>NC_138550.1:52101136-52610136 GCF_964273705.1 Natrix helvetica
AAAATGATGGTTAAAAACATGACAGAGACTCAAAGAAAGAGACTTGTAAGTTTAGCAGGTTTTGAAATAGTTTCTAAAGTTAAATATTTAGGAATACAAATTTCAGAATCAAACACAAAACTTTTCTCAAATAACTATGAAGTGTTGTGGCAAAAGATACAGAAAGATCTTGAAGCGTGGAAAAAGTTACAATTGTCTTTGCTTGGAAGGATCTCAGCAATTAAAATGAACATTCTACCTAGATTTATCTTTCTATTCCAGATGATTCCGGTGCTTAAGTCAGATAAAACCTTGTTAAATTGGCAAATAACATTAAATAAATTTGTTTGGAAGGAGAAAAAACCGAGAGTAAAGATGAAGATTATGCAAGATACACGTGAAAGAGGCGGCCTCAGACTCCCAAACCTTCGATTGTATTATGAAGCTGCGGTATTAACGCATGTAGCAGATTGGTTCGGGAAAACAAAAATGGAATTGCTGAATATAGAAGGCCATGATCTTGCTCTGGGATGGCATGCATATCTTTTTTATGAAGGCAGGGTGGATAAAGTGTTCAACAACCATGTTCTCCGTAGTGCCTTGATGAGAATATGGAAGAAGCACCGGCCCAATTGGGATTATAAAATACCGCTTTGGTTGGATCTTGCAGACACCATGGGGATTATGAATATTAAGTCACTCGGGGGTTGTTTATATAAAGATGTGCTTATTGCTGATGGGGGTGAATGGAAGTTAAAAACTTTGGAACAGCTGTTGGAAGAAGGAATTACCTTAAATTGGTTACATTATATACAGCTTCAGAAGAGATGGGAAGAAGATCGCAGGGTCGGTTTTATGGATAAAGAAGTGGAACTGATTAAGCAGATAAAAGAGACTGGTCCAAAACAAGTTAAAAGAATATATAATGTACTGTTAGAAAGAGACTGAGAAAATGAATTGGTTAAGGATTGTATGATTAAATGGGCTCAGAATTTTGGTGAAGTGGTTATGTTGGAAACGTGGAAAAAAATATGGATTCAGAATGTTAAATTTACACAGTCACAGAATTTAAGGGAGAATTTTTATAAAATGTTTTACAGATGGTATTTAGATCCTAAAAAATTATCATGCATGTACCCAAATGTTCAACCAAAATGCTGGAGACGCGGGTGTCTAGATGCTACTTTTTTTCATGTATGGTGGACTTGTAACAAGGTGAAAGCTTTTTGGATAAAGATATGGTGGGTTATGCAGAATGTATTTAAGAAAAGAATACAATTCACTCCGCAAATGTTTTTATTGGGTATAGTTAAGGATTTTACCAAAGGGGAAACAAAATTGGCCTTGTATATGGTTACAGCAGCTAGGTTGTTGATTGCGCAACATTGGAAAAAAGATTTTTTGCCGACAATTGATCAATGGATTCAGAAGGTGGCGGGGTTCGCCGAAATGGCAAAAATCTCAGCTTTCTTAAAAGCTCAGAAACAGGAGGAATATACACAGGAGTGGGCAAAATGGATTGATTATATACAGAATAAATATCAGACTAGGAGTTATTATCTAGTCTTTAGGTAAGAATGTTTAGACCGATAGATGATCAGAGTAAATAGTATATGGGATGTTTGGAATTGTTAGAGTGGTATACAGCGGAAGTCAGGGGGGTGGGTTTGTGTGGGAGGTGGGGGAGGGTTAGGGTGGAGGGTGGGGCAATATATATATATGAATAAATTAGAAGATGGGATTAATGAAACATTGTTAGGCTAGGAGAAATTTATATTAAGAGTTATATATGTTAAATTAGCTTAGAAAATGATCAATGTGTTATTATTAATTTAAGAGAAATTTATATAGTGTTTGTTGGGAGGAGAGGGGTTATGAGTAATCTATTTTAAGATGGGGGGAGGGGAGGGGGTAAAGTGTTTGGTATAATATTTGAATGTGAATTTTTGCGGGGGGGTTGGGGGGGTATAGCATTTGTATGAGATTTATATTGTGTGGAGGGGGGGGTGAAAACGGGGAAAATTTGTTTGTACAAAACTCTTTTAATAAAAAAAATAAAATAAACTCTGGCATTTGAAGCACGCAAGTCTTAAAGCTGTCAAGTTACAAGATCCTTGCATCCCTAACCCTTTAGGAAAAAAAACCCAAGGGGTCTTCAAACCTGACAGCTTTAAGACTTGTGGACTTCAACTCCCAGAATTCCTCCTCCAGTCATGTTGGCTCAGAAACTCTGGCATTGAAGCATGCAAGTCTTAAAGCTGTCAAGTTGCAAGACCCTTGCACCCCTAACCCTTTAGAAAAAAAACCCCAGGGGTCTTCAAACCTGACAGCTTGAAGACTTGTGGACTTCAACTCCCAGAATTCTGAGAATTGAAGTCCACCTGTCTTAAAACAGCCAACTTTGCAGACCTCTGTGTTAGCCCAAAGCCTGGCGCTGGGCGGGCCTTGCTCCCCCATTGGTGGAGTCCCAAGAAGCGAGGAGGGAGAAAAAGAGACGGAGGCCAAGGAGCTTCCCCCCCGCCCCCTCCCAGCAAAGATCTAACCGGGGAGCCGGGCGATCGGCTAATTTGCTACTGCCCGCCCGGCTCCCCGGTTAGATTTTTGCTGGGAGGGGGCGGGGGGAAGCTCCTTAGCCTCCGTTTCTTTTTCTGCCTCCTCGCTTCTCGTCCCTGCCCGACTTCAGGATCCTCCCTAATCATTGTGGATCGAAAAGAAAAAAGGGAAAGGGGCGCTTGTTTTGAAGAGCCCGAGAGGAGGGAAGGGAGCGGGCGCCCGGCACACAGAAGAGCCGCATTAAAAGTGTGTAAAGTGCCGCATGTGGCTCGCGAGCCGCGGCTTGCCGACCACTGTGCTAGATGAAGCTAAATATAAGCTGGGTTTTTTCTGCATATTGACTTAGTTGTATAAAATATACAAGAATTTAATTTAATAGAGCTTCAGTGGAATTACCCCAATTAAAACAACAAATCAAAAGAGGGACTTTAACAGGGTTCATAGTTTTCCAAAGCACCTCAAAATCTTTTCTGCTACTTCTGGTTGCAGATAACCTATAATGTTACAACTGCACTTCTATATATGGAGAACCTGAAGGAGTGAGGTAGAATGATAGTTGTGTTGGGCTTAGTGATCTGAGTAGCCAGGGAATGGGTTTTCTTTCCTCCTGAAGCTCTGCCTATCTGAACTTTTGGGGGGTGACAAAGCTAGTGTTGCTTTGGTTTTTATGCACTTCTTCAGCCAGCTCTTGGGTTAATGAAATGTTACAATTCTCTGCTAATCCTGCCAAGACAAGTAAACAAGCTGCTCTTACCACTCTGAATATGGGCTCAGAGCTAATCACCCAGTCTGCAGTCTTGAGATAAACCTTATTTTTTAAATTCTGCATGACTGGACCAAGTTTAAATCTTTCAATGAGTAATTAAATTTGTGTCACACTAATATTTTCAAATACAGGTGAAACTCGAAAAATTCGAATATCGTGCAAAAGTTCATTTATTTCAGTAATGCAACTTAAAAGGTGAAACTAATATATGAGATAGACTCATTGCATGCAAAGCAAGATCATGGCTTGAACTATCTTGCTTTGCATGTAATGAGTCTTATCTCATATATTAGTTTCACCTTTCAAGTTGCATTACTGAAATAAATGAACTTTTGCATGATATTCTAATTTTTCGAGTTTCACCTGTAATAGTCTATACATTTTTAAGAAAATATGAAGGCCACCCGTTTCATGCCAGCCTTTTTGTTTGTGATCTACTCATTTCTGTGGCAGAATAACACAATAACAGAGTTGGAAGAGACCTTGGAGGTGTTCTAGTCCAACCCTCTGCTCAAGTAAGAAACCCTATACCAGCGATGGCGAACCTTTTTTGGCTGGCGTGCCACAAGTGGGGGGAGCGCAGGGGGGGGTCATGTGCGGGCGTGCCACACCCATAATGCAACGTGCCCCCCCAGTGCGCATGCGCACACAACACGCCCATTTTTACATGCTTTTTTCGCCCTCCCCAGGCTCCAGAGGCTTTATAGGAGCCTGGGGAGGGCGAAAAGAGCCTCCCCCACACCCGGAGGCCCTCCGGAGGCTTCAGGGAATGTCCGGAGGCTTCCATAAAGCCTTCAGAACGCTTAAAACCACCCTCCGAGCAACCCGGAAGTGACTTCCGGGTTGCTCGGAGGGTGGTTTTAAGCGCTCCGAAGGCTTCAGGAAGCCTCGGGACGGTCCCTGAACAGGCACGAGACGTGCGTCTCCATCGCCCAGGCCCGGATCGCCTCCGCCGCGCGGCGCCTCGGGCCCGGCGTCCTTGCGCCGCTCCGTCCAGCCTCGCCGCGCTCGCCAGGGCCCGGCCTTCACATTGCCGCCGCCGCCGCCACCAGGACGGGCTCGGCCGAAGGGAAGTCCGTCGGGCCTAGGCCGCACCGCCCTCGCCGCCTCCTCCTCCTCCTCCTCTAGCTGCGCCATGCCAGGCAGGCTGCGCAGCTGCCTCGATCCCGGCCTCGGGCGGCACCGCGCCGCATCGTGCTCAATAGTCGCAACTCGGCTGCCTGCTGCCTTTCCCCTCCTTTGTCTCCCAGCCAGGGTGGCCCGCCGCCGAGTTGCGACTATTGCCGCCACTGCTGCCGCCGTTCACAGGACCCGCCTCTCACCCTCTTCCTCCGGTCGGCAGGTTCCGACTCATTCGCTGCCTGCCGGGCCCCAGCGCCACGTTCGAGCCAGAGGGGGAAAGGAGGAGAAGGAGAAGGAGGACAACAAAGCCCCCTTCGCTTTCCCCCTCCCCCTCCCTTTTGGCTTAACCCTTGCGACGCCCGTGCAAAGCCCCGAGGGGACGGATTCCTGTGCAGGACACATGGCAGGAAGGCTATAGAGTCCCCCCTCCCTCCGCCGTCCGGATGGTCCCTGAAGCCTTCGGAACGCTTGTCAAGCTCAAGACCCACCTTTTCCAAATAGCTGGCCTGGCTCAACCATAACTTCGTATCGCTCCTGATGGGTTTTTTCATTTAGTAATTTTATTTAAGGGGATTTTAAATTGTGTTTTTAATTGTCTTTCACTTATAAGTCAACTCTCCTCCATGCACATATGTATATGTCTCTGTTCTTTTTGTATATATGTTTGTCTTATGTGTATTTTTATTTGTTTTGATTGTACGCCGCCCCGAGTCCTTCGGGAGAGGGTTGCGGCTAATCAAATAAAAATCTAATAATAAAACGACCCTCCGAGCAACCCGGAAGTCACTTCCAGTTTGCTCGGAGGGTGGTTTTAAGCGCTCCGAAGGCTTCAGGGAAGCCTCCGGACGGTCCTTGAAGCCTCTGGGGGGCGGGGGGGCTCTTTTCGCCCTCCCCAGGCTCCTATAAAGCCTCTGGAGCCTGGGGAAGGCAAAAAATAGCTTTTAAAAAGGTGAACTCCTCTGCTTACAATCCAGAACTGAAGTGGTGTTTGTGACTGCCTGAGGGAGGGGCCAAGCTTCTCACTGACAATGACATTCCTTTCACCACGCAAAACTCCTTCCATAAAAGACAAGTTATGGATTAGTCCTTGAAATTCTCCACAGAAAAGAGCACCCAGAACAGTAAACAGACACTTATTTTAAAAATGGCTTTAAAAGTGTTTACGTTTAAGCTGGAGTTGAAGTCTTCCCAGAATTGTTCAATACATTTCAAACTGTATGCAAGGTGCTGCTTTGCTGCCTTTTCCTATCTCTGCTACTTATGCCTTAAAATAATTAGAGAAGAATAGATTGTGCGAAAAATCATCAAGGCACCCAGCTGAATCTTGACAGCTAATATCCTCTAAAGGGCCTACTACTCCTGCCATTTTCATCCCATTGTATCAGAAAGTGAAACCACTGCAATTATTTTAATATTTTCCATTCAGATAAGTTTAAAAAAATGGGTAAGAGGTTGCCTTTAAAATGCACCCAGGTCAAATCCACTGCTGTGTTTCCAATACAAACATCTGTGAATTGGCTATGAAGACATCTTAAAGGCACTCAAAATCCAGAGTAATTTTCTGGTTTTAGTTGATGATTTATTTAAAGTGACAGTAGCTGATTTTGCAGACAGACACAGATGCTGTTTATCTGAATCATATACCAGAACTAAAGAATAAAATAGCAAGCATCCAAACAAACACATTTGATAGCATAACCTGCTCCTATATGGTTCTCCTTTCCTTTTAATTTCAATGATCTTTCATGGAGCCCAGCCTTTGAAATATCATCCCGCCAGAAATTAGGTCAGTCCCATCCCTGCCAGCCTTCTATAAAGCCTTAAACACATGATTTGGTGGTCACCAAGCCTGATGATCCAGATGTGTGGCAAAGTCCCTGCAATGATTGGGTTGATTTGGTGTTGGTGGTTTTGTTTTTACTCAATAGCTGATTATGTGTGTGTTATGGTTATATGTGTTTTGAGCTGTTGCTAACCACCCAGACTCATGAGTCTGAGAAGGATGGACGTATAAAGTAAATGAATAAATAAACAAACAAATAAACAGACAATGTTTATGTTATTGGACAGATGAATAGTTTGGTGTTTGCTTTCTGTTTTTGTTTTATAATAAGGTTCTACAAGAACTTATATGAAAGGCTAAGGAGAAAAGTATTATTCAAATGCAGCTTGGGGCATAAATAGCACATTTTACAAGGTGGGGCAGAAAAGGAAGGATTGGAGTTTCCTGCAGAGACACACAGCTGTCATTTTGTAGAGAAAGGGCTCTGTGAATTTTGTTTTTAATGGGTTCCACAGCTTGAAACATTTTGATAAACTTCTCCTTCTAGAGAACTGATGTTAAGAAGCGTAAGATGAACTTTATGTTTAGATGTTTCAATACATTTTATACATGCAAAGGCGCTCAAAAAAGGTTTATTACTAAATCAATGTTCAGAGGTCAAATTAAAGAAATAAAGTACATATTTCAAGGGCCAATAAGATGTATTAAAAGAAGGGACAAATGTAAAAACAGATAAAAGTGGTTAAAATAAAATAATGTATGTAACAGTAGCAGTAAGACAATAAAAAGGAAATTATTAAGTAATTGAAATCAGTATCTTGGGCTATATTTACCATTCTCAGTTTTTGTTCACTTAATTATGAGTCTTTATTATATTCTTTGACTATTTGATATTTCCCTTCTATGTTTAAGAATTTCTAGTTAGTTTCATTTATTAAAGGCCATGACATCTGTAGTGGGCAAATAAGCCAAAATGTGTTTGCAGACACAACCTTAAGATCAAAGCTCTGCTCCCCCCTTTTTTAAAAATAATAATAATGAAGACATGTTTTAAAGGCAACAGCTTTGATTGTCTGACGGTGACCACCATCTTGGCTTTTTTTGAGCCACCTTGCAGATGTTTCTGTGTCAAGATGTGCCTCTTTTGTTTCTCCTGGTTAAAATTCATCTCACTTTCTCTCTTATCCAATTTAAGCCTTACACAATCTAAGCCTTACACAATCAAGAACTGATCAAGTCAAGAGGTAGCGATGACTTGCAAGAAAGCAACTCTTTAGGAAAAAGAAATTTGATTTTAACAGGAAGAAAAATGACATCTTTATCTACTTATTCTCTGGGGGCAACAACTCTTAAAAGTTCCACCTGAGGAAATAAATAGATGTATAACTTTTCTTCGTAAAAATTGTGTTTACCTTTGAAAATAAGCAAAAGCCCTGAATTCCTGTGAGCCTCCTGTGTACTATTTTGAAGTTTCTGTATAATGTACATTAGCATAAGATCCAAATTAAATATACTGCACACACACGCACGTACACACACAGAGTATGGTGATAAATCCCTTATAGAATATAACAGAAAGCACTTGCTCCAGCATTTTCATTTATCTTCATTACTGCAATACTAAACCAGCATTGTGTCTTTACTTATAGTAAGGAGTGTGGTGGCTCAGCAGTTTAAGACCTTGAGCTTATCAGCTGGAAAGCTGATTGCCCAGGTTTGAGACCCGATTGCCATTTGATGGAGTGAGCTCTTGTTACTTATCCCAGCATTTGCCCACCTAGCAGTTCGAAAGCATGCAAACGCGAGTAGATTAATAGGTACCACTTTGTGGGAAAATACTGTAGCAGCGTTCTGTGTGCCTTGGTGTATAGACATGCTGAACACATGGCTACCAAAATGTCTTCAGAGAACCCTGGCTCCCTCAGCTAAGAAACGGAGATGAGCACTGTCCCTAGAGTTGGACATCACTGGACAGGGACAATCTTTACCTTTATTTACTTATCGCACTTGATTTGATTTGTCTACCACCAACGCATTAATCAAAACTTCATTAAGCACTTGTTTCAAGTATAAACTATGAGCTTTTCAGAAATGTCAGACAATATAAGAAATGTAATTTTTTTGCACATATTGTTCAGAGTCAAGACAGCTATAGAACAATATGTTTAAAAAAAAAGAAAAGAGGATATCCCTTTACCTTGACTGGATGATCAACTAGTTTTATGTTGAATCAGGGAAAAAAGTCTAATTCTGTTATACCCAATGTTATTTTCTTTGGGAAACATGCATAGAGATCACGCTAGCCTACTGTATTTGGGTTCTAAGACTCTAGATGACCATAGGATAACAGCAAAGAGATACAGTAGATTAATTTGCTGGTATCTGCAACCAGATATTTGCAGCCCATAGGCGCCTAAGCAAAATCCATTCTTTGGACTTGTGTCTCACATTTGGGTTTTAATCTGATACTGTCCCTGCAGAGAGAAACATCTAACAACACAAATAGGCAGAACCTGTGAGATGGTTGTTAAAGTTGGAGATTTTCAAATTTTGGAAATGGGGCTACTCTCTTAGCTTCTGAACAGTGCAGATTTATGGAAGAGCCTTTTCACTGGAAAGGATTAATGTCACAAAAAATTTCTATGATTTCTGGTAATGCTAAATCTATAGAGTACATTTTTCTATCTGTTAACAAACATGGAATGAGATGTCATGTTCTCCAAAAGCCAGTAAATCTAAATATGTCAGTGCAGCAGTATAAATGACACAAATTCAGTTCAATGTATTATTTATATCATTTGCATGTTGGTATCATTATGCAGTGCAATGTAAATCACAACAGAATTTGATCCATTGTGAAAAACGTCTGAGCACTGCAGTCCGAAAACCTGAACTTTTACTGTAAATTAAATTGCTCACAATTTAGCCTAGCAAGGTAAATGTACTCTAACTGGCAGCAAATTTTGATGACCTTATAGCAGACCTTATATGGCAGCTTTGATCGGTATCTTTTAAACGAAAATACAAGATAGAGAACCATTTACATGCAAAACTGCCATTTTATCAGTGAATGGTGGTCCTTTCTTTATTAACAGCTTTTTAAAAATATATATTGTTTGCAAGAAGAGGAGAAAGGATGCAAAGATGGGGGAGATTGGAAATCCAGAGTTCTTGGAGAATTTCTGTGCTTATATTGCTGTGAAATGTGGCTCTAAAAAAATCATAAGCAGCAAGAATGCACTGACATGCCATTTTTGTAAACTATGAGACAACATACCCAAATACAAAAACCATACTCCAGGGTGGGGGTGGGGGAATCAAATGTCTATGTCAAGCATTATTTGCAGTAACCACGTTTTTGAAAAAAAGCAAAGATGTCACAAATGCATTGATTTCCTGTCATTAGGGTACTGTTCTCTGCAACTGATGTTTCTAAAAGGCAACATTTTATAATCCGTTTAAGAAATAAACATGTAACTTGTTCTTTGCTTACCAATGGACGGTTGAAGTTCTTCCTATGGATTATGCATTAGCCACCTGTCTTTTTGTATTTCAAAATTGTTCTTTCATTCTGCTTTCCCTAGAATAAATAAAACCCATCTCTTACCATTAATGTACTTTACTCCTTCTGAAGCTAACCATGAAATGACAGCTATTTTCCTTATAAAAACTGATCCAGCAATCTTTTTATTAAATCCCATGGATAATCTTGTTGAAACAAGACAGATAAAATGTACAGTCACCCTAAAAGTTGAAAGGGCATTTAACTTTGGATTTGGATTTATTGGATTTATATGCCGCCCTTTTCCCAAAGGACTCGGGGCGGCGTACAACATTAAAAAAACACATATCACAAAAGTTAAAAGGAAATTAGATAAGTATCCAAAAAAACAAACCCAATTAATATAACAATAACATTTTAAAAATTAGATAAAATTAACAGGCCAGGCCAGCTTGCTGGAAAAGCCAACTTTTCAGGGCACATTGGAAGGACCGGAGGTCGGGGATTATGCAAAGCTCCAGGGGCAGCTCATTCCAGAGGCAAGGTGCTCCCACAGAGAAGGCTCTCCCCCTGGGGTCGCCAGCCGACACTGTCTGGCTGACAGCACCCTGAGGAAGCCAACTCTGTGGGATCATACTGGATGGTGGGAGGCTACTGGTGGCTGTAGGTGGTCTCACAGGTACCCTGGGCCTAAGCCATGGAGCACTTTAAAGGTCATAATTAGTACCTTGAATCGCACCCGGAAAACAATCAGTAACCAGTGCAGGCCGCCTAAAAGGAGTGTTACATGGGAGCACCTAGGTACCCCCATGATAACCTGCGCAGCCACATACTGGACCAGCTGAAGCCTCCGGGTGCTCTTCAAGGGCAGCCCCATGTAGAGAGCTGTTAGATATTAGCATATATCGGGGGAAGAACGCTACCTCCAGGATCTCCGGATTTGATCCAGCCCAGGAATTCGGCAGAAATTCCGGCAGCCATCTCAGGTCACCGCAAGCTCCATCAGGACCGTTTCAGGGTCCATCAGGTGCCCGGGGCGGAACCATCTAGTCGGTTCCGCCTCCTTGTGGCGAGGGGTAGCAGTATGGAAGTCAATCCTGATGAGGAAATGATCAGACCATGACAAGGGTTGAATAGAAATATCCCCTAAATCTAGATCATTCATCCACTACCCAGAGACAAAAATCAGGTCGAACATGTGTCCCCTATTATGGGTGGGGTCTTGAATTAACTGAGTTAGGTCCATAGCCGTCATGGAAGCCATAAACTCCCGAGCTGACTCGGATGTCTCGCCAATAGAAGGCAGATTGAAATCCCCCAGGATCATAAACCTGGGGAAATCAACTGCCAATCCAGTTAACACATCCAGCAGCTCCGGCAGGGACGGTGAAACGTAACAGGGAGACAGGTACGTAACAAAAAGGCCCACCTGAACTCCAAGGCCCCATTTCACAAAAAGGGACTCACACCCGCCTACCTGAGGCACAGTGACCTCCTGAGGTCTGAGAGTTTCCCTAATAACCACCGCCTTGGCTCTAATGTGTTAGAAATACCAACACTTTGCAGAGTTGCTAGCCACAATTAATGCAAAGTGTTCTTTTATATTTAGCTGCCTTCTTTGTTTATTTATGAGACTGTTTCGAATAGTCTACTGGATTATTTCAACAAAAAGCAAGATGGATGGTTACCATTATACATAACTGAAAATAAAAAATTAACCATCATGTGAACAATATAATAATATAGAATTGGTATATATGTTTAACTTAAACAAGTAGAAATAGCAACTGAGAAATGCCCCTTAAGAGGGTATTAAAAATACATCCATTTCCAGTTGCTTCTTTAATATTCCACCTGTTTTGAAATAGGTACTTTTTGCTCCATTCCTTAAAAAACCACCAGTAGATCCAGTAGACCTGGAAATGTTTTGTCCAGTTTTCATCTTTCTTTTTGAAAAAGTGGTGGTTTGCAGCACCAGGAAATTCTGGAGGAAGCAGATTATTTAATGGAGTTGGCTGGTTAAGGAATGTGAAATTAAATAAATAAATGACATTTGGCCTGTTTTCATTTGGTTTTCAGACTGGGTTTCAGTATTGAATCAGCATTTGTTGCACTTATGGATGACCTTTGGCAGGCATGGGATGGAGGTAATGGACCTATCCTGGCTCTCCTTGATTTGTCAGTGATCTTCAGAACCATCTATTATTACATCCTTCTGGATCAGCTTGAGGGGTTGGGAGTTGGAATCATGGTGTTATGGTAATCTCTTCCACCCACAGCCAATTATACTTGGTTGGTAAGCTAGAGACCCCTGTTGCAAGGTTCCTTGGGGCTCTACTCTCATTTCTTTAATATATATATATACATGAAGCCACTGAGCAAGGTAACCTATCAACATGGGACAAGGTCAATAAGCTAATGATATCCAATTATAAACCAGTGCTCAGAGCCAATTCAAATGATGCTATCACAGTTCTGGTGTCCGGAGGATTTGACAATCTGGACGGGAAGGAACAGATCTCAGCTCCTCCTCATAAGATGGAGTGGCTGTGGGTATTAAAGCCACCAAGATCCAGTGATTTCCCATTTTGTCTCTGAAAGAGGTAGTACTGCTAAAGCCAGTCAATACACAACTTGAGAGTCTGAACTCATAGCATTGAGTGCCTTAATACTTTATTTATTTATTCATTTATTATTTTGACTTCTTAGTCGCCCCCTCTCCCCCAAGGGACTCGGGGCGACGTACAACAGCAGCGGTTACAACGATACAATATGGAGGAGCTGGAACAATAAATAAATAAATTACAATAATTTAAAACAATTAAAAAACCCAATGATAGTTAAAGTTAAAAATTAAAATTAAAAATGCCCAAGAGGTGGAGAAGCTCTAAATTAAGCCAGGCCGGCTAGTCGGAACAGGTGGGTCTTAAGTTTCGTGCGGAAGGAGTGGAGGTCAGTCGTTGTCCTAATGTCTGGGGGTAGGTCATTCCAAAGGGTAGGGCCCATCACAGAGAAGGCCCTACTCCTGGGCGCCGCCCTCTGACACTCTCTGGAGGACGGCACCCGGAGAAGTCCCTCCCTGTGCGAGCGAATAGGTCGCAGGGATGTGTGGGGCAGAACGCGATCCCGCAGGTAGCTAGGCCCTGTGCCATGGAGCGCTTTAAAGATGGTAACTAACACCTTGAAGCGCACCCGGTAGGCCACAGGAAGCCAGTGCAGCTCGCGCAGGAGAGGTGTTATATGGGAGAACCTCGTTCTCCCCATAATTGCCCGCGCGGCTGCATTCTGGACCAACTGCAATCTCCGGGCGCACCTCAAGGGGAGCCCCATGTAGAGAGCATTGCAGTAGTCCAGGTGGGACGTCACCAGCGCGTGTGTGACTGTGCGCAGGGCATCCCGGTCCAAAAGGGGTCGCAATTGGCGCACCAGGCGAACCTGGTGGAACGCCCCCCTCGCCATGGCTGCCACATGGTCATCCATAGCCAGCCAGGCATCTAGGAGGATGCCCAAATTGCGCGCCCGTTCCACCGGGGCTAATTGCTCGTCCCCGATGGCCAGAGATGGAATGTACTGGTTGAACCGGGAAGCCGGAAGCCACAGCTTACTGATTCATCTTGAGTGCCAAGGCTACGAGTGCCTTAATACAGATTCACCTTGAGTGCCGATTGTGCTGATTCCTGGGCTAGGAGACCCTAATAGGCCAGAATATTTGCAAGACCATCTGTCTTCAGTCATATATGGTGACCCTGATATAGCATCCTTGACATGCTTCAGGCCCCTCCCATTAGAAAATATTATTTCAAGGGACCTAGGAGTTGTATTTTCTGTCACATTGCCTGCCCCATGGAACAGCATCCTCCCAGAGATCAGGATTGACCTAACCCTCTGGCCTTTTGTAAGGCATTGAAGACCTTAATGTACCTTCAGGCACTTGAGCTAAGAACCAGTTCTATTTGTGAATTAGTTTGTTTTGATCTGTGTGAAATATTTTGGGTCCAGGCATCACATCATATCTATGGTTACGATGATTGGGGTTTTTACTGGTTTTATTGGTTTCTGTTTAATTATTTAATCTTCTGTGCACTAGTCAGTAATTAGGATGATATCGATGGCTATATAGGTTGAATAATGCCCGCAAGCAAGAACTGGTGGAACCACAAAATAGAAATAGTACTAAAATAGCAATAAAAAATGAAGAAGCTATAAGTGCTCTGCAACTTTAGAATTCAGACAGATAAGCACCTGCCATAAAACTTCCCAGATGTAATAACTGAATAACAAAGACAAAGAAGTCTGGATAGTGGACGTGGAGACAGCAGAAGAGAAGAGAAAACTGGAGAAAATCACAAAATGCAAAGACCTGCAAATAGAAATAGAATCATTGTGGCAAAAGAAAGCAAAGATAACAACAACAATAATAAGTGTCTTGTGTGCAATCCCAAAGTATCCACACAACCACTAAAACACCATTGCCATTGACAAAATCACCATTAGTCAATAACAAAAGGCAGTTTTACTTTAAACAGTTTTACTTTCTGCAATAATACGTTTAACACCATCAAACAACATCTGCTTATCCCAGGTCCTTGGGAAGGACTTAATAAGTGTATAAAAATGTCAAATCCAGTCTAAACAACTGACTAACTCTGTGACAAGCATAATAATGAAGCATGTTAAAGTGCAATAAACACTTTTGCTCTATTAATTCAATTTTGTATGCTTTGATATTATTAATCACATCTTTTTGACCTTTCTATTTCTATGCATTTGTCTTTTTTTGCAGAACCTGCAAATATTTGCTCATAGAAGGTAAATAAGGAATGGTTTTATAACCCAAGGACATTCTAGGAGGAGAAAGTCAATTACTTGGATATGATGTCTTAGGGGACACTTTCTTAAACTGTTTCTCTGAAACAAATAAGAACTGGCATTTGCTTTTCCCTTTGAAGATATAAGTGCTCTCTCTGAATGGAAATCTAACCTCTTTGTGTTTGTGTGCGTGAGAGAAGGGGGAGGGAGGGAGAGGGAGAGAGAAAGTGAAAGAGAGATGGGGGATGACTGACTGACTGACTCCTGGCAACTATCTGGATTAAAGTTTTCTTGGCAATGTTCTCAGAAGTGGTTTGCTTTGCCTTCCTCTTAAAGCTGAGACAGAGTGACTGGTCCAAATTCTCCTAGCTGTCTTTGCTCCTATGGCAAAAATAAATTGTTCTTTTTGTAAAACAGAAAAAGGAAAAACTGAACTTATAATGCTCTTTAACAAATGCTTATATTTTTCTTCCCTATCCGATCCCTAGGTAGGGGCATGTCGCATCCTGTTTTCTGGAAGCTATAAATGTCGGGATGAAATTAGCATTCATCGGTCACTATTCCAGCTGACCCAATTAAGCGGAACACTATTGGACTGGGAGCTACTGTATATAAATTCAGATTTCTCTGTTTTGCAAAATGGACAATTCATTTTTAAAATATTCAAAACAGAAGTGTATGGTTAACAAAAAAAAGGTTTGATTTGATCACTGTATGTTCAAGATTACAAACTAATTATTTTGATGGTCAGAAACAGAATTTGTTATGTTCTTGATATGTATTCTAGGTTCCAGTTAGGAATTGTTTGTTTTTTTTAAACAAAGTTTTATTGGTTTTTTTATATTTTACAAAGGGGAAAGGTAAGGGGAAAGTTACAAATTTTGGCAGCTGCGAAATACGGTAGATGCACCCCCCCCTCCAAACTCATAGTATACATTTGCATAAAATTCAATATTAAATAATAACCTGTAGTCAGTGTGGTAAATTCAATTGGTAATTTCGATCAGTTTATATCAGATGACTTTTCTTACTCATTTGTGTGATCTGAGCTTTCTTGTTGTCACCCCATCTCCCCCCGCTGGCAGAGCTCCGGCCCCTCCCGTGTCTTGTATGTCTGTTGAAGAGTCATCTGGTTTTTCTAGGAGCAGTTTATTTTTCTCCATAAAGGCCTGCGCCTCTATGGGTGTATTAATCCGAACTCTTGTCTCCTCCCAGAATATTAACATACCTTCAGGCATCAACCATCTAAACCACACCCCCTTCTGGTATAATTTATTCGCCAATTGCGAATAGTGTTTTCTTTTTTCCCTCACTTTCTTGGGGATCTGTTTCAGGATGGTTATCTCCTTATCTTTATATGTCAAGGCTTGCCCCCTTTGTGCATTCAGGATTTCATCTCTTGTACTTTTCCTAAGAAATTTAATGTGTACCTCCCTGGGAACATTGTGTGTTCTAGCATAAGCTGAGTTTACTCTATAAGCCAGGTCTATTTCCCACCCCATCTGTTGTTTCTCCTTCTGAATATACTCAGCCAAAATGTTTGTCATGATGTCCCTTATGTTTTCATCATCTGTCTCCATCACGTTTTGAAATCTAAGATAAAAAGACATTCTCTCAAACTCTATTTTCATTTGTTGGGTGTCAAGTTCTTTGTTTCCCTTCTGCACACCCTCTATCCCTCCCCTCATCTCAGCCGCCCCATCCTCCAAAAGATCCAGTCTCTGTGAGTTCTTATTAATTTTATCCTGGTTCTCTTTAATTTCTTCTTTCATCTCCTTCAGTTGTATCTTTATTTCCTCTTGTCCCTGTAGAATTTGTTGAAACATTTGATGAAACTCCAGGTCCGTAGATTTAGGTTGCTTGAAGGCAGTTAACGTTGATTGTGTGCTAGGACTGGAGGTTGCAGATGTTGGGGCAGAGGCAGCAATTGTTATGTAACATCTCTTTTTTTATGTCACCACATTATTTTAATCAATTATTTAATTTCAAACCAATGTATGAATTTCCTAACTTCATAGCTACTGTGTTGTACTAAGTGCCACAGCTATCATAGTCCCACGCAAAGATAATGAAAAAGTAACAAGAATTTTAAAAAGACTTTCTTTTACTGTGTTTCCAAACACCATCTTAGAGTCATATCTTGTTACTTGACTGCTTTGAAACTCGTCAAATTTGGTACTCAATGCATTTTGACAAGAACATTTTGTCCCAGTACTCGTCATTTGTTTGATACTCAATATGCAAGCTAGAACCTGTCAGTGTCAGTTGCCTCATGATTCGCTACCTTTTCCAGCCAAAACAAAGGGTCACATGTGAGTCATGCAATAGCTCTTGCCCTGTAAATGTCCCTTTGTGGCCTTACCTTAGCTTCTGGGATCAGTTTGTACATTTCCCCCTTTTAAAAAGTAAAGTAAAGTTTTTCTTTTATTTCATCTAAATATTTATTAATTTTTAGGTTTATTTCTCATGTAAAGTAATGAGATACAACCCTATTTTTTGCCTTAAAATGTGCATTGTTTTTGGTTTGGGATGCATTACATTTACTTACATAACTTAGAGGAAAATTTTGTTTGGTGCTCAGTATTCTGTGTACTCGTCGTGGCTCCTGGAATCAATTAACAAGTTCTGAGGTACCACTCCATAAGTACTGGCATAGTTTTTTTCCATGGAAAAAATTCACTGTTCATGTCCCTTATAGCTACATTAAAAAAAAGTGATATGAGAGATTCTTAGCTAAGATTCTGGACCGCAACTTCAAATCAAAGAAGGCAATTCTGTATTAGATTGACCCCAAAATTCTTTTTTGTCCTTAAAGTGTCCACTACTTTCCATGGATATTGTTGCATCAGAACAGCTTGATCATTTTGTGATTGGAGGTTGAAATACCAGAAAGAACTCTAAAGTGTAATTGAAGAATTAATTAAAAAATAATCTTCCTCAAGCAGAAAGCACCTCTAAATTCATCCTCTGAAATTGCTTTTCCTGATTGAATTATATAAAAGTTAACATATGTGAAGGAATAATTACCCAGTATTTGGTTCCACTCTACTAGAAAATCCATAATCTAAAATAAGGGTTTCATTTTAATCAAAATCCAAATAGTCTCCCTCTTTTTATAAATAAGTAGAGAACTTCACATTTATTTCTGAGAGAGGAATGCCACCTTCTGGTGGAAAAAGATGAAGTGTAACTGAAGCAATTTTTCTAACATAAATTATTGCATAGCAAGAAATTGGAAAATTCAGATAAATTCAGCTACCAAACTATAGTTTCTACTATACAGGCATAATATGCACTAGATGTACTCACATATTCATATATATTGTTTCAATCAATTAAAATATATGTTTATTTTATTAATTATGTCTGAATGTGTGGAGTATAAGAATAATATTCCCACTATGCAGGTATATTTTATCCCTATATTCAGATTTAATGCAAGTGGATGACACAAGTAGTATGATGCTAATGAAAACCTGTTGCACAGCCACATCTAAAATTCATTTATGTGCAATCCAACAAATATTTCTCAGCCTTACACATATGTTTAGAATGCCTCAAAAATATAGAATGCTTCACCAGCCCTTTGATTATCACACCTGAGTATGTTGTGAAATAAAATGTAAATTTAAGAATGCACTCAAACTGGTTTTCCTAGTGTCTTCAAAGCCATTCTTGAAGTGATCCTGTCAAGTATCTACTCTGCACACACACACACACACACACACACACACAGGGAGGGAGGGAGGGAGGGAGGGGGAGAGGGGAGAGAGAGAAATAGCTTCATGCAGTATTCTATTCAGTCAAGTTAGAAAAATTAAGGTTATATTTCATTATTAATCACTTGCATTAAAAAAATACCAGAGTCTCTTTATTTTAACGGTTTAATGGTTTTAATGTTTCCTATTTCCTTAGTAATCCATTTCATTTTCAGTCATCTTTTCTACCTATATTAATAACTCATCTATCTATACTTAACAAACTGAGCTAGTGGTTTGTTTGTTTCAAAAAGAGTAATAGGCTGTAAGGAAGGGAGAGACAATTTTATCTAAAATATTAAGCGATTCATTCCACAGTGCTTTTAAATTAAGCTCAGGGCTTCATAAATGTAGACCGAAGGCTCCCTGCATGCTTCCGAAATTTTCTTTCATAATTTAGAGTAGCTCTGCTTTTTCAAGATATGTTTAATTACACAATAGTTCTACTCCTATCTTAGTTAGTATATTAAGTCATGGTTTACTTAACCACAGTTGGGTTCATTAAACAAACTAAATAAATAAATATGATTTTTAACTTATGAACCATTATAATAGAAAGTCTTATCTTCCCACATCATTTTGGCTTAGTATTATGTAAACCCAGCAATCGTTGGAAACCACAAGATTGGCAGCCTATACATTTAATAAATAAATACATTTTGCAAGCCCTAAATTGCTTGTGTATTTTTGTTTAGAAAGAGTAAAGTGTAATTAATGAAAAATGGAAGCTATGGGATGGTTCTTCTGTAAACCCAATCAATGTGGTATCTTGTGATGTAGCTAATTCTTCAGGTGTACAGTTTTATCTGCTCATTCCTACATTGATTATTTTT
Organism: Natrix helvetica; assembly: GCF_964273705.1. NCBI lineage: Eukaryota > Metazoa > Chordata > Lepidosauria > Squamata > Natricidae > Natrix > Natrix helvetica. The sequence goes on from NC_138550.1 coordinate 52,120,242, forward strand.
AATACAGACTTCATTGCAATGATATTGATATAAAGGCTCTGCATATTCAGTATTATTGACTCATCATCATATGTAAATTCCTTCATTTGGGTAACATAAATACCCTGTTTCCCCGAAAATATGACCTGTCCTGATCTAATGCCTTGTCACATTTTTCGCGTGGACAAAAATATAAGCCCACCCCCCCCCAAAATAACCCCTCTTGACAACTCTCTCCTCCGGCCAGGCAGAGCACCGCTCACCGACCTAGTGGTATCCCGAAGACACCAAGCCACGGGAGCCGGGGGGGGGAAAGGCGCTCACATTGCTTGCTGCCTTCAGAATACCGCTAGGTTGGGGAGTGGCGTTCTGCCTGGCCAGAGGGGGGAGTTGCCGGGTGGCTGCTTCTTTGCGAGCAGGCTCCCAAAGAGCCGGGCACATCCTCAGGTGTGAAGCAGCCATGAGGTGACCACGCTCATGAGCAGCCACCTGGCAAAACCCCTCTCCAGCCGGGCAGAGCATCATTCACTGACCTAGGGAGTAACTGGTGCGAACCAGTAGGAACCCACCTCTGAAGTGACCACATATGATATTGCATATTTTACACAATATATTGTCCAATCTTAATTATTTTTCCCTCTCTTTAGGGTGGTTTTTGGAATTTATTTAGGATATATCTTTTCTGGGAGGTTCATAAAAGTAACAGAATAAAATGAAAGCCATTTAGGTGCCTAGTGGAACTTGCTCTACTACTTTGGGTGTGGGGGTTAATCAAAACTGATCCTGCAGAACATATAAAGATATAGTAGAAATACTCTATATTGATGATTGTCCCTGGTTATTGATATACAGTATCTAATAATATGTTATTGTTAGATCTGATCTACTTTGAATGCATTAAAATATATGCAGTATCTAATAATTTTATTAGATCTGATATACTTTTAATGCATGTGTATGTTCCGGTATATTTATTAGATCTGATATACTTTTAATGTGTGTATGTGTATGTTCCGGTATAACTCTTGAGCAATTTCAACCAAACTTGGTACACAGATGATTTACTCTCTGGGAAAAAATATTGTGGGGGTAAGATACTCCTAAAGCCCCTCGGGTTGTGCGTTCTGTTAAGATACAGCCTGTTGTGCCTTCAAATGGCTTCTACTGTGCAGTGCAGTGGAGTTGCCATGGTAACAGCTTCACAGTATTACTGATCAAACACAGGAGGGCATCCCAGAGTCCAGAGGAAGAACAGGAGCAAGTTCTAGCAGCAATTCAACCCTCTCCTCAACTAAAAAAAAATATAAGTCCTATTTGTTATGACTTCTTACGAGGTAATGATCTACAGAAGGAAAAAAAATCTACTCTATTGTATTAGTTAATTTGCATAATTTTGTGTCACCTGCATATTTAGGAAGCATCTTCATGTAAGATATATAATGAAACCTAAAGGTGCTTTTTCAAGAGGCAGCTGGACTTTCTGGTTTTTCTTTGAAGACGTTTTGCTTCTCACCCAAGAAGCTTCTTCAGCTCTGAGAAGCTTCTTGGATGAGAAGCGAAACGTCTTCAAAGAAAAACCAGACAGTCCAGTTGCTTCTTGAAAAATCACCTTTGGGACAACCATGACCTGGATGACTGAGAATCTCCATAGACATATATATTGAAAAGTAGATGGTCCAAGATAAGCATTTGTGGTAACCTCAATATTTCAACCCACTGATAAACCCTCTTTATGATTTTCAAGCTAATTAAATCTTTTTACTTAATTTAATAAATTGAATATCAAATCATATGTGAAATGTTTAAGGAAACATTACTCTGATAAGACATATTTTTAACAAATTCATGTTGTATTGGTAAACAATCAAGCATTGTTTTCAGTGTGCTCACTAATCAATCTATTTATCAATTACTGTAGAATCTATCCTACCCTTTACTCACTTGGTACTTCAGAGGTCCATGAATGCCATTTATGAATTCCGTAGGTGCTCTAGTATCTAGAAATTCAATATGGGTGATTTTGGTTTAATTATTCTTAATTTAAGATATAGAAACATGCTACATTTGCTTGGGTTGTATCTGTTGTCCTTATGTCTACTACAAGATCTTTCCAACCTATGGTACTCCAGATAAATTGGTATCAACTCTGCAAATCTCCAGGCAATATAACCAACATGCTTTATACTGAAATAAAACAAAAAGAACATGTTCCCCTGTTATTTTTCAGCATTATTTTATTTGACAGGCATTTACAACGTTCCATTCATATGCCTAAAAACATAAAAATAGACCTTCTTTCAGCTTATAAAAGAAATATATAAGAACTTTTGACATTGGCAGGTCATTATATTATATACAAGAACAATGGCACCCTCCAAGCACAGGACATCCAGCATTTCACAGGCTTATTGTATTCCACTGGGGACAGCAAAAGCATTGTAATGTCTAATAAGTTGGTACACAACTGATTTAATTTTAATATGATGAGATACACAGGGCTTAGAAAGCTTTTTAATAAAACGGTTAAAAAATAGCAAAAGTTGAGAGAATAAAACTATCAAAATACTGAATATAGTGCACTGAGAATCAAACAGGTGACACTTCAATACTGATTGGGACATAAGACAGCAGATGGTACTGGGTAATATTTCCTGTTCATGTCACCAAACATAGCCATAGCTAATTATACAAAATGTATTCCCTAAAGCTACTACAAAATTTTAGATTTTCAATATGCCCACTAATGTGTCAAACATCAGTAGGTCCGAAAAGAATCCCACTTGAAAAACAAAAAATCCCAAATCCTCCCATTTTTGCAGAGCAAAACTAAGATGGGTAAGCCATATAAATATTTAAAAAGAAAAAAAAGTGCTTTAAAAATTATTTGGAAATCTTGATTATAAGTTGTATCTATACCCTGTTATAGATGTTTAAATAGGACAATTTAAATGTAATTGAAAGTTGCCTGTTTAGTATATTGTTCATATTATCTAATAGTGTGGTGAAGGAATCAAGTAATAATGTACACTAATCTCACATGGATAAGATGAGGTCAGCTTTTCTGGCCATAAAATATTTAATTTTTCCTGAGCCTAACTTGATCAGGCAGGGAGGATCAAACTCACCCAAGGTGAAATCCTACCAACTGCAACAAAATCACAGCAGGGATTAACTTAACTTCCTTGGATGTTCAGCTATTTGACATTGCTAACTTAATTCCAGTCTCAAATATGTGTAGCTGCCCACGATATGTTACGGAAATGAGAGTTTGTCCATAAACGTTTGCAGTTCAGACTATACAACCAACATCTTCATAGCCTTTCTGAAAGGTTTGTTTTACAGCCCAAACTTGGAATCGAACAGCAGAGCCCTCTGCATGTCTACTTGAAAGTCAGTCTTACTCCTCAATCGTTGCATTTAAGATTGCAGTTTAACACAATCAAACCCCCATTCATTTGTGCCTTTGCAATTTAACTAACATACAGAAAACTATTTTCAAGTGTTGAATTTTGATCTCTAAAGTTGAAAAAAAAAAAGTTCTGCGTTATAATTTTTATGTAAAACTAGAAATTCCAACATTGACATTAAACTAACCACAGACCAAAAAGAACTCAGCACAACATAAATTCCAGATTTTCCCTCACACATCCCTAAAATACACATGGCATCACCAAATCCAGAGACTTTCACTTCGCAACAGGAAGCTTTGTGAATGCTACTGCATGCAGCTACCTCAGCTACTAGAGATGTTTGGCACTATAAAGACTATAACTTATTAAAGGAGAAAAGAAAGGGAGGGCTGGTTCTAGTTCCTGCAAATAAGCGACTGGACTACTCAGCAGTGGTGATGTCAAACATCTGGTTAGCAGTGCATGTGCAATGCAGATCATCCCTTGTATGTATGTCCTTGAATGCTGAATGCAAGTTTATTCCCTCCATTCAACACCATTCCCACTTGTGGTACCTCAGAAAGAAGGAAATTCCATTTACAGAACAGATTGCCCTTGCTGGGTAAGGGTGAGTAGTTTTGAGTTGAAGAGTGAAATCTGCTGCAGTCATGGACAATTGTTCCTTGTTTGCTGCAACTTTTTAAAGATGAACCTATGATTTTGCTTATCACATATAAAATTCATTTGCTGTTGTGCTATTACTTAAGCTAATTTGCTGCACGCGTATATTTTAAGAAAAACACCCACGGCATTGTGTTTTTTAGCAATATCTATGCAGCCCATTATATTATGCAGCCCCTGATTTGTTTTTAATAAATAAAGCCCTTGGTACTATATAGAGAAGGACTCAAGCTCATTCTATTTCCAAATTTTGCTTCACTTCTCCTTTTTATACTACTTTAAAGGAGAAAACAGGAGGAGAGGTTGTAGTTTCAAGGAATTTAGCTGCCATTACTATATGTGCAAGTATGCATTCTAAGGGATGGCTCTCCACAATGTATAAGGGGTAACTTTGGGGCTCACCTACACCTAGCATCTAACAAGAAAGTATTGGCTCTAAAGTTCCGTGTTTAATTTTCTGGATGGTACAAAGTCTTGACGACGAACCCAGATGACTTCTTCACTGTTGCCTTCCAGGCCACCATTAATTCCAGACAGAGCAGCTTGCTTCTTTAACTGAGCCATTCTGGATGCGTGTGTGCCCATAGTATACCGTGTTTTGGTACCCCGGTATGACGGGTTGTTTGTAATAGAGGCTGACTGCAATTTCTCCTGGAGTTCTTTTTCAACCATGGTGCTCTTCAAAGGCTCACAAGAGTCCTCCTCATCACTGAGAATATCTGTTTCTTTTATGTCCTCTTGCTCTTCATATTGACCAAGATCAAACTGCTCTTCTACCCAGCGGTCAGTGTCCTTATTGCCGGATGTCTGATGGGTCTCTTTCTCAGGACTGCTGGCAAAGACAGCATCTGAGTCAATTGTAAATCTGTTTCGAGCTAGGCGTCGCCTTCTCCTCCCAAGTGACTTGCTCGGGGCGGACACTGTGCATACACAAAAATAAAATCCCAGATTTATAAAGAGAAATTTGAATATTTTTAAAATCAGCCTTTGCACACTTCCTTTCACAATTAAGGTAAAAGCAAATGTTTCCTTTGTCATGTCCAACTCTAGGGCGTGGTGCTCATCTCCGTTTCTTGGCCAAGGAAGCCAGCATGACTATACACCAAAGGGTCATGGAATGCTGTTATCTTCCTACCAAATTGCTACCTATTTATCTACTCGCATTTGAAGACCTTGGAACTGCTAGGTGGGGAGGAGATGGGACAAGCTCACCCCGTTGCACAGTGCTCGGGTTTCCAGCTGATAACTCAGCATCTTTAACCACTGAGCCATCATGCCCCCCATAACCTTAGCTGATAATTAATCACAATGAAACATGTAAAATCTGACAAGATATGACTTGGGGAACTAATAAACCTGAAGAAAGGCTAATAAATCTCCTCGAGGGAGATGAGCAGTTTAGAAATACAAAATATAAATTAATTCATGTTTCATTTACTATAAAATACAAAATAAATAATAAATGCTTTGAATGTGTTAAAATCTATTTGTGCTGTATGTGTCTACGTGTGTCTGTACACAGACATATATTTCTGACCAATGCCTGAAATAAAGTGATGATGCTGTCAATAACCATTGAAAATGTTTATACCCAAATATTCTAGGCAGAGAAATTAAGTTGTATACAAGGTTAAAATTTGCCTTGTAAATTTTTAAATATCCTGTAATTAACATTAGATATGATAAGGGAAAAAGAAGGTAGTATTTTTTCTTCCTTCAGTACATAGAAATGTCTTAAGAGTTAATTCTGGACTATTGGAACTGAAACATGTGGCTCAGTGGTCCTCTATTACTTCTCACTTCATTATTTTAAGATATGGTAATAGATAAGGCAATTCAGTAGTGCTTTAATAGTGCTGATGTCAGACTTTTTGAATAGAAGCAAAAGTAGCAGTCGTGGGGTGAAATACAGAGAGCTGATATATACTGTATTTTTCGCATTATAAGACGCATCTTTTTTCCTCAAAAAAAGAGGCTGAAAATCTTGGTGCGTCTTATATACCGAATACAGCATTTTGTGCCTCCTGAAGCCCCGCCCCCTTCACCAAAAAGGCCATGCATAGCCTTATGTAGGCTTTCAGAGAGCTCCTGGGGGCTGGGGAGTGCAGAAATGAGCAAAAAATGGACCATTTTTGCCCCCCCCAGCCCCAGGAGCACTCTATAAGCCTCGATAAGGCTATGCATGCAATTTTTTGACAAAAAATGGGCCCGTTTTTGTGAAAAATGGGCCATTTGTGCTTGTTTTTGCCCCCCAAACCCCCAGGAGCACTCTGCCAGCCCTCCCCCAAGGCTATTCATACCTTTTTAAAAAAAAAAAAAGCGGGGCCATTTTTGCAAAAAACGGCCCATTTTTGGGAGGTTTGCAGAGTGCAAAAACTTGTTTTTCCCTTTTGGAAAGCTCTTTAACTGATTTATGAGAATTAGATTGATCAAGTGCTGTGCCAGTAGAAACAAAGTCTTAGGTGCTGCAGATTGTCAGCAATTTCCTTCTCCAGCACATGGATAAATAAATACACCTGGAAACATCTACCTACCTACCTGCTCTCTCTCTCTCTCCCTACCTACCTACTGTATTTCTCTCTCTTTATCCCTCTATCTACCACCTACCTACCTACTCTCTCTCCCTACCTATCTACTATATTTCTCGCTTGCTCGCTCTTTCCCTCTATCTACCTACCTACCTACTCTCTCTCTCTCTCCCTATCTACTGTATTTCTCTCTCTCTCTCTCCTCCTCCATCTACCTATGTACCTACCTACTCTCTCTCTCCCTACCTACTGTATTTCTCTCCCTATTTTTCTCTCTCTATCCCTCTACCTACCTACCTATTCTCTCTCTCTCTCTCCCTACCTACCTACTGTATTTCTCTCTTTCTCTCTCTCTCCCCCTTTATCTACCTACTTATTCTCTCTGTATTTCTCTATCTCTCTATTTCTGTCTCTCTCTCTCTCTCTCTCTCTCTCTCTCTCTATCCCTTTATCTACCTACCTACCTACCTACCTACCTATCTAACTACTCTCTCTCTCCCTACCTACCTACTGTATTTCTCTCTCTTTCTCTCCCTCTTTAACCCTCTATCTACCTACCTACTTTTTTTAAAAAAATTGCCTTTTCAAAACCTTGGTGCGTCTTATACTCCAGTGCGTCTTATACTCCGAAAAATACGGTAATGTGATGTCTTGCTCTATACCTGATGTGGGGTTTTGTGAATTCAGCTTCCTTTCACACCTCACAACATTCGTGTCAAATGACAGTTGTGTTACATAAGTCTGCCGATATGGCAGTTAATTATTAATTGAATAAGATCTTATTACACATTTCTGATGCTACAATAAGTGGGATAAAAATATTAATGAGGAAAAGCTCTTAAACTTCTTCTTTTTTCCCCTCTTCTGGAGTGTTTTAACAAACTTTAACCATTAATACCTGTCCTGTTCATAACTGGCCTTGCACCTTTCAGTGCACTCAGCCTTTTTCCTCCAAATGGAACATAGTGTTGTGATGAGGGCAAACTTTCAGTTTTGAGAAGTTGTCTTCTGTGTTTGTCTCGTAAAATTGAATGCACAGCTTTTAGAAAATCTTTCCTGTGATCTGGGGAACTGAAAAGAAGAAAGAAAGAACAACAGCTGTTACGTGCTGATCTGTCAGCAGAATATTGACATTTATTTATTTAGTAGTTATTTATTTTTTTATTATAATTTTGCAAATTATTACTACTTACCTACAACAAAGATGGAATGACCTCTCTGGCCTGCCTTCAGACTCAGATTTCACATGAACTATTTCACAGACAGAACTGGTGTCTGCATCTAGACAAAGAGAAAAGAACATTGTAAAAGCAATATTTTGACTTGTTATTTACTGAAAGCATTTCAAAATCAAACTCATCTGAAATTTTAAGATTACTGTGATGATTAGCTTAATGAATGAAATACATAATATTAATTGGTTCAAGAATTATAGCCCCAGGAATGGTGATGTGAAATGATGGATTATTTCCATGGCATGCTGAATACATGGAATGACCGAAACATGTAAAATCTTCTTAACATGGTTGCAATTCCATCACATCAAGCATCTTCCCATTAGCAATGTCCAAGACTGGTACTACAAGGTGGTATAATTTTTTCTTACCCTGACTTTGCTTACATGATGAATGATTCTAAAGACCATCGCAGTCAGACATTCCCAAGAAAGCAATATTCCTTTCAGAAGGAGGTCTCTGCTTCTATAGCATCATAAACAGCTGCAGCCAGTTGCATAGACACCCTCCACTCATTACAGAGTGGACTATACATGACTCCCATTCAAACCATTTTGTTAATAATCAAATGTAAACAATTTCAAGGGATCTTCTTAAGCAAATTCAACATTATGCAAACACAAGTAGTAGAACAAAGTCAAACTAGAGTCTTGGACTTTAAGAGAGCTAATTTCAATAAACTTAGAGAGAGCTTGGGAAGAATTCCATGGATGAGAATCCTCAAGGGGGAAACAACTCAAGAAGCTTGGAAATTTTGAAAAATGAGATTACAAAAGCCCAGTCTAGCACAATACCAATGAAGATGAAAAATAACAGCTTCCAAAAGAAACCAGCATGGCTGCAAAAAGAACTCTCCGACAAATTGAAAGACAAAAAAGATAAGTATAAAAAGTGGAAAGAGGGGAACATAACTAAGGCAGAATATCAGCAAATAGCCCGAGCATGTAAAGATAAAGTGAGGAAAGCTAAGGCTCAGAATGAAGAAAGGCTTGCCACAAAAGTAAAAAATAACAAAAAAGCTTCTTCCAACATGTTAAGAACAAGAAAAAAGTTAAGGAAACAATCGGCCAATTGCTGGGAGAAAGTGGCAAGAAGGTGACAAGCAACAGGGAGAAAGCAGAAGTATTTAACTCATTTTTTACATCTGTCTTTACACAAAGGGATAAAACAGTCCAACCTATCAAAAACAGCACCACAAAAATCAGATTAGGAACACAAGTTGAATAGGGAAGATAGTGAATAGTGAATGCCCCAACACTGGAAGTCTTTAAGAAGATGTTGGATAGCCATTTGTCTGAAATGATGTAGGGTTTCCTGCTAGGCAGGGGGTTGGACTAGAAGACCTCCAAGGTCCCTTCCAACTCTGCTACTGTATTGTATTGTATTATTGTAAATGCCATTTTGTTTTGTCAATACAATTTTGCTCCTATGCTGTGGGTGGGTATACCATTATTGATGCTATTTTTTTAAAAGCCAGAAAATGAAAATCTAAAGGGTAAAGTCAAGGAAGTTTATATAAGCTAAAATAGGCAACTTTTACATTATCTATTGAAAGTTTACAATAATGAATTCTAGACCTGTACAAAAAGACCTGTACAAAACACCTCTGGAGCACTTTCCATTGGCTGCACTGAATGTTTAGTTGTTAAAGAGAAACCACAGAGTGCAAATTTTAAAGTTTAAAGCAACAAAAATGATGTAAAAAGTAACGATCCTGTCACTTATATTGATATAAATGTAGGTGCTATTATATGTACAAAAACAATATAATCCATATACCTACAATGTCACTCATGGTACAACATGAAAACAAACAACAATCTCATAGGTCATGAAAACTTTCAGTGACTTAATTAAGGTATCTTGCTGTTCCCTTGCTTGATCGAGCTCTCATCACAATTAAAACTCTCAGTGGTGAATCTAAAAACTCAGCAGCTCATATTAGGAATACATATTAGGAATTGAAAAGCATCTGCAAATCACTCAAGTTATACTTTGCAGCTACAGATTTTATATTGGAAAATAGAATTTGTGTCAGCCATTCCACCAGAGATGGGTTCCTGCCGGTTCGCACCTCTTCAAGCATACCGGTTCCAGAAATTTGCCGTACTTTTGCGTACCCGTTCCACAAAGGAGTGGCCACGCCCCCATACCGGTACGCTCCCCTGCCCTGCAGCCCATTTGCAAGGCGCTTCTCAAAGAGAAGGGAGCGAGGGTGAGGCTTCTTCAGAGGACCCGAAGCAAGAGCAGAGTTGAAGTCCTCTCTGAAGCAGCTGGAAAAGGTACGTGTGGGTCAGAGGGAGGGGGAGGAATTCAAACTTCATCCTGGTGCTATAAGGGTCTTTGGGCAAAGGCTGGAGGGTATGACCCTGGCTCACTTGTGCTCTCCCTCCCCAAGTGTAGTTTGATTGCAGGCGGAGCCACGTTGCCTTTTCAAAACTGTGGAGCTGGATTTTTACATAGTAGATCTGAACCTTCCGAGGCGGGGGAAAGTGTGTGTGCTACAGCATGGCTCTTTGCCTGGCTTCCTGCCTCCTCCAGTGATCTCCTCAGTGCTCGCTCATGTTCTCCCTCCCCAAGTGTAGTGACTTCCTCCCCAGGCCCCCATTCATTTCTCTCTCTCTCTCTCTCACACACACACACACAGCTGGATAAAACTATATAAAAATCCAGCCCAGCTTCACTGATTACAAGTTTGAAAAGGCAATGTGGCTCCGCCTGCAATCAAACTACACTTGAGGAGGGAGAGCACAAGCAAGCACTGAGGAGACCACAGGAGGAGGCAGGAAGCCAGGCAAAGAGCCATGCTGTAGTACACACACTTTCCCCCAGCATCTTACTTTTGGAAGGCTCGGATCGGCTCCCCTCCGGCTTCTCTGCCTCTCCTCTCACCCCAGCCTGCCAGCAGGAGGTGACTGGGTGGGCTTTATTGCGTTCCAGGCATTTCCCACCCAGACAGAAGGCTGCATTGGGGGAGGTGTTTGGGGAAGGCAGCAGGGGAATGGGGTGGGGGAAATGGCAGAGGAGCTGCTTTCAAACCATTGGGAGAGATATCCAATCCAACCTCTGTGTGTGTGTGTGTGTGTTTGAGAGAGAATGACTGAGGGAAGGGGGTAGGAGAGATAGTCTAATCCAACTTCTGTGTGTGTGTGTGTTTGAGAGAGGGAGGGAGAGAGGGAGGAAGGAGGGGAAGGGAGAAGAAAAAGAAAAAGAAAGAAGGAAACTTCTTTCTCGCAAAAGAGAAAAACAAATGCTGTCGCTTTAAATCGGAACTGAGCATGCCTGGCTGTGGAATTCTGGGAGTTGAAATCCACAAGTTTTAATAATTTTAAATTGAAAACGTGCAGGAAAGAACAAATTGGTTATATGGTTATATGTTATATAGTTTTATGTTTTTGAAGTTTTGGGGTTTGTGCAATATGAGCATTGTGTTTCTAGAAGGCTTGTGAATGGAGCCAAACTTTCTCTAAGGTCATTATCTCATTATCTTTATCTGGTAGGCATGTGGAATGAGCCTCAGGCAGGTTTCTTTGTTAGCAGAAAGAAAGAAAAACAGCACAGCAATTTAGGGCTAGAAGGCTACTAGGAGGTCATCTAGTCCAACCCCCTGCTGCAGCAGGAAACCTTACATTGAGCCCAAAATTTTGGTTGCTAAGCAAGAGCGTTGTTAAGTGAGCTTCACCACATTTTACCCAATCCATGACATCTCCTGGTGAGTGACATCAAGTTGGCCACTCCCACCTGGTCACATGACTGCCAAGCCACTCCCACAAAACAGGCCACACCTACAGAATAGGTTCTAAAAAATTCGAAACCCACCACTGCAATGCACACACATATACACAGAGAGACACATGACAAACAAATTTACAAAAGCATTGAGGACAATTCAAATCTATTTTCATGTTAGAAAGATAATCTGGCAGGTGAGATTCAATTTTCTTTACATTTTAAAGATTAAATGTATCTGCACAAACAAGAGTCATTGGGAAAGCTATGTAAACCCTGCTAATGGTTTGTTTTGCCTCATGGGGAAAGGAGGGTGGGAAACAGTGACTGAGGGGAATTCTAGAAGATATAAGGGCTGTGGGAGATGGATAGAGAGGTTTTCTGGCCAATTAAAGAAATGATGATGCTATGGAGATTGATAAGCAATGTAAACACAAAAAAGTGAAACCAGCAGAAATAGCATCCTGAAGCCCTGTTTAGCAAGCATTAGGTCAAACACTAAAATAATGATGGGCTCCCACTCCTTTAAGTAATTTTTAACTCCCTTTAAAAGAAGAAAGTGTGAAAGCAACTGAGTTACCCAATTCCTGCTCTCTTGTGGTTTTTGCTTTGAAATTCAGGAAATAGGAAAACACTCATATTTAACAAATAAAAGAGTCCATTTGGGTAGTTAAAGATGTTATCAAATATAATCTAAATGGAACATCCTGCTATTTTTTTCTGCTGTTTTTGGTTTGCTTTGTAATTCTTATTATTTTTGATAAATTGGCTTTACCTGCTAGATTGCATACTTACCATACTTGTAGTTTGGTAACTACTGGGGTGTATTTCTTCAAAAGAGAAGTTTTACAATAACCAGATTTTTTAAAAAATCATAAACAAACCCATTTAACCCTACCTGCACTTGCCAATGCTCGGACCTGCAAAGCCTCCAAAGGAATCATGTGACGGAAACGAAATGGATCTGAGTCTTCATAAATGGAAGCCCTATGAGATCCACCCTATGTAAGGAAAAACATTTTTTTTATCATTAATGATATTATATAAACAATGTGAAAACTGGTTTATTTCATATCAAATGTTTAAAATATCTACAAAAGCCTTCAGTCTTGATCAATTCACAGTGAAGGAAAGTGATGGAATTAAGGAAGTTTATAGGCGTTTTCCCTAAGGGCTTCATTGTTTCATTCCCTAATGATAATTTCCCATCTGAAAAAGTAACTCTATATTGTCATTCCATTATTCCCTTAATTTGATTATCAGAGCAACCATTATCTTGCTGAATAAGATTTCTGTCTCAGGCAGAAACAGGTTGAGATCAAATGTCACAGGGGTATAATAGAAGATCTCTGTTTCATCTCACGAGTATTGCCTTGTGAATCATTTTTATACCAAAATTAGAGAACTTATAATGATCCGTCAAAGTTTTATTTTTATATCTGACATAGCAAAGAACTAAAAGTTTTCTGCATTAAATATATGTTGGTAGGGTGTTACAGCTGCAAAAAAAAGGCAAGTGGAGTTTCTATATCAGCAGAAGTATACTTTTATAATTCTAGGAAGATACAATTTTACTTTTCTTCACTTTTGTCTAATTTCTCTAAGTACATTATAAATATTTCAAGAACAATTCATAGATAATAGAACAGGTTTCAAAAAGGTCAGTGGGGATAATTAGAAGATCAGAAATCAAATCATATGATGAGACAGTGAAAAAACTAGAAGCAGTTTGCTTTGAAAAGACCAAGGAGAATGGGTGAGTTTAGGTTTAAATTCACCCTAAATTAGATTCACCCTAAAAATATAAAGCTCTATTTTGCGTCACCACAAATAGTAGGGCACAGAATAATATATTTAATTTACAAAACACCAAATTCTGGTTAGATTTTAGGAAGGTATCAATTGCCCAGAGAAGTGATTGGTTACCATTCACCAGATAATCATCTGATTATCTGATGATAAATCATCTGATATAATGGGTTTTTACTATTTTAAAATTTTGGATTATCATATAGAGTGGCCCTAACAGCTCTTTTTCCAACTCTATTAAATGCAATTCTATCTCAAGCACAGGATATTTCAATCAAAATCTGCCTGATCTGCATGGTTCATTTATTTATCTGAAATATTTATAAGGCCGTCCATATTAAGCAACTCTGGGCACCTCACAACAACAATAAAACCAATAAATAAAACAATCATAAAACAGTAAAAACAATAAAACAAACGATGAATAAGAAAGTAAAAGCACAATGAAAAAGCAGATAAAGGAAAGCTGTATGAGCATATATTAGGAATTGAGTTACAAATAATTAAACAGAATATGTATATCCAAGTGTTTGTTTTTGAAGAAACTGGTAGTAATAATAAATCACTCTAATAAAAAAGGAAAGCTTTGACTGCTCTTTCCAAGCATTACGTTTACAACTAAAAATAATTTATAATAATTATTAGCAATAGCAATAACACTTAGACATATATCGCTTTATAGTGCTTTACAGCCCTCTCTAAGCAGTTTACAGAGTCAGCATATTGCCCCCAACAAGTTGGATCATCATTTTACTCACCTTAGAAGAATGGAAAACTGAGTCAACCTTGAGCCTGGTGAGATTTGAACTGCCAAATTGCAGGCAACTATCAGTCTGCAGAAGTAGCCTACAATATTGCAGTACTGCATTTTAACCACTGAGCCACCGCAGCTCATTCTATTGCTAGAATAACCTGTCCAATTAGCCCAATCTAATAGAACATTTCACTTTTTTGTTGCTGAATATTATTTACAGTTAATAAACTTACCAATTTTTTCTTCTGTTTCACTCCTTCTTTATATACAAGTACCACAGCAGTTTTGAACACTACAGAGAGAGAGAAAACCCAAATATAGGAAATCAACAGCTTGCCAATGCACAACCAGAAAAAAATATCGCTACTAATTCTGTGGAAAATGTCCAAAGTTTCTTCCTCTGCATCCATGTAATAGCCTTCCTCATATGCCCCAAAAATAATTTTCTAAATACGTGATAGCCAGATGAACTGAAGTAGTATCTAATCTGGACAAAAAAAATAATACTCGATGTTTTTAACAGTCAATGGCCCTTACTTCATTGATAAAGGGTTATAAATTGTAATCATATATTTAAACTTTTACAGAATATGAGGATCTTCGCAACAGAGTCAGTTCATTCATTTAACAGGATTACTCTAGAACAGGGGTGTCAAGCTCAAGGCCCACGGGCCAGATCTGGCTTGCGGGGTGCTTAGATCTGGCCCCTGGGGCCAGTCTAGACATAGCAAAGGACTGGCCTGCGATGCCTCTTCTAGCAAGAATGGAACCCTAACCCTGACCCCCCACAACCACCTTTGGCCTCCAGAATTGTCCAGGAGCCTTCCAGGCTCAAAACGGGGCCTCCAGAGTGGCCTAGGAGAACTTCCAGGCCCAAAACAGGGACTCTGGAATACTGCATGAGGCTGTCCTTGACTCAGAAGGTTATAAAAGGGATCAAAAGTAAAATATTTTACCTTCCAGGCTTGTAGCATTCTGCTACTAACTAATGTCAATAATTTATCGTTGGTATTAGATACTAGCTTCAATTATAGTGGTTTCTACCAAGGTCTTCTGTTCCGGTGGGAACAGAGGTTTAATCTCATTGGTCGAAGGGCCTGACAGCTCCCTATAAAAGGGCTGCTGTCAAACTCAACCTTTGCTGGATTGTTCTTACTTGTTGTGTTATAATAAAGAGCTGTTGTTACCGTTAGCCTGTGTGTGCCTATCCATTACCCGATCTAACAGTTCTAGTCTTCCTATGGAGTCAGTTTCTTGATCTGGTCTCTCTCTCTCTCTCTCTCATAAGATGATCAAGTAGATTAAATAAGTATTTTAAAAAAAACAAAATCACAGAAATGTACACTTCCCTATTTTTATAAGTTTATAAAATCATGCCTGTGGCGGTGTGGTTCCGTGTCATGCCCACCATGGCTTCACCCACCATGGCCCCGCCCATCCCACACCCACACCCGGCTCTCCAAGGTCAAATCCAATCTTGATGTGGCCCTCAATGAAATTGAGTTTGACACCACTGCTGTAGAATAAGCACTTTAATAAGTATCATTTAGTATTTGTACCTGTAAATGGTCCCTATAAACAATTTAAAATGTTCTAAAATGTAAAACTTTTAATGATTTTTCAAAATTATGAAAAAAAAAAGTTAAAAATTACATCGTGCATAAATTCCATAAATTATCATGCACTCCTAGATTATTTGCAGGGAATTTCTCTGATACAGCATTATGCATGGAAAGAACCAAAATCAACATTTCTATACAAGCAGCATTTCAGCAAATCTCCCTGAAGGATGAATTCTGAAGATGGAAGGAAAAATAAGAGCCTACTGCCTACAGCCATCTATTTTACATTTCACAGCTTTTTTATATTTCCTGACTTACTGAGCGTTACAATATTATTAAGCTTGTAAAGTTTAAATAGATGCAAACTCAGTATAAAAACAGACTCCAAAGCCCTAAATTGTTACTTCTTAAAACATCTTTAAAAACAAGAATACCAACAGCTTAAAACAATTTCCCCAAATCTAATGTATTTTGGTTCTCATCGTTTCCAGTCAAGCTTCTAAAGTGTGCCACCGGGAGGGGGGGGGGAGGTGTGGCCTAAAATACCTGACCGTAAGGTCAAATCTTACTCATTTATTTTCCAACATTTTTGCACATTTAATCAAGCTTTCCTATCAATCTAGGAATCATTTTTACATTTTGAAAGCCAACGTCATAACAGATAATCTGCCTCAAATATTAATCCATTTTATGCCAAAAGCGAAGTTGTCTGATGCGACCCACATAAAAGGGAGGAGTGGAGGAGTTAAACAGTTGTGATTGCCATCGTGACAATTTCCCACCCCCCAGCATGCCCTTCTAGACCCACCTTCAGTGGTGTCATTGGAAACTATGGATGCAAGTTTTATTTAATTTTTATATGCAACACTCATTTGCTTTTTCTCTGAAAAGAAGCACGTACCGAATGCTGCCAGTTCAGGTTCCTTCTTCCACTTTCCAAGTGACGCAGGAGGATTAAGCCAGATGACTGTGGTATGCAATAGCAAATCTCCCATAGAAAGATCTGCCACCTGCCAATCACATGTCCATGCAAAAGAAAATGAGAGTTTTTAAAAGGCATTTAATAAAGTCATTGAAAATAAATTTGATATATAATAAAGGGACTATGTATTTAATATTACATGTGTTAACAGCGGCCAGCATTGTATTTGCACAACATTGGAAAGGTGTGGAGATCCCCACACATGAGAAGATAGTAAAAAAAATACTAGAATGTGCAGAAATAGATAGATTAACACTTGAAATTAAAGAGAAGGAAGATACGGAATATTTTGAAACATGAGATTCATTTTATCTATAGCTAAATAACAGAAACGGAAGTTAAAATATTTAAAATGATAAGCGAAGGATTAATTTTACCATGAGGGTTTATTATGATATGTTTGTTATCAATGTGATTTAATTTTAACAATTAAGTATTAATATTAGGGGGAGAAAATACTGTTGTTATATGATCACTACTAATGAACATTATTATGAGGTTGATGACTGTTGCTCAAATTAACTAACCAGACAACACACTGTTTATATAGACACTGAAATTGCTGCTCTTTCCTTATATAGTAAAAATAAAAAATATATTTGAAAACAAGATTGGAGCCTCCTTTTCCTG
The DNA here is from genome assembly GCF_964273705.1 of Natrix helvetica. Taxonomy (NCBI): domain Eukaryota; kingdom Metazoa; phylum Chordata; class Lepidosauria; order Squamata; family Natricidae; genus Natrix; species Natrix helvetica. The sequence continues at coordinate 52,137,520 of NC_138550.1, forward strand.
GGATTCCACATAGGCTCAAGAAAGAACAGAGCGGCTCCAAGGTGTTGCAACCAGGTGCTAAATTCATGAATTCCAGAAGATGAAACAGCTGTCCTGGCTGCATTCCCAATAAGGAAGTAAACAGGAGGAGCTCTGCTTTGCTTTGTGAGAGGACCAAAATGGGCAAGGAGCTAACATGTATACATACTTCCAATTTTTTCACTTTCACCCTTTTTCTTTTAATCTATTTTCTTCCTTTTTGTTCCCTTTTTGTTCTCTTTTTAATGTTTTATCTAAATTGTGCAAATAAAACATGAAAAGGAACAAAAAGAAAAGGGAAAAAGAGATTAAAAGCAAAAGGAAGAAAGTCTTGCTTTTTTTTCTTGCTTTGTTTCTTCAAGCAAAAGTAAAAAGCAAATTGTGTACCTTTTAATCTTAAAACTATTGTCCTAATAATTTTCCAGGTATATTATACTGTAGATATTAAAACTGTTTCAAATGTGTTTAAAAATTCTAGCTATCAATCGTATCATTTCTTTATAGAATGTCTAACAAAAGGAAACTAAACCCCAAACCCAGTTACTTCACCGTATAATGTTTTGTTACACTATGTATAACATACTGAAGCAGATTTTCACCAATGTGACTGACCTAAGTATGCCTATCCTGATTAAAGAAATGAGATTATACATGCAGTATTAAATTCAAAAATTACTGAATTTGAAAATCGAGTTATGGCAACTGGATTTGTTTTTGTTGAGATGTTTTGTTGTTCATTCAAGCAACTTCCTCGGTCTGAAAAACTTGGCTAGGCAGAGGGTTGCTGGAATGCATCAAATTCAGGATTTCTTCCCTAAAGTGTGTGGCAATATGTTCATGAAGATTCTTAGTCACCCAGGTAGAGTTATCTGAAAATCGAGTCATGGCAACTGGATTTATTTTTGTTAATTTGTGATGTTTCACTGCTTAACCATGTAACTTCCTCAGTCTAAGTACCTGGATGACTGAGAATCTTCATCAAAATATTAATACTGAGATTTTATTTAAGTAACTCGCTTATAGGGTAAGCTGAGAATTATTTCCAATTATTTTCTCTTTCCTTATAATATATGAGCCCATCTCCCTACAACATCCAGGTGGCAATATCTAATGCAATTACAATCTAACAAAGGTTAAACATCATTATTTACACTTTGAGAGAGGATTTTCATAGCTGGGTACCTCTTTCTTATCTCCTGTTTGTTCTGCAATGAGCTGATCAAACACAGCTCCATATTCTTCATGGATTTTCTGCATTTCATTGATATGGCTAGCAACCTTGTTCATTGTTTTTATGGCCACTAGAAGACAAGCAAAGATATAAAAAGATTACAGCAGGGTTGACCTGATTATATTAGTAAACATGAAAAACTCTTTTCTGTCATAGTCTTTAAAAAATCTATCATGTTGATGATATTATATTATGCTTTATTGGTTAGGAGGATTTTCTTTTGCATTATTGCCTAAGTCATTTTTAGTATTCTGATCGTCAACTAAATGGAGATGTCTACTGAGTCCCTAGTAAACAAAGGAACAGCAGTTAAAGTGAATAAGCTGCATTTTTAACTACAGTCTCATAAAATCTAAGGATTACAGGTTTTAACAATGGTTCAATAGCCTTGGAAAAAGTTATTTGCATCCTGTTCTCACACCTACGATGATCATACCAAATTTGTGTTGTCACACTGCATGTCCTTGTTAACTTACACTTTGACCATCATTGATGCATATAAAACTGAATGCTCTGCATGTATTGAAGCAATGTAATACACATCTAAATATCTGGTACAATTAACCAAAATGTCCTATTGGGTGTATTTATATGCAGTCATAAAAGATAACACTTGAACACTTTTCAAGCAAAATCCCTAAAAATATGCAATTGAGGTTTTTGCAAATTTATTTAAGTATGAAAACATACAATAAACATTTCTTCATCCTAGCCATAGTCTTTATAACAAGAGTCACTGATGCTCCATTCTTTATATACTTTCAGATACATTAATATCTCTTACAGAAGTTGGTAACTTTCTAATATGTTAAGAAACTTTATCAGAAACAATGGCAAAACCAAAAGTATCAACAAAAGAAAAGTTAGAAGAATAGTTTACCATCAAGGTGATAATGTTCTTCACTTTCAGCATCAGTGAGAGTAAATAGTTCTTTCAGCAAAAGAGGGTACTTCAATATCCTCTGGATTGGCTTGATGAGGTAAGACTCTAATGTTGATGAATGTTGTCTTCTGGGATTCTGGGCATCTAAGAATGCTTTAAATGCTGTGTCTGTCTTAGCTATATTTTGAAAATAAAAAAGATAGCTCAAGAAATAATGTTTTAACTAGCTCTACTACAGAATATTTCTACCATATTATTTAACTGTTCATCAAAATAGCATTGAGAAGTATTTTTAAAAAATATGGTCCTTAGATTCCTGGGGTAGCCCAAGAAGCTCTTAGGGGTCCACAAAAATAAAAAATTATCTGCCAGTCTCCATCAAACAATTGTGAGAAGCAGTAGCAGCAGTAGGCACATCAATTTTAATTTTTAATGTGGCAAATATTGACAAATGCAACCCACATACAAACAAAATAAAACTCATGATAGGAATTGACAGATCCATTCATTGGGACTGAAAACACATTGGACTAAAATGCTCTCCGTGTTCACTTTATGTGTGATATTGTGTGACTTTTCATCTCAGGAAGGCCTTAAATTCAAGTTAATTTCATATATGAGTCAGAACTTAGCTTATACATGTAAGCCAGAGTCAAAATGAGTCACTACTTTCTGCATTTTGAGTAATTGTTCTTATTGAAATAAAAATGTTCAAGATGATATTGTATTGTGATAAGCAGATACAAATTATAGATAAAACTTATTCCAGCTTTCGTCTTTAAAATGTGAATGATCCTTTCTGGTATATTAAACTAAAGAAATGGCTATTGGTCATTCAATACATAAAGTAGTCAAAATGATGTAGTTTAACTTTGATCTACTACTTGGGTATGAATAATGCCAAGAGGTCAACTAGTGTTAAATAATCATACTGGACAGAATAGGAAGAAATTCATGTTACACTTCCTTTTTTCTTTATTTTTTCAACATAAAAGAAATCAGGCTCTCAAATTTCATGTTGCTGAAAAGACATGGAACTTAAATGTCTTCCATTTCACAGTATTTTTCAACCAACCTTACCTAATATAACCTTTCTTACAGTAATATAATTAGAGAAGTGTAAAATTTGAAGGTACTTTAGCTGCCATGAAGTACGGCTCCCTACTACACTTAAAGCTTTCAATAAAGAATTATTGACAAAAGGATGCCTCATTCACTCTCTAGAAAAGTAGAATTCACCTTTCCCATTTGTCTTCTGAAGATCCAACATCAACTTGATCTTCACACACTGAGACAATTCTGAATTTTGAGAAACATTACACTATATGGAACAAAGAAAGGTGTATATTCCACTCTTACCTTTCACTAGGACTTTTGGAACCTTTGTGTGGCTTGCACAGAAGGCACTATACAGCTTGAAACGGTCAGCATAATACAGGAAGGACCCACCCAAGGAAAACAACACTTTCTAGGATTAAGAATATATAAATCAGAATGTTGAAATAGATTTGGGGGTGGGGGTGGGGACAGCCTGCTGACCTTAACATCATAAAAGAAATTAAATGTTTTCCAACTAATAATTGACCATTTTTGACTTCATATTTACTAAAGCAATGTTTTTTGTTTATACATTCTAAGAAACAGAGGGCGAGAGAGATCACTTAAAATATTAAATACGAATTAAAGACCAAGATATACATTTGCAATAGTGGCAAGTATCTGTAGCTTGGGTGTAGGACGAGGGTGAAGATTCGTTCTCCGAGGTTGTGGGTTGGTTTCCAAATGTTCCAAAAAGTTCAGAAACCAACCCACAAGGACAAACCTTCACCCTCATACATTCTTGCTAAAAGGAGACAATATTGCATAGAATTGGGTCACTAGGAAGTTCCTCTTTATTAAACTAATTTTTAAAAGAATATGATTGATATGGAATTTTTGGGCATCAGCTCCTAGATTTAAAATCTTACACAAAGAAAGAAATGACTGCAGCTAGACTGGTCTTATTATTTATTTAATGCATAGTCCTACAAGAAACCCATACTTGTGGATCAAATATCATTCAAACATGTCACCTTATTGAGATCAGGTGAACATTTTAAAAGCTAAATTAATTAAATTGCACTGAAATCATAATCACAGTGAATTATGGAATTTGCACCCATTGCCCCATTGTAAATTACTGCCTACAGTAATAGTAAATGCCATTTTTAATGCCTCTGGTGTTTTTTCAGCCCTGATTTTTACTACTTTGTTTAGTTACCCTTTCCTTCATTTTAAATGATAGACAATTCCCGATAAAGAAAAAAAGAAGTGTCAGAGGCTAATAGCTTTCACCTCCACTCTTTCAGCAGGCACTTTAACTACTTTCCTCCTGCTTCAGTGAACATTCAAGCTACAATTATAATTCAGAAACGTTGCCTCAATTATTTCGTAGGCAATGATATGTTAGAGTTGCTGAACTAAGACTTCAGGCAGCAATGTTTTTGCCGCCAACACTTCCTAATCAAAAATTGACATAGAATTAAATATATAGTTATGTATGCCTTTACAGGAGTTGCAATTGTTCTTTGTTGCAGCTTGCAGTACTAATGCACTTTATTTTTAAGATTTCATTCTCATCAAAGTTGCATCTTAGCAAATAATTGCAAAAACAAATTAAAAATTGTGAAAACATGTTCATATGACTATTGTGGCAGGATTTCTGATTATTAATAAAAGAATTGCAATTAAAGGCTTACTTTAAACTGGTCAACTTTTTCAAGCTTTTCCAGATCTGGCACCAATCTTACTCCATCTTCAAGCGTTTTCAAAAACTCTACTTGAAATGCCACCATTTCAGTCAGATTCCCAAAAAGAACATCAAGCTGGTAAGGAATAAAATATAAAAAACATATTTTTCATTAAAAAAAACAATAGTAAAATGTAGGTGCTATGTTAGCCAAGCTTTGTTAGCCACTGTTTAAAAAAATCACTGAAGAATTTCAGGAAAATTGGCTCTTAGAAATATATACATAAATCTACTGTATCTTTTTTTTATTTTGACTAACAAACAAAAGATACTATACCTCTTCCTGAGTAAGGAAAGTTTCTTTTTGTAGTGGTTTCAGGTATCTCTCCATTAGACAATTTAAATCCTGAAAATGAAAGATGGTACTTTTAGCAGTTTTCAATGGGAAATTAAAAAACTTCAAATTCCAAATACCTTTGCAGGATTTTCAGTCAGTTAATATCCATCATTAATGCTGGATTTGGAACTTTCTTGAAGCATCTATTGGCTACTGTCAAATAAATTCTGTGTTAGATAAAGCATATTGCTTTGATTTGACATGGAATAATTATTGTATTTTCTTTATTGGAGCATTAATCTACTTCATAGGGAATGTATAGGTTCTTTTCCCTACTGCAGCCAACTCAATGTTGCCTGATATAAAGACCCAAATAAGCATCTATATAACTTGAAAAATAATATGACAAATATTAACCTAAAAGTATCATGAATCATCAAAGGGCAAAAGGAAAACCATTGCTATTGAAAACACAACTTGAAAACCTTAAATCAGCCTATACTAATGTAAAACTAAATACTCTGGAACTGTTTGGAAGATGTCTAGTTGGGGAAGGCTGAAGCATTTAATGTATTGCATTAATTACAGTAGGGTACATTTTGGGAAAGCATTAAAGTAGATTTAGAAAGTCAAATAATATTATATTAATATTACCAAGATTTATATTTGATGTCTTAAAATTGTCTCCACTTAATAAACATGATAAAAGCAAGACCCATGAGCAATCCTTTTCCGGTTCAAAACTTTATACTGTTTTTTAAAAGGGGAATAGTATATTTGTTTATAAAATTTATTGCCCTCTCATCTTACCACATGGTAACCTTAGTTTAGGTAGTTAGAGGCTTTGTGTATACCCTTTTTAAGGGCAAAATGAAGTTCTCTCTCTCTAATAAAGAGGCCTTTGAACTTACTTTTAAGGACTTGCCAAGTCAGAAGGAAAGATCAGTCATTAGAAATATGCATTCCTGATATGCATTAAGAAACACAGGTGGTCCTTGCTTAATAACTACTTATTCAGCAACCATTCAACCTTACAACAGCACTGAATAAATAGCATTTATGACTGGTCCACGTAGTTGTGATCGCAATATTTCCACAGTCACGTGGTTGTAATCTGGGTGCTGGGGAACCAGCTCTCAAGTATGACGGCATCCCACAGTCATGTGACTGCCATTTGCAACCTTCACTGACAGTTTCCCACAAAAAGGTCAGTGGGAAAACTGCCAGGAGGTTGCAAATGGTGACACATTGTGTCACATTTAATAATGGCATAGGATTCATTTAATAAGTATTGGAACTGCCATTTCTAAGTGGCATGGTCATAGGAAATCACATTTTATGACCATGTCACTTAGCAACAGAAATTCCAGTTCCAATTTGTTTTTAAATGAGGAGTATCTGCAGTGTTTAACTTTTTATTTTATATTTGAGATCCCCAACTTACAACCTTTTCTTCTGCAGTTGTCAACTGTACTCCAATCAACTCTCATCAACTGGTTATTATAAGCACGACTATACTGAATGCATCAAACTTTAGATCCTCTATTAGCAGAGTAAAAGACAGAAAACCCTTATTCTAAAGAAAGAGAGGAAACTGTGAGCAGCTTTGATTTTTCCACTGCGAACAAAGAGGCACTCCTGTTGTACTCCAAAGGGCTTTTTCAAAGAGCTGATGGTAGCAGAATAAAGAGAAAACAGGAAAGAGATATAGCAAAGCACTCAAGTCTTTTTTCTTTGAAGATATGATGTTTAAAGAGTCAGTGTTATCTTACTTCTGCTTAAGCTGAAGTTAGCATGACAGGATAGAGGAAGAGAAGAGCAGAGATGATACACGTGAGCATTATGGGTTAACTCTAGAAAAATGCTAGAATGAGTCATGTTTGTGACTCTTGTCTACACTTCTTGACATGCAAATTAACACATAACAGGATATTACCTTGACATATGTGCATTCTGTTTCAAGCAGTTCACAAATAACTTTGCGCAGTTTATCAGCATCAGTTAGCTGTCTTGTAGTGGATTGCTGAAGTCCAGTAGATTCCTGAAGGGTCACATTAGGGTCAGATGGAGTCATCTCATGAAGAATGCGACAAAAAACAGCAACCTGTTCTGTACTCTATAAAATTAAAACAAATGATTATTTCCAGAATTCATAATGTCATAATTATAACTCTTTTGAATTATACAGCTTAAAGTACATTTTCCTGTTCTAAGAAATGCAAATTAAACAAACTGTGACATATTGTACCAAAACTTAAAAAATATAAATCAGCAACTGATTCCAGAATACCCAGATCCAGATCCATGATGCTGTTCCATAGAAATAAGAACTGTTATGTAAAGCATGTAAATAGTAGTAGTAAGCAAAAGAAATAAAAAGCAGCAGGCAAAAGGAAAGTAATTAAATTTATTTATGTAAACACCATTCATTGTACATCTCCATGCTTTCTATACTTGGTTCCAGAACGTCTATACATTGCAATTTGTTCCTTAAACTTCTCACTTTTGTCTTTTTGATGAACTCTTCAGAACCACCCAACTACCATTTTTTCAGTGTTTTCCTTCCTTTCAATCCACATTCACTCTTCCCACTCCTTCATATATTTGTTTTATAGTTTTATTCTAATTCCTTCACCTTATATCGTAAATGGTCAAATAATATACTTCTTACATATTTCATACTGGTCACTCACATTTGCATTCAATTCTTATTCATTTTGCCCACATTCATTCATGATGCTACATCTTCTCGCTTCACTATTCTTATTTTAAAGAAACCTATTTCTACTGCACACAACCTATTGTTTATGTTTTCCTTGACCCACAATCTCTTGTTTCCACAAAACAAACAAGCATATTTTATATGCTACCATTTTCACAAATATCACTTCCTTGCAAAACTTTACATGCCAAAGAAAATATTATTTTTCTACTTATATTTGTCTTTATAAGTACAGCATTTGCATTGATAGTGTGCATAGTCAATTGCAGAGAGCCAGTCTGATGAAGTGATTAAGGCATCATGCTAAAAACCATGAGACTCTGATTCTAATCCTGCCTATGGCTTAATCCCAACTGAGTGACTTTGGTCCACTCACTATCTCAAGCACAATACTTGTGAGAGAAAAACCCCTGCAGAAAGCAGTTCAGGTAGTCACCAGGAGTCAACACTGACTCAAAAACACCCAAAAAGATGGTTGCAAAACAAGGTACACAATGGACTGAATTAGAAATGCCTCTTTCCTTTTCCAATACCATAATGAAAATTGTACTCTCACCTGACTATTAAACATTTCGATGTAAAATTTCTCAAATGTTTTAAATTCAGCTGTCTGAATGTATTTCAGGAAAATATTATTCTTTAGTAGTCTGTGCAACCTAGAATAATTTATACTAAAAGCAGAATTAGAAATAAAGTAAAATATTTTATTTAACCCAATGAATAGCCTTTCCAAATTCTGGTGTAATCCATAACTGTCAGGCAATAGTTACCATCAGCTGCACCAGGTAAATCAGACCACGAAATCACAAGAAGGCTATTTTTATTGAAATTAGTTGCAATAACTGAATCTTGCAATTCTGATTGTGCTGTACCTCTTCTTTCTTATACTTCAGCAGGTTAGGGAGGCATCATCTGTTCTGGACTTTAAAAATGTTTCAGCTTCTTTTGGCTAGGAAACAGTTCCAGTGTATTTCCCTCAAGGTTAAGCAGGTTCCTTACTTTCTACAGTTACTTCATCAGACATGATGGCAGGAGTAATGTGCTGACATATTTTGAGCATAAACCAGAGAAAATCCAAACTTTTCAGCTATTAATCCCTCCGTAGAGTCTTAGATGGTTTATCAATCCCCAAATATTTAATATATGAAAATAATTTAATAAATATTACTTTAACTAATAGTATTATAAACAACAATAATAGTAACAACAACAGCAAAATCTTTGGCGACTGATATTAACCACTTTGGGAAATCCTGTTTTAGACTCTTAAATTATGTATGAGCACAATAAGATAGAATAATAACCAGAAACTAAGTTAAATTATATAGTTCTATCATGTAGGGACTGTTAAAGTATACATTTAACATCAACTCCAAAGTAGATATTGTAGAATAACTCACATAACCCATTTTCCTATAACTGATTTAATAAAATCCAGAAATAATTTAACATTCTATATCCTCCATTTAAAAGAACAAAATATGCATTTCAACCTATGAGAGCACACTAAAAAGGAGTCTTCATTTATACAAAGTGTTTCTCTGCTGCTAAATCTTGAATTAATTTTCTATTCTTAAATGTATCACTCTCACTGAGATTACAATTACAAATACAATGGGTGGTATAATTAAGCCAAGTGATTATTAATGACCCAACTACTTTAAGTAAGTTGGTCATAAATCATTTACTAAAGTTTTCAATTTTTTTCCTAATTTGCTATTTTTAGAGCTTGAAATGAAACCTTACATACCAAAAACTAAATAGAAAAGAAACTAACTACTTGAGAAACACTCCAAACAGTCCCTGAGAAATACAATTTTTTTAAAGGCATAATAGTACTAGATCATTTAGAAACTGTTCCAATTAATAAATCACTTTAAAAGTAAATAACATCAAAGAAAAAATTGTATACTGCCCAAGCTTACACTAATACAACTCAGGCATGCCTTAAGAAAAATTAATATTTCTCTCCTCTTTTGAACTTAAAACATTCAGCATCACTTACCTCTATAATTGGTTTTCCATAAAAGCAAAGACAAACTCACTATTTCTTGCAAGACAAAGCATTTGAGCTTTAGCAGCTGAAATAAGTGCTGCAGCTGCTTCAAACTTGAGTTTGCCTTCTGCTAGCTCATTTCCACTGTCTAAAACTAGCTATCAGAAGAAAGGCTACAGGCTTATATGTCAAAATGTAAGGAAGTCAGGGGCCAAATGCATTTTCCTTCCTTTCCACTATGATACAATGGCAACACTATTAGTGCATTACTTCATAGGTCAGACCCCACTCACAGAGTGTAAATTCATTACATTATTGTGTTTTCAAGTAGATATGCCATCTCTCTCACAGGGATGATTTACACATACCAATGGATTTATCTTTTTTGCCATTTGTTCATGCTTTGGAATATCAGCAAATATATTTTCCTGCCTCATAGTAATATGCATTCATGTGTTCTTCCCATATGGCAGCATAAATGTACAAGACAAGGCATTTCTTTTAGAAGAATGATGTTTATGTAAGGGATGAATATTGCATAAAGCAACTTGGTGGTGGGTATCATTTCCAAGTATCAGGATTGTATAGATTGAGGGCTGTGTTCTCAAAGCAAGCACAACTATGTCCCAAAGGAAAAGACCAGTGGACAAAAAGTGTCAAATTAAAATAAATTAAATTAGTGACATTTATTTTATTTAAGCTGCATTTCAATAGAATAAGCTTTAGTCTTGATGAACATTCAATATAAATAACATTCCTAATAAAAATCAAACACCAAATGTGGCACTTGTATCATAAATATCATTACAGAATTAACCCAAATGATGGTATTTGTGCCATCAATGCAAAACTCTAAAAACAACTGTAACATGTGATAAAAAATACACACAAAATTTAAAAAAATTAAAAGATTCATGGAGCTAAGACCTTTTTCCTTAGCTCATTTGGCTCTTATTACCAGATCAGCTATACGGAGACATTATTTCGAGAACATGAAGGCAGCAGAGAGCACGTCCTGACTCCTGGCTTCACCTCTCTCCAAAGGTCCATACATTGGACAGCTCAAGAACCATATTCTAATTTCCATAAATAAAAGTAAATGCTCTGGAAGCAATTGAACTAGCTGTAGCAGCATATGCAAATGCCTATGTAGTTGTCCTTCAGATAGAACCTTCTCCTGACCCTGAACATATTGAAGATTAGATGAAGTAGGTGTTTTTGCATAACCCCATCCCTCCCATGTAAAGTTGGATTCATCAGATGAAAATTACCTTTCACATATAATGCAGGGTGCCCGTCTTTTTAAATTATTTTTCACATACATGTACCTTTAGAAGAATTTCAAGATAATAAACCTCATACTAAGCTATCAGATAAGAAAATTAAATGGACAATATGGACATATGCTAATGGTCAGCAATTAGAAATCCATTTGTTCAGTCACTTTAATACAATTTTTGTCTTCTGCTTCAGTCAAAGGTAAATGGCCCTGAAATAACTTTCCAATTAAGTTCTTTCCATGAAAACTGTGGTACAACTTTATACAAACACACACACACACACACACACACACACACACACACTAAAAATGATGGTCTGCCTACGTGTGTGTAAAATTGTGCCATTCAAAGAAGCAGTGACGGAGAAAAAGGGCCAATATCAATATTTGAAACTCATAGTAGTTATTAGGACTCCATAGCTCTTGCACTTATTATGGGCAAGACAGAAACATTTGGATTTAGCAGGTGATAATGAGCTATAATTGAGGCACTAATTGGTTTTATTTCATATTTATTGCAAGGAGGGAAAAATATTCTCCTGGAAGCAATACTCCAATCACATTCTTGTGAAATCAGCATGACAAGTTTGAGACAGCAGAGATTTTGCTATTTACAATGTGAAAATGAAAGTTTCACACCTTGCTTGTTTTATCACTGTCATCAGAGGATTCCAAGATGTTCACTTCTGTCTCTTCTAGAGATACCGCAATATAGTTGTCTTGATCATTGCTGAGTGAGGATCCTGCCAGGGTGCAAAACAAGGATGAAATGGGTAACATTTCAGTACCAATACCTCTTCTCTAATGGCAAGGGTCTCAAAAATGTGGTTTTTTAACCGGATCCTAGCATCATGTAAACAGGAGAGATTCAGATCAAAATAAAACTATAGAACTGGATATCTGGTATCTCTCTCCCTCCCTCCCCTCTCCCTCTCCGTCCCTCCTTCCCTCTCTCTCTCTCTCTCTCTCTCTCTCTCTCTCAAAACAAATCCTAGGGATCAAATATATGACAACACTGGTTTTTGAACTCCAAAGAATTAAAATAAAAAATGTGTCTACTTGTCATAGAAACACTATTGACATTATGTTTATATTATTAGACTATGTTGCCTATTATAAGTACAAGAATACTTTTGAAAGTAGATCAGAGTAAGGTTATATAAGATCTGAACTGAGATGCATTTTTACTCTGTTGTATATTCCATTTCATCCATTTATAGTATTCCAATCCTGGGATATCAAAATAATCAGCTTTCAACTAACAATAAATTCCCTTTAAAAAAAAATAAAAATAAAGCATCTATAGAAATAGCTAAAACAATGTCATATATCTGTGACATGTCATATATATGAGGCTGTAATAACTTCATTTGATATGGAGAAGTGACTTGTCAATATTAATTTCTTAGCTGATGCTAATGAACTTTTTATAGCTATCTGCACTTTCTTTCCTGTTACACAAAAATATACCACACAATAATCTGCTTCCTGCAATAGAGACATTATTCCCCCAAAGAGCTATTTTTAATATTGAGTTGTAAAGAACAATCAGTAGTGCCTTCCATTCTTAAAAACATAAATTCTTTACTTAAATTATCCACTAGTAATGATTAATGCTATTATTTAAAATTACAAACTATTCATACAATTTCTACCAACTGTAGTGAAGCACTTGCCCTATTCCGTTGTATTTATTTTGTATTTATGGTTCATTTTTATTTATCTGTTCATGCTATAGAAGATGTAGCATTAACTTCAGACTATAAGCTTTCCTGCTTGGCCGTTAAAAAATAAATTACATTAAAGGTTTGTGGACTGGATAAGGAGAGCTGACATTGATGAAAAATTAGGTAAAATATTGGCAAATGAAGATGGCAAATATAGATCTCTTAATGTTTACCTTGTAATATTAATTATACAGTAGTTGCAAGCTTCAATAGTTTTTCTTTTCATAAAATAAAAATATTGTTTATGGTAGTAAAAGATAAATAAATTAGATTGTGTTAGGGTTATCAGATCTAGGCTATAGAATTTCAGAGAAGATTCTTTATATTAAATATTATTAGTATAGCAAACGAGATTCTTGGAAAGCAATTGAAAGTTAAAAATATAAATGCTTGGTTAAACCTTGTCCATCAAATTGAAGAATAAAGGATTTAACAATCTTTCGGATTGTTGTATAAAAAGTGTTTATATACTCATGGAAGAATGTATATATTACAAATCTAAGACTTTGCTTACTGAAACTTGTCAATTCTCATCCTTCAAATTAGTTTTGAACCAAAAAAGAAGCAAAACTGGGCAACATGGTCTAGATTTAATTCACTGTTGAAACTAAATAAATCATATAATTTTAATTTTAATATATGTTTTCTTCTTTAAAGTAAGTGTGCTTGTGTACGTGTGTTTGTGTGTGTGTGTGTGTGTGGATATATAGATACACCTTTAAAATGTAAACAAGTACATTAAAACACTCCCATATCTAAACTAAATTTCAGGTAGCCCTAATAAAGCAGTGAGATTGCCTAGTCCAATTCAAAATGAGTTTCACAACTTTCCAAGCCTTGAAGATTGGCAGCCAAGTTATTTGAAGGAATGAAGGACTGACTGAACTTTTGGTCTCTACAAGGAGTATATTTGACAATTGTTTTGCTTTACTAAAGGCATGACTAGTGAATTTTGCTGCTAAGATAATACATGCTATTCATATTTAAACTTTGGGTTTTTTAAAAAAAAATGTTTACCACTGTTATCCACACACTTACAATATCCTCTTAGTACCGTGTTTCCATGAAAACAAGACAGGGTCTTATTTTCTTTTGACCCCCGAAATAAGTGCTTGGCCTTATTTTCAGGGAGGTCTTATTATTTTGGGGGTGCAGGGGGCAGCAAGCGTGGTCACCTCATGGCTGCTGCTGTGTTGCAATATTTTGGGGGGAGCGCTTATTTTAGCACATGCGCTCAAAAGCCCGATTGGGCTTATTATCTGAGGAGGTCTTATTTTCAGGGAAACAGGGTATGTGACATAGCACAAACACTCAGAATCTAATGCTGCCAAATATTCTGAATCCAAGTGCTTTATTGCTATGCAACAAAGATATGTGGTCAATCAAAGTTGAGGGGCCTTTTGTAGTTCCAAAGGTGCTTTTCCAAGAGGCAACTGGACTTTCTGGTTTTTCTTTGAAAACGTTTCACTTCTCATCCAAGAAGCTGAAGAATCTTCTTGGATGAGAAGTGAAAAGTCTTCAAAGAAAAACAAGAAAGTCCAGTTGCCTCTTGAAAAAGCACCTTTGGGACAACCATGACCTGGATGACTGAGAATCTCCATAGGCCTTTTGTAGCTTTAAATCTTTTTGCCCCTCAGTAAAAACTTTCTTATTGAACAAAAATGATGCTACATACTCTTAACTAGCTATCTAAATAAAATAAAATAATTAATATTAGTATTTCATTTAGCTCATCTTTCCTACCTACTTTTACAATATGTTTAGGAGGCCTGCTGCCTTTGGAGTGAGGCTCCAACATGATATTTAGATATTGGGGTGATTTGGGACCAAATTAAACTTTCCACTCGCAGTCCAGTATTAGCTCAAAGATTCAGTTGCTGCTAAGAGCTAAACACTATTCCTGTTCTATTTTCCTTTTTTCCCACCCTCCTTTGCTTTTTTCATCAGTTTGAAAATTCAAAATTTGGAGATTTAAATCACCTCAGCTTAGTTGTTATATTGATGCAATCTGGATGACCTGATTTTTTGAACATCTCCTTGTCTTTTCTGATTGAACATGATTGTTACTCAGGAAAAACAACGAAGAAACATAGGATGTTAGCAGAGTAGGGGCTAAACCACAGCCTGTGGCTATCCTTGAGATTAAACCAGATATTGCCTCCCTAAATAATATTAAATACAGTTGCATATTCTTATCACTATGATCTATATAATGGGTGGCTCCTGGAATGACTAAATTAATGCATGTACACACACACACACACACACACATCTATCTCTATCTCTAACTCTAACTAACTATCTATCTATAAAATAACTGTATATATCCTTATTTCTGGATGGCCCTGATTGCTTGCAAACATACAAGGCATATAAATACCCAAGTATAGTATTAACAAGTATGATAATGTTATTACTATATTTTCCATGTTAGGGATTACGTTTAATGAAGGCATGAAGAAACATTCTATAGTCTGTAAATAATTTTCTGCAATTAATGTGCATTATATATTATGTGGTAAATCAAATTCCCGCTCCTATATAGACCCCATACAGTCTATATCCTGTGAATACAAAGGGATTTATCTCCTAAAGTGTATAAAATGTGCATACAGTACACTTGAAGGCCTATTTTCACTGCAATGTAAATAACCCCCTTTTAGCTTTATTTGATTATTGTCAAGTGTACTTTGTGTAACAAATAATTCCTATGGTGAATTTCCATATAGGTCAGTACTGACATCTTGTGGCCAAATATATTTTGCTGTATGTTTTTGTCCTATATATGAGACAGAAGACCAAGCTGTAGTTTCCTAGGTTTCTTTTCTATATTTTTATCGAGTTTCTTTAGAACATGCCTATGATATAGAATAAAAGTAATTGCGTAAAAGATAAAATGTCCTCAAGTTAAGATTGACTTCTACTGACTTTCATATATTGAATTCCATATATTGAACCCCTACGTTGACTTCCATATGTTGAATTGCCTTTGCTGTCTTCTGTGTCCTAAGTACAAAATTAGTGAAACCTGTTCAGTTTTTCAAGATTTGCTAGGTGCTGCCACCTAGCAGGAAGATAGATGTACAGTTTTCACCTATATTTTTTAATTTAATTTTATAAATATAGCTACTTCTGTTTCATTTTCTGCATCTTTTACAGATATACTCCACATTTTTACAATGAGATTTATATTCATATAATTACTGTAAATTACTTTTTAGCCAGTCCATATAGTTTATATTTACACTCAACAAGTTAATTGCACTAAACTGTTTCTGACAAGTATGCGTACTTGCAGTAAAATTCCCCACAGATATTTTTTGTTATACTCTTCACCATCCAATTGTGAATTTCTATACATAGAAAAAAAAAGAATTTAAAAATTGGAATCTGTTCTTAACATTCTGTAGTCCAGCATATAAAACAGAAAGTCACTGCTCTTTTTAATCCAGCACTATGATTGATTATCCTGAAACGACTAATATCATATATGATGAATCACTACAGTTACTTCCAACTGTAGCTATCTCATTTTGAACTATTAAATAATACTGATATCTAGCACTTTTACCTGGTGAAACAACAAGCATAACCTGGAATTTGCTTACACAAAGATCTAGGGCACGTTGTACTCTTAAGTGTTTACATACAGCATGCTTGAGTAGAGAGATATCTTAATGTAAGCTAATTTCATGCCAATCAATATGAATACCTTGGGTGCTGCACACAGATTTTAATGGACTGTCAGTCAAGTCAAAAGAATCATCTATCCGCCGAGGTGGTAAGTGTATTCGATTCTGGCCTGCCTCCTTCTCAGGATAAGTCTGTACAATAAGGCACAGAGAAGGCTGAACAA
The DNA here is from genome assembly GCF_964273705.1 of Natrix helvetica. Classification (NCBI taxonomy): domain Eukaryota; kingdom Metazoa; phylum Chordata; class Lepidosauria; order Squamata; family Natricidae; genus Natrix; species Natrix helvetica. Next base: position 52,154,297 of record NC_138550.1, read on the forward strand.
GGACATCTCTTAACATGGCTGAGTTCAGGTCTTCAGCAGCCTTCTTATTGATTTCAACAATTTCATCACCTGCTTTCAGACCTGAAAAGGAACATATTAAAGCTCAACAAGGGGTGCCCTGTACCTAGATGTTAGGATTTTTAATTTCCTTAAGCCATAGACACCAAAGAAGAAATCCTTTCATTTCCTGTACATTCTGTATTTTGAGATAAGAAGCATTTTATTGATCATTAATGAAGCAGTTCTAGACAGTATTCACAGATGCATTCTATTGCACTAATCTAGTCCGACAGTATTTGAGTCGCAGTAAACCTTGGTGTATATGACAGCCAAGTACCAAGCCCAGATTGTAAAGATGTGACTTCCGCTATTCTATTCCTACACAAATACTTTGAAATTATAGAGGCATGGTGGCTCTGTGACAGTGGTGGGTTCCGGATTCCATTCCAACCGGTACAGTTGGAATGGCCCCGGCGTCACCCACATGGACACGTGCAGCACGCGCACACATACACACATGGCACGCAAATGCATCATACTTGCCTGCAACGCTTCTGCAAGCCTCCACGATCCTCCAGATGGTCGGCGGAGCGTTGTGCAGGTGCCGTATGTGCCATGCGTGTGCGCGGAAGCGCCAAAAGATTAAAGCACAGGTAAAGAGCGAGAGCGGGCAGGTAGGCCCTCCAGAGCACCGTACCGGAACAGTATCTGGTGCTCCAGGCAGGCTCTGGTACACCCATACCGGGGCGTACCACCTGCAACCCACCACTGTTCTTTGACTTAATGATGATAGAGATGGTCTTTCTCAGGAGATTCTAGATCAGGCACTGAGTGGTGGGGTGAGTTCCCATCACTTGCTTGAGCTTCTGCCCACCTAGCAGTTTAAAAACATGTTATATGCGAGTAGATAAATAAGTACGACTTTGGTGGGAAAATGAGCCAGTGCTTCATGAGAATGGGCAGAATTATGCCATTTGCAAGATGACCGGTGAATAAGTATTCAATCTGTCTAATGATGTAATTTGTTTCCTCCTCCGTGTATGTATGTATGTGTGTTGTGTATGTATGTACGTTTTTGTGCTGTTATATATCTTTTATGTTTTATGCTCCATTGTACGCCGCCCCGAGTCCTACTCGGAAAGGGAGCGGCTAATAAATCCAAATTTATTATTATTATTATTATTAATCATATAGAGTGAATAAATGAGGGGAGAGTATACAGGCTGGCCTACTCCTTCTGGAGCCAGTCTACTTCACAGATTTATTCATGTTGTTGTTATCACAATTTAATAGAGCTGCCCACTCCCATACACAATTTGTTCATCACTCCAGGAATGTAAAATTGCATAAGTTTAGATAGAAAATTTGTAAGATTATATATTGTAGTGTTTGGCCAGAAAAACAGCAACCTCATGTACGTACAGTAACTCAGAATTCAATGAACATAGTTGATTTGAAGGAGCCATCAATAACCTTCAATGCCCTCCCAAGCTTAGGATCTTTGAGCCTTGACTTAGATTTTGAGGATGAAACCTCTTTTCCAGTCCCTACAAAGATTATCTTATTCTTTAGATGCTTCAGAGTGTTGGAGATTCTTTAACAATTAGTCAAAAGCCAGCAGGAATCAAATTATAGGACCATCAGGTTCTGCCAGGCTTAATTCTTTAACGGTCTTCTCTCTTTTGCTGAATATATGTATCTGCCAATATTCCACCCTTCTTCTATAGTACCTAAGTTCTGGAAAATTCCCAGACTTATTCACACACAAACTTCACTTAACATTGCAGTGCTAACACAAACAAAATGCCCATTCTATCTGGTACTGCCGCTATGCCAGGACAGTTAGATTTATTTTTTCCATAAAAATTGTATATTGCTATTAACATTTAAAATTCCTTTTTCGCTGATTTGTAATAAATCCCTGCCCTTATACAGTCATTAGACAAACAACTAAAGGGGAACATTCTACACCCACCTGCACTTTCCTGAGCTCTCTAGGATACTTAAATTCTTGAATTCTTACAATTAGGGCAGCTTTGTTAAATTAGAAAGATGTCTAAAGATACAGTAAATTTACAATCATGAATTTTCAATGGCAAAAAAAAAAGGGTACGCTCACCCATTATTATATATAATATCTAAAAGATGATGGATAAATATATAATTATGAAGAATCCCAGCTTCTTATAGCCATTCACAAATTATTTTTACACAGTACAGGAGATGCATACTCTTGAATAATAATAGAGAGGGGAAAATCCTTGAATGCTGAAGACATTTTAGAGAAGAACATATGACACAAGTTCTAGCATCTTACCTTTTTTAAAAGCCAGACCTGTTTCTTTGACACTGTTGATGTGGAGACGACGAATCCCTTCTTCTTCCATTGAGGATAGAGAAAAACCTGTGAAAATAAAAACAAAATAAGAATATTTGTTAATATTTTAAGCAATAGTATTTAAAAGGAAGCATTTGGTTCTCTGCAAGCATACTATTTTTCTTTGCTGATTCCTCCCCCCCAAAAAAGAAAAACAAGAAAAAAAAGTCCACCTTATTCAAGTAATCACAGAATAATAGAATAAATGACATAAGTTATACAACCATTTCTCCAGATTATAACGCTTCTCCCAGCATTAATATTCTTTGCTTAGAGTCAAACATTATGGTTCTATTCTTCAGATTTTGCACACGTACAAAGTACATACGTTTTGGGAAAACACTGAAAAATTGGGTATGTTAAATAGCATGTGTACACAATTGCAATCATCTACGTCTACTACTGCATGTAAATTGGTTTTCTGGCAGTCATTGGGAAAATCAGCAGTATGTATAAGAGGGAAACAGCTTTAGTGATTGGATGCTGGTTTGGAGATTCTGGTATAAAATATTTATAGTGGAATATTATAAAATGGAAAAACAGATCAGTCTTAGGATTCATAGCAGAGACTGTGATGCAATATCTAGAAGCTTAACATAAAATTCAAAGTATGGGTCCATTATATAGTTGTCGCCTTCATCATAATAAAAAAGAAACAACTACAGCAGGCACGTGAAACAATTAACAATATCTTCAAAGAAATAACATTCACAAGAGAAGACAAAAAAAGAACACACTACCTTCCTGGATATCTTCATCAGAACAGGAAATGATGGCAAATTAGAAACCCAGGACTATCAGAAAACAACATAAAGCAACCAAATGCTCCGCTACCAAAGCAACAATCCAACTCCCATAAGAGAAACTATCAAAGAACATAATTCAGATGAGTACAAACACACTGCAGTGCAGCAACCCAGTATGCCAGAAACAAAAAATAGACCTATAAAATACCTGCCAATAAAATAGATACGGACACAACTTTATCAAAAAGTGCATAGCCACACAATTTGCTTCAGCACAACCAGTACAACCTATGAAAAGGATAGCACACCCATAAATCAAAAGGATTTCAGAAATAACCAACAGACTACAACTACATGGCATCCCTGTAGCACACAGCCAACTAAATTCCTCTAAAACATCTTAAGCAAACCAAAAAATTGAAGACAAGAAATCAGGAATCATTTACAGTATACAATGCAAGGGAAAGGAAGGAATTGGCTAGAAATATTATCTATATTATTCTACAGTAATAGGATTAGGCCTGAATTAGGCCTGTCATTGACCATCTGCTGCTTTATAAAGGTGTGCTGAAAGCTTAATTGCCTTTATTAAAGATGTCATTGATAGCATCATTACTTTCAAAGCTACAGTAATGGTTCATGTACAGGATGGGCTTTTCTTGAATTGATAAATGAAATTATTCTTTCAGACAGATAAGATGATGAGTAGAAGATGAAATGTTTCCCTTCAAGAAAACATGATGCAAACAGAATTTCCATTTTTTTAAATTAAGGTCAGTAAAATTCCCTGAACATTGCTCTAAGCCGCCCGGAGTCAGCTATATGTGAACTGGGCAGCTATATAAATTTGGTTAATAAATAAATAAATAAAATAATGTATGCCTAAATATGCACCAAGCCATGAGAAAGTAGAGAAAAGAATGTTTTGGAGCTGAGTTTGTGCAAGGACAAGTGGGATTCCTCAGAATCACATGATATTGATGAAAAAGGACAGACAGAGGTCAATAACTCTAACTCTGAAAACCATTTGCCAGCTGCAAAGAATACCATGTTGAAAATAACCGAAAGGATAAATGGTTAGCAGTCCATAAGAAAGCTTTAATAAATTGATAATATCAATTTATCACCTGGCCAACATAAGATCTTCCCACCTAGTTGTGATTGTGGACATTTCTTTCCTCCCATTAGATCCTGGCTTATTGATTTTAACATCAACAGCACCCTGACTTTGTCATAGCTTTTTACCATTACGTATTCGAGGTCGGACTTGCTCCAGCTGCGGGAATCCCCCCTCTCGCAGGCATGGCCCTTTGCCCCCTCCGGGGCCCACCTTGATGACGGGTTTGTGAACCCAGAGAGGTGGAGGAAGCGCAAACTTAGGGGGTTTTTAATGAAATGTTTTTTATCCTTTTTAGGGGGCTCCAGGGTGGGGGGGCGGGGGCGGGTGGGTCAGATCAGGAGCGATGTGAGAGCCGGGCCTCCAGGTGTGGTCGCGAGCAGAAGGAGCGGAAGGGAGGAGGAGGGGGAGGATATCATTCCTATACAGGGCTCTTTAATTCCAACGGTCGCAGGGAGGGGCAGATACGAGGACAGATTAAGAACTTATAGTCGGTTGGGAGACTGTGGTTGCTGGTTACACCCGGTCGCTTGTACCAACCCCCGCGGTCTAGGTGGTCAAGAGTTACAGACCCAGGGCCTGAGGCTGTTGTTATGCAATGCGAGGTCCGTTGTTAACAAGGCCCCCCTCATTCACGATCTAATTTTAGAGGGGGAGCCGGACCTCGCGGGAATAACGGAGACCTGGTTGGGCCACGAGGGAGGTCTTCCCCTCGTGGAAATGTGCCCACCAGGCTACCGAGCATTTCACCAGCCCCGGGCCCAGGGAAGGGGCGGTGGGGTGGCAGCAATTATTCGGGAGGACTTAGAGCCGAGGGAGTCTACTGTGCCACAGACGTCCGGATGTGAATCCCTTGTTGTGAAATGGGGCCCTGGGAGACAGTTGGGCCTGCTGATAGTATACCTGGCTCCTCGCTATACATCAGCGGCCCTGCCTGAACTCCTCGAGCTGATCGCATCGGTGGCGGTCAAAACTTTTAGTGATGGGGGATTTTAACCTGCCATCGATGGGAGAAGCATCAGAGGGGGTTCGGGAGTTCATGGCTTCCATGACAGCCATGGACCTGACTCAAATGATTCAGGGCCCGACACACGAGGGAGGACAAACTCTGGACCTCGTTTTTGTCTCTGGCCAGTGGTTGAGTGATCTGGGAGGAGGGGACTTAACCATCACTCCCCTGTCATGGTCAGATCACTCACTCCTTCGTCTTGACTTCCCTGGTGCTACCTCCCGCTGCGGGGAGGCGGAACCGGAAAGCACTAGATGGTTCCGCCCCAGGCGCCTGATGGAACCAGATAGGTTCCAGACGGAGCTTGGGCCACCTCCTGTAACCTTGACCCGCCCCCGGGCAGAGGACCTGGTGGTCGCGTGGAATAATGCGACTACCGGGGCCTTGAACCGGGTGGCGCCTTTGCGGCCTCTCCGGCGGCAACGATCCACCCTGGCCCCTTGGTTTACCGAGGAGCTGAGGGTGATGAAATGCCGCAAGAGACGTCTAGAGAGTCGTTGGAGATCCTCTCATTCCGAACTTGATCGAACACAGGCACGAGCCCATTTAAGGACGTACCTTGTGGCATTGAGAGTGGCCAAACGCCAATATTGTGCCACTCTCATTGCATCCGCAGAGAACCGCCCTGCCGCCCTGTTTCGGGTGTCCCACTCCCTCTTGTTTCAGAGGCCGCGGGAGGCCCCTCTACAGGGCAGAGCAGAGGAATTTGGGAAATATCTGCAGGATAAAATCGCTCAAATCCGGAAGGATTGGGTCCCTGTTAGTGGTCCAATGGAGACGTCCATGGCGAGTCTTGAGGAATCGACCTGGGAGGAGTTTGACTTGGTTGCCATCGAGGATTTGGACAGAATGCGTGGACGACTGCGACCCACCACAGGTTTATTGGACCCGTGCCCCTCCTGGCTTGTACTGGCATCCTGGGAGGTTACACGAGACTGGCTCCTGGACCTAGTGAACGCTTCGCTGAGCGAGGGGTCTCTCCCGGCCGCCTTGAAAGAGGCGGTGGTGAGACCCTTGCTCAAGAAGCCTTCCCTGGATCCTTTGGAGCTGGCCAATTATCGTCCTGTCTCCAACCTTCCCTTTTTGGCGAAGGTTGTAGAGAGTGTGGTGGCCTACCAGTTTCCACGGCATCTGGAGGAAAATGATTATCTAGACCCGCGCCAGTCCGGCTTCCGCCCCGGTCACAGCACGGAGACGGCCTTGGTCGCGTTGGTGGATGATCTCTGGAGGGCCAGAGATAGAGGTTGTTCCTCTATCCTGGTCCTATTAGACCTCTCGGCGGCTTTTGATACCATTGACCATGGTATCCTGCTGCGCCGGCTGGAGGGGTTGGGGGTCCGGGGCACCGTTTTGCGGTGGTTCGGCTCCTACCTTTCTGGCCGGACGCAGCGTGTGTTGGCAGGGGAGGAGAGGTCGACCCTACGCCCCCTTACTTGTGGGGTACCACAGGGGTCGGTCCTCTCGCCACTCCTGTTCAACACATATATGAAGCCGCTGGGTGAGATCATCTGTGGTTTCGGGGTGGGATACCATCTGTACGCTGATGATACTCAGCTGTACTTTTCCACCCCGAACCACCCCAACGAGGCCATCGAAGTGATGTCCCGGTGTGTGGAAGCCGTACGGATCTGGATGGATGACAACCGACTCAGACTCAACCCCTCCAAGACGGAGTGGCTGTGGGTACCGGCTCCCCGGTTCAGCCAATTAATTCCATCATTGGCCATCGGGGGCATTCAACTTGTCCCCGTGGAGCGGGCGCGCAATTTGGGCGTCCTCCTGGATGCCCGGCTGTCCATGGATCACCATGTGACAGCCGTGGCAAGGGGGGCGTTCCACCAGGTTTGCCTGGTGTGCCAATTGCGCCCGCTACTGGACCGGGACGCCTTACGCACAGTCACTCATGCGCTGGTGACGTCTCGCTTGGACTACTGTAACGCTCTCTACATGGGGCTTCCCTTGAAATGCACCCGGAGGCTACAGTTGGTCCAGAACGCAGCCGCGCGGGTAATTATGGGGAGTACTAGGTACTCCCATGTGACACCGTTCCTGCGCGAGCTGCACTGGCTTCCTGTGGTCTATCGGGTGCGTTTCAAGGTTTTGATAACAATCTTTAAAGCGCTCCATGGCTCAGGACCTAGTTACTTGCGGGATCGTATTCTGCCCCATACATCCCTGCGACCAATCCGCTCGCACAGAGAGGGCCTCCTCCAGGTGCCGTCCACCAGACAGTGTCAAGGGGCGGCGCCTAGGAGTAGAGCCTTCTCTGTGGCGGGCCCAGCCCTGTGGAATGACCTCCCTCCGGATATTAGGAATACCTCTGACCTCCGCTCCTTTCGTATAAAGCTCAAGACCCACCTATTCCAAGTAGCTGGCCTGGCTCAACTTTGATCTAACTATATCGCTCCTGACGGGTTTTTATTTGGGTATTTTAATTGTATTTAATTATTTAGGGGTTTTTAAACACTGTATTTTATTGTTTTTATTCATTAGCCGACCTCCTCCTTGTACATGTCTTGGTATATGTTTTTGTAATATGTATGTCTTGTCTATATATTTATTTCCTATGTTTTATTGTACGCCGCCCCGAGTCCTTCGGGAGAGGGTGCGGCTAAGAAATAAATTATTATTATTATTATTATTATTATTATTATTATTATTATTATTATTATTATTATTATTATTATTATTATTATTATCTTTTTCTTAAGGAACTTCCAAAGAAAGGTCAACTAGTAAAAAAATGTTCTTCTTAGCATTTGAAAATGCTGCTTAGAGCTGCCACATGACATTTAGGAATAGAGCATACCCTGCTATATGATTGTACTTGTGAAAAGATATTGAAATAATAGTTGACATAATTCTAGTGATAAAGCTGCAAAGGAAGCAAAGGCAATTTTTGGCTGCATCATGACATCAAGTGTCAAATCATGGAAAGTATTTATTCCATTTCACTCTGCTTTGATCAGCTGCCATCTTAAGTGCTATGCCCACTTCGGACACTACAATTTAGGACAGATTCAGAACAACTGGTTCAGGCTCAGACTCAGAGGATGACAGGACTAGATATCTCATAGAGACAGGCTGAAGGAGCTGAATAAGTTTAGCCTTGAGAAATGCCGTGCAAGATGGAATATAACACTCTTTTCTAATACTTGAAAATATATCACACCAACAAAAACCAAGACTTTCATGCACGAGATTGTGCAACAGGAATAGTGAATGTAAGTTAAGTCAGACTAAAAAAAATGTATGAAAAGATTTTTTGAAAAGTTTTTAAAACTCCTCAAAGTTTGACGGTAAAATTAATTATAAAGAGAGACTGTAAGCTAACTTTCACTAACTGGTTGAACAGCAGTCTATTGGGAATACTTGAATTTGGAAGACCATACGGGTGATCTCAGTGCCTTTCTATGATTTTATGAAGAACATGATTAAACATAGATGCATATACCCTCTGTAGTAGCAGTTTTCCTTTCAATAGAAATGTACTTGGTGTTGGTTTTTTTGTAATATTCCTTTCAAATAGAGATGGGCAACCAAGAATTTGCAGGCTTCATGCAATCTAGAAGCATCGTGTTTTTATCTCCATGAACCCCATTTTTTTTTTACTGAAATTGATGATAAATGCCAAATAATAGTGGTGTTTTTCTGCCAATTAGTAGTGGAAAATAAAACAAATATGTGTGTTCGATTTCCATGAGGCTTAACAAGCTTAATAAATACTATTGTTATTTGAAAAAAGCATTTACAAACTGTATTTGTAATTTAATAATGTATTCAATACATACAGATTTAGATAGAGATTTACCAATGTATAGTGACCACCATATTGTATGATGCACTTTAAAGGTATACAATAAGTTTTATGATCACTGTTTCATCAAATTTCCCAAGTGAGAAACTGTAGCTTCAAGTTTAAACATTTCTGTTACAAATTTGGCGCATTTTGGAAGTCTTTTGAATAGTTTTAGCTTGAATGAAAAATATATATTTCCTACATGGAAGCATATATTAACATGTTACTGTACAAACCAATGTTAAAATTTAGTCAATACATATTCATCATATAAGCCTTCAAATGAATCCATTGCTGGGTTATACCAGATCTCAATGTTTTGCCCTCCGCTGTATAATAAGCCATTTAGGGATTTTAAAATGCTAAATATTAAGAACTCACAGAACTCCAGATAAATGCTACAGATGTGAAGGGTTTGCTCATTGAGGTAGACTGCAAACACAATATGATAATACGGGATTTTGTGTGGATTTATTGTTAAATTCAAAGACTAATTTTTTAATAATAATAAATTAATAGATTAATAACCATAGTAGAAAAGCTCAGAGATATACTGCATTCAAACCAACAGGGTAGTTTTGAAAAGATGTTATAAGTACATATCAAATAACCATGCTATATATGAAATGTAACATTTCCTGGGAATTTAGCATTGAAGATTAATGTTTTCATACTCAGCAGTACACAGTTTTATCTCCTATCGTCAGTGTGAAAAGTTACTTCCTTTCTCCTCTGAGAAGTGGCTTATTTTTCTGTATTTTAAAAATGGAAAGATGGCCAGTAGTATCAACGTTAACCACCTAAAATAATTGTCCTCAGATGTGGCTACAGACTAGATTCAATAAGACTTTTAAAGATTTCAGCTTCATAATTCTAAACCCCCATTACTGGATAGAATGTCTGCCTTGCAATCAACACCTCTAGATGCTCCTAGCTAGAAGTAGATACAAGAAAGCTGTTGTTGTGAATATTGAAGTTTTTTATGATACATGTGTAAATGAAAACTTGATATACAAATGTATATAAATATACATATCCCAAACTCACCATAATTATCCAATGTGTCAGATTTTTCAAGCTGAATTTGCTGTATAATTTTCTCACAGATTTCAATTTCTTTATATAACTGAAAAGACAATACATTTTTTAAAAAGAATTAGTTACATAGAATGATACTTGCTCCTTGTCATTTTTCATGCGGCATCCCTTTTGAACGTAGAGAGGACAGAGATGAAAAAAATCACAGTATGGTAAAGTTCTAATTGGGTTATGTGGAGCTTAACTCCTGATAATCTCGTGGACATACACCATGTAGTTTTCAGATGAAAACACAATATTTTACACAATTGTACAATATTCCTTCTTTATCACATAATCTCAACCATTTCCTCTGGGGACCACTATATATGCCTTTCCCAGTCACATTACTATAGAACACTGTAAGATTATAAAATGTAAATTTAATAATATTTTGAAGTTATATTTTTTCTTCATCATTAATGTCTACATTTAGTTCTTCCTTCCACAACATTTATTTTCCTCCTTTTCATAGTGCTATTTTCCTTCCCTTTCTCAATGTAAACTAAACTATTAGTGAATAAGAGTGACAGCAATGTCAGCATATCCTAAAGGAGTATTTCCTAATCTAGTGTCATGTATTAAAACTACAATTACCCTATCCAGCCTTAGCTGGGAATTCTGGATATTATAGCCCCAATATATCTGAAGAGCTTAGATCTCATTATTAAACGCAAGGGGACTTGAATTCAAAGTCCATGCTCACTAGTAATCTTAGCTTAACCATAAACACTCAGCCTATTTACTTCTATGAACTCTACAAAATACTAAAAGTAAGGATATCCCTTTGTTCCACTACATGCAAGCTCAATTTATCTTGGTCTATATTTAGAGTTCTTAATATCAAAACTATTGAAGAGACAAGATATGGTAATAGCAATCTTTTTTGTGTAAGTTCTATTTAAAGCTATTATAAGACATCCAAATAAGTTTAACATTACCAATTCATAAATATCTTCTTCTGGCTTTGGTATGTAATATTCCATTTGGTTTCTTATGAAGAATTTGAGACGGACATAGTGAGCTGAGTAATCCAACTGATGTGCCTGAAAGAAAAAGGAAAATAAATATCCATATCAATAACCATTTTCCTTTAGTGAAATGCATCTCTTAATGGAGGGAAAAGTCTGTTCTACTTAAAAGGAAAAGTTTAAAATTATTGTCTAAACAACCCAAAAGAATACTTTATTGATGCTCAAAAGAGAACTGGTCATATTTGACTCCCTAATTTAAAAAGGCAACAACATTATTCTGAATGGAAACATCACCAAACATCAGATCTGGGTTAAAATAAATGTACTAAGCATGTTAAAATTAACGTTTATTTCTCTTCTTTCCCAATAAAACCCTCATGGTTACATATAGTACAACCAAGTTTGTTACTGAATGTATCCATTGTCTCTAGGTCATAAAATATATTATAATTCTGAGTATAAAGGGGAACATTAGTAACATAAATTCCATTTATTGTGAAAATGTTGTTCTGAAACCATACTTGATGATTTCTTACAATCTTTTCTCATCTAAAACAATTTATATACATTAAAATGTATTAGTTATAATTAGCTATAAGTTATGGTATTTCCAATTTAATTTCCCTTTATTGATTAAAGTAGACTAAAAATAGAGTTGATCAATGATGACCCTAGGTGCCATTCCAAAATTATTTCTTAATGGGCTGAAAGAATTAAAAAAGTAAATTGAGCAAGAGTATTTTCTTCTCATCAAAAACAGTATGAGCCTAAATCTGCTATATTGTTAAGTTAGCCAGTTTTATTAGCCAATATCCTTATTATTGTACCACTAACTTGTATATTTCTCTTTCCTACTCTTGAAGACCCTCAAACATTCTTTCCTTCAAATGAAAAAAATATGAATCCTTTCTTTAAAGAATTGCCCACTGTGATTCAACTAAAGACACCTATGTTCCTGCCCTTTCCCAGACAGCAACCACATATAATAATGCAATAGGAGATTCCATACTGGGGAAAAAAGGGCACTCTTATATTTCTTCTGGAATCAAAGGCCCAAGAGACATAATCAAGACTAGCACTGCCCTGTTTTTGCTGAAATTAAAAATAACATTACAGAAGCTGCACGGCTGCATCTACAATATTTGGAATTAAAAGCATGTTTGATAACTTACACACATACACTTTTTTTTTGGTTTTCTTGACTTGGGGAAGTAGACCAGAGGTGGCATTCTACCAGTCTGAACCGGTTCACTCGAACCGGTAGAGGAAATCACGTGCACACTCATATTTGCGAACCGGTAGGGAAGGTAAGTGAATACCACCCCTGAAGTAGACATATTTTCAGCTAAACATAACATGTTCAAGCTTAATGGAATATGAAAGCACATTAGGTGCAAAATGTATTGATGAAGAAGTTGTTTGAGAAACTTGTGTATTTCTCAAACACATTAAAACAGAACTTCAGAGACCAGCACAAGAACAAAGAAATAAAACCACATGAATGGAACTGAAGATCTTCCAATAGCCTTTTGGAAGTTACTGATCAATGGAAACTTGTGTACATTCTGAATCTCATTCAACTTCTAAATGCAGGAACCAAAAAAACATGGTAGGAAAATTCAGTCTAAAGTGAACAGACAAATTAATGTCTTGGGAGCATCATACTAAATACAGATATCTCTATCATATGCTGATGAAAGGCAGTTTCTGGACAACTTCTTATGGGAGGGAGAGGGATTTATAGTTCATTTTGTATGAGGGAGACATATGGAAAGAAGGTTAAGATATTTCTTTTCCTTAGGGCTTCAAACTTTAGGACTGATACTGTTAACATAGAATAGTCTTTTTAAATCTTGAAACAATAAGTTTCTTATTAGTGGTTACTTGAATAGGATCAAACTGCTTTCCAATGATTGAATTGACACATTAAGATAAACTCATGATTTGTTTAATCTTCATCTATAGAATACCACAATCAGCTGGGTTCTCACAAGGCAATAAGCCATGTCCAAACAAGTTACACTATGACACAAAAATTAGATCAGAGTAACAGATCCATTTAGCTATGTATTCTGTGTACTGAATAATGGTAGGTGCAATTTTAGACAGTAATCTGTCCCACCCCTGCTTGGTAATGATAGGAGTGGCATCCACTTCTTTTTATATAAAACTAGTTGATAACCCGGCATTGCCCGGTTATTTATTTATAGGGGGAAACTGTCCAGACCAAATGTAATTTCTAATGTTGAATTTTCCCCCTTACTAGAGGCCCCCCCTTGTGGAGTACTGTGAAGCCATTACCATGGCAACTCCACTCTACAGTAGTAGCCATTTTACGGCAGTACAGTAAAAGCCATTTTAAGGCACAACAGACTGTATCTTAACAGAACATACCCCCTGAGGAGTTTTAGGGATGTCTTACCCCCCACAGTATTTCTTTCCAGAGAGTAAGTCATCTGTGTAGTTTGGTTGATTATGCTGGAACACACACACACACACACACACACACACACACACACTACATGATGTTAAATTGAGATATTGGGTCTCCTTTTGATACATAAATGAATAGAACATAATATCAAAATCAAAACTATATTTATGGCCAGCAGTAATTGCAGTCCTGAATATTTAGCAAAGGATAGTATTTTCATCTTTCGTTCCCATGAACCAGGTGAAAATTACAATATAGGGAGTCTTTACAACATCTAGAGCATGAAGAAGCTATATGAACTGTAGAGCGTGAAATGTTTACTATACCAGAACTCGACTGATTCTCAGATGGCAGATGGCAAACTGATGTGAAATGATGTGGTTCAGAGAATTAAAGGAAAAAGAATGAGCTGAATGCAAGAGATAGAAGAGAAAGATTCATTAGTAGATGTTACAGGGCAGACAGAACCATCAGCATTTTCATACGTAGATAATTCAGAAAGAAAGAGACAGACACATAGCGTGAATCACAAAACAGTTTAGTCAAAGTGAATTCATTTAAAATAATTTAACATTGGTCTCAAAAAAAGTATAAGCTTAGGTTTCACATACTATAAATGAAAGATGAGAAAATGCTTCTCATGTTCTACCTATGCTACCTATAAAAATTACTATCTATATGAAATTACTATTTATCCAAAAGTTCTAAAAATGAAAATTATTGCTAAGATCACTGTTAATGTTTTCTATTGTGTATCTTTTTAAAAATATCACTTTATTTTGATAAAAAAAGTGTTAATGAAACATTTTTCTTCTAGAATATCGATCTACAGAATCGATATTGCTAAATGATATATGATATAACTAAATTAGAACTTTTTCACATAAGATATGCAAATCTCCCTTAAAATATAATTTGAATATAGAGAATACAAAATTTCATATACATTGTTTTAGTATTTCAGTTTACTTGGTTAGTTCATGTTATTGGGGGATGAACACCATGGATAACAATTATGATGGTTTCTAAATTATAACTATACATCCATTTCTCCTATACTTTGTAAATTACAATGTGCATCATTTTCTAATTATTCTTTTTTCAAGTGTAAATATTTAATTTGGAAAACAAATTATTAGTTCAATTTGTTGCAATACAGCAAATAGTGTCTCTCTCCCTCCCTCTCCCTCACTCCCTCTCTCTAAATTTACTTCCAGAAGTATGTATGTATATATCTATGTATTTATTTATTTATGTTATCAATTTATAAATAGCGAGTATTCCATTACATAAATCTTGAATTCTGCAAGTAGAAATAACCTAAGGGTAAAGCTAGAAAATAAATTGTTAATGTGAAGGAACAGTATTGAGAAAGTTGAACAATTAAAAACCTGCCTGTCAACATATACATCCACATCTGTATATATCAATGATGGCTAATCTTTTTGTCGTTGGGTGCCAAAAGCGCCAGCGTGCCCACACTCATAATGCAATGCATACTAGATTTCTGAATCCTGCTTTGTTTTGTATGAACAGAACCACTAATGGATTATGGAGATTTTTGTTCATCATTTTCAAATATAACATTATTTAGTATCTACATGATTGAATAATCCCTACAGTTCTCGTTGTCATCATTAAGCGAGGATCGTGGATCATTGTAACTTCCTACTTGCTTCCAAAAATCAAAGTCAGTGGGAAAGCTGACAGCAAGTTGCAAGTCCCAGCTGCTGCCAGGTGGAAGAAGGAGTGAGAGGGTGCACAACTGGTGGGAAAGGTGTGGGAGAAACACGGCATGAGTGTGGCAGAGCTTCGAATGCTAATGCCAGATGGGGAAAGGGGTGCTGCAGGTAGGGGAAGTCCAGTGCAAGCATGATGAGGTTCAAGGAAGGTGCATAAGAGTGCACAGGTAGCCGGAGCGGGTGTATGAGCAGAGAGGGGATGAGGGAGGATGCAGGAGTGGGGGAGATTTACCTGAGCAACTTGCAACCTTCCCTGCCATCCTCCCCATTGACTTTGTTTTGTGAAACTGTCAGGGAAGGTCACAAATGGGACACATGTGACAGTGGAGTGATGCAAACGTTGTGTGAGCCAGTTTTGAAGCACCTGAATCATGATCACATGGTGATCGCAGTGGTGGGTTCCGGCAACTGCTACTGCTGGTTCGCGCATCACAGTACAACGAAAATTGCTCTGCACATGCACAGAAGCCAAATACAAGATGGCGGTGCCTACGGCACTGGCGGAAAAACCGGTTCGGGGGCATGGCAGACATGGGTCGCTGCCAGTTCCAGCAACCCACACCGCCAAGCTACTACCGGTTCGGCCGAACTGATCCCAACCAGTAGGAACCCACCACTGCCACAAGAATGTTGGGACAACTGAAACTTTGAGAACTATTCAAAACCACACCTGTTCTGCGCTGTCTTAACTTCAGAAAATTGCTAAACAAGTGATTGTTAACCAAGAACTACCTGCAGATATTATTAGTATGAATGTCTGATACAATCAAGGTTTCATCATTTTATTTAAAGAGAGGTAATTCCCTGCATGCAAAGAAGTAAACTACAGGAAGCTGTGAAATGCAAGTATATCAGAGCATCTATTTTCTCCAGTATTTATGGCCTTTAGAAATGTTCTCCACTAAATCATCTAAATTCAGATTACACTGACATTGAATTTAATTGCATTAAAGCTAGTTGAAAAGATAATATAGTACAAGGAATTAAAACTGAAGCATTTCTCCTACTCCTCCAATAATACATCAGGAAGGAAAGCAGATTTCAGTATGATTTTCAAACTCAAAATCTTCAAGTGTGCACTTTGCATGCAGAATTTATTAAAAACAGATCATTCAAATATGGAAAATGCACCTTTACCTTTTTGTGTAATTTATTTGCATATAGGGGGGAAAAAATCACAGAACTGTTGGTTTAGTGGAAATGCTTTGAAATTGGAGCCACCTATCAATTACTTATCATTTCAAATAATACTTTTTGAATTACCAATTGAATACCAATTCCATAAAGTCCTCGTTTCACACTCTCGTTTCACACACATACAACACACACACTATTTATTTATGTATAATGTATTACTTTACCTTGCAAATCATTTCCAGGACATCTCTTGCTGTGTCCCCTGGGTGGATGACAGTCAAAGCTGACTGGTTATTTGGCAGACAATACCATGATGGTGTAAAATACTCATGAACCCAGATGTCAGAGTCGGGATTATGAGGATGGACAGTAGTGAGGGCTACTTCTTTTTCTCTCTGAAAAATGCCATGAAAATATTTCTGATAAGTGGAATTCAGGTTTTCTATTAAAAACAAGCTTGTTAAGATAGAGTTATTTTCTATCGAATTAAATTATAAAATCTACTGCATTTTATTACACATGGAGAATTAGTCACCTGATGCTGAATAGAAAAACCTCCAGGTGTCAGTTTTCTTAGCAATTTTCCAACATTTGGGAAAGGACCACTCACTTTGAAGGAACAATTCCATACATGCATTGGATTCCCAATGGGAAGTCTGTTTCTCCTAAATTCCTTGCATATGTTGGAGTTGTGCCCCTGAAGTTAAAGCTAACATTTTCTTGTATTAATACGGTAGAAATAAATTAAGGTGATAAATTCACTATGGAATTGGCTGATTTAGAATTATGAATGCCCTGTAGCAAACTGCAGCATTCGTTTCAAATGCTTGCTGCTTTTGTAAGTTTAAACTAGACCCCGAGGTTACCATTTCTATCAAGTGATAGATGTATGGAATTCCCATTAGTTTTGAATGGTTCAATCTGTTAAATCCCATTTGTTCAATTAAAAATATGTCCCCTGGCCCTAAGTAATAATGTTTCAAAACCCAGTTTCAGTTATGTACATACAATATGAAAAAGGTAAAACAGAACTGTATTTATCAAAATAGAAGTCTCAGTAAACTCTACTGATCAACTAAATAGAAAAGTAAATTAGCTGAGGTCTCTATGAAGGTTCTTCAATATGAAATGGAAAATACTCCATCATATTTAGACTTATGGCAGCATATCCTATGACCTGATATTTTCTGAAATATGTTATTATACGTTCAAATATGTTTAATGTTAGCATTGAAAAAATTCAGTATTTCCCATTCCTACTTAAGAAAAGACAAGTATATTACTGGTGACACAAACAGACATAGTCACATGTAATGGCACAGATAGAAAATTAATGAATGTTCTGTTGTGGGCAGCAGGAAAATGGAATGAGGGCTCTTAACATGAAGGAACACAAGTGGAAATCAGAAGTGTCCAGGCACCAAAGAAGTATGTGAAGGAGAATTATACTTGCTATTGATGAAAATCTCTGCATTTGGCTTTGTATGCATATCATTAATAAGGAATGTAGCCCTGGTGACTGTAATAAGATATTTGACTTTTTTCTTATGAATTCTCCAGAAAAATATTACAAAAATGGGTTCCTTCTGGTAGCTGTGAAGCTGAGGGTGTTTTGTAAGAAAAAAATAGTGGGGTATAAAAGCTCTTCAGAGTTTGGAAAAGGTATAGAAAAGTACCAAAAGCATGTTGGATAAATGAAGGTGTATACCAGTGGTAGTCAACCTGGTCCCTACCACCCATTAGTGGGTGTTCCAGCTTTTATGGTGGGCGGTAGGGGTTTGCTGTAACTCTGCTTTATAAATTTTATAAAGTAAAGTTACTTCCCTACTTTATAAATCACCATTACTATGGAACCGGTGGGCGATTAGAAAATTTTACTACTAACAGAGATACAAAAGTGGGCAGTAGGTATAAAAAGGTTGACTACCCCTGGTGAATACCATGATGAAGAAAAATATTTAACAACAAAAGTCAGTTCAACAAAAAATAAGATCAACCTTATAACCTTACAACCTTATAAAATGAAGGTATATATTTATCCAGAAACAAGAAAGCTGATCAGTAGAATATTTTGCCTCGAAAACAGATGTTCACTTGAACACATGGAGAACGTGAGGTGAGAACTTAAGCACATGTCCAGTCTTGTCTGTTTTTAAGTCAGTTTCCATAATACTCAGGCCATACAGATGAAGGGCAAGTGGACTTGTACTCTTGGAATGTAAATACAATTGCCACTATGACTGAGGCTCGAGTTAAGTGGATAGCTGTATTCTTGTTTAAGTGTACATCCATTCAGCTTCTCTTCAGGATCCTTTCTGAACATGTGAATGCAGGAGAGGTGTGGGAATAGGACTGCAAAACCAGTCCATTTTCTATCTACACACTCAGTAAAAGTCTGAATGGGGCATAAAGTTCCCCTATGCTAGTTACCGTAAATGCTTGTTAAATTTGAAGTGAGATCTGATCTAGCAGAATAAATACCCAAGTCTTTATATTTTTATATAATCTGAGGAAGAAATATTTCATTTCATATTTGTAAAAGGAGGTGTCACCATAGATTTGAAAGCAGAATTCAATTCAACTTCAGCTAATATCTGCCTAATATGCATGAAAATCTATAGGCTTCTCATAACAGCAAGTTCTTGTCTAAATATTTTTCATGAGAAGAAGTTTCTATCTATCATTTTTAAAATCAACAAAATTCTGACTGGTTCTGTGTCCACCAACTACTCCTTCAAATGCCAGCGAATATTCAGAAACTTTCATATCTCTAGCGAACAGACTTTGAATAGAACTGTCATCATGCTTCAAGCTTTGCTTCTTCTTCACTTCCCCTTCACTTCAGATTTTCATTTCACATTATTTCAATCTGCTTCACTGTACTGGGTTCTGGGTCACAAGCTAATTGAACTCCTTTTATGTAAATTAATTATATTTTTTTACCTTACTTTCTTGCACAGTGTCATCAAATATTCCTTCTAAAGATTTCTTTACAGAATCAGTTCCTTCACCAAAAACCTTAAAAAAACAAAGAAATTGTGCTATTTTAAATACAGTAAGATGATGCAAATACTTGCTAAATCTGGAAACGTTTCATGTTGATAGAAGAAACGAAGAAGAAGGGCTCAGGAGGAAAATTTGCATATCAATTATACTTGGATAAAATTAGTTTCTCAGTACAAAAATAGCTAAATTATACTGGTTACCTGGCCTTTTCAAACAAAGTACAAGATGTACTCATTCTAAACTGCAACCATTTGGAAAAAATGAGTGTTACAAGCAAGAAACAGAAAAACATTTTTCAAGCCAGAAGTGAGGGATGCTAATAGGCAGCATTTATAAATTGTAGCCAAATATTCACTATATTATAAAGTAGTGTCTTTAAGCTAATTCTGGTCCCAAAAAGATTTTGTGTGGACACCAAGTTAAAGTATTTATCAATACTTGCAACAGATTATTCTTCTGTTGTGTTAAAATGCTAGATCTGTAAATTGATGAAATTATATTGGGGGCAGCTCATACATATGCTTAATCCCACTCAGGCTTTTCAGCACACAGAATATGAAGTCTGAAAAAGTATCTATAAAATGACATGTCCATTCTTAGAAAAGCTAGGATACGGGCTTGCTACTTTGCAATTCAAAAGTCGAGATTCCAACTTGTTTCCCATGGGAAATTTAGATTTGAAGGCTCTTTTCTCACCTTCCCCTTTCTCTAATGGGAAAATCTGTTACCTTTTGTGCTTCAATATAAAGTTAAGAAAGTTGGATTGACTAAGAATACAGCTTATTTTTAATAAACCTTGGAGACTTGATTAATAATTAATCATACTTTTTTCCTGCGGAAAAGAACTGCAAAGAAACCATCATAGCTTCAAAATTACATGAACCCAGGAATGGGAAATAGCCTGCATCAAGTAGATAATGGGCAACAAATTTCCCTATAATAAATCTTGGTGACAAAGAAAACAGATATAGATTCAAAGTTTTAAAAATCGCGGAGAAGGTTGAAAGACAGAATAAATACAATAATGTATTTTGTATTGTAACTTTTATGTAATATTGTAGGTCATATCTGCCCTGCACCCCAACAGAAAAGAACAGAAGGTAATATCAAAAGTACCATCTTCAAAGCCTCCAATTATTAAACCACCTGAGTTACCTGATTAATGCTTGGCCTCCCTTGCTTTTTCTTTGAAGCAGTGTCCAAACCCCAAAGAGAAGAAAACCGGCTTCTTCGTTTGCTTGCTGATCTTGACATTACCTGTGTTCGTCTTCTGACACCAGATTCACCTGTGCGAGCTGCCACCTACCAGCCAAAAAAAACCAATTCCTTAACTAAGGGATTCACAATAATACCAAGAAATACATATGTTCACATACATATTACACAAACAATTATTTAGGATGAGAGAGTTGTGCTCAAAATTGGGTTTCACATACCCTCCTCCCAGTGGTGAGATTTAAAATACAATATACAATACAATAGTAGAGTTGGAAGGGACCTTGGAGGTCTTCTAGTCCAACCCCCTGCCTAGGCAGGAAACCCTATACCGTTTCAGACAGATGGCTATCCAACATCTTCTTAAAGACTTCCAGTGTTGGGGCATTCACAACTTCTGGAGGCAACTTCTGTTCCACTGATTAATTGTTCTAACTGTCAGGAAGTTTCTCCTCAGTTCTAAGTTGCTTCTCTCCTTGATTAGTTCCCACCCATTGCTTCTTGTTCTACCCTCAGGTGCCTTGGAGAATAGTTTGACTCCCTCTTCTTTGTGGCAACCCCTGAGATATTTGAACACTGCTATCATGTCTCCCCTAGTCCTTCTTTCTCTTAAGCTAGACATACCCAGTTCCTGCAATCTTTCTTCATATGTTTTAGCCTCCAGTCCCCTAATCATCTTTGTTGCTCTTCTCTGCACTCTTTCTAGAGTCTCCACATCTTTTATACATCGTGGCGACCAGAACTGAATGCAGTATTCCAAGTGTGGCCTTACCAAGGCATTATAAAGTGGTATTAACACTTCACGTGATCTTGAAATATTTTACTACTGGTTCTGTGCATGTGGCTTTGTGGGCGTGGTGTGGCTTTGTGGGTGTGGCAGGGGAAGGATATTGTAAAATCTCCATTTTGAAACCCACCACTGACTGTAAGCCGCGTAAGTCATTTTTAATAGAGAACATTGTAAGTCCTAGATAAATAAATTGCCTTTTTTGAATGAATCAGAGACAACAGAAGGCCACTTAGTTCAATAGGTCAATTAAAACTTTTTATATGGGAGTTGTACTGATGCTGCTCCTTATACTGTTGGTTTTAATGGTTCTTTTCTTTTCTACAACAGGAGTTTTTCCATTGATTGATGACACTTAGATCTATTAAGCTTCCAGAAACAGGAGCAGATTTTTTTTTCCCTACTGTTTTACCTTTCCTCCCCATTTCCCCAACCTCTGTCCATGCAGTCTTGGAATTATAAATTTATAACACAAAAGAAAAACAGCTATTAAGGTAAAGCTATGTTAGTCAGGAATTTAGAAGAGAAAGAAACATTTGTCACAAAGAATACATTTGGCTTTTTATGGCTACAGAAGCAGAGACCAGATGTTGCATAGCAACAGCTTTCACTCTATATCAGGTGATACCTAGTTTAACAAAAAAAAAAATAACCTTCAAGTTAAGCTCACCAGTGCATGAAAGGAGGACACTGAAAAGATTCCAAGACGACCCATTGCATCTTTAGTTGGACGACTTGCAAATGCAAGTAGTGTTTTTGGGTTTGGCAGTTCCCCTCCTTGAAGACTAGCTAAGTAACAACGATATCGAAAGAGGTCCATTTGGAACTGTTCTAAGTTTTGTTCCCAAACAAAGATCTACAACAAGACAAAATAAATTAAGAAGAAAACATATATCTTATATCATACAAACAGACCACATTTGCATGAAGAAGGAAGAATTTGATGTACTAAATGAGAACAAAGTAAATACATTTATTTTGAAAAAAGGAAAAGAGATAGAGATTCTGAGACAGCTGTTACTTGGATGCTAATAAGATTGCAATTTTAAAAAAAAACAGAAGTGCATTAAGTTCATCATGCTTTCCACAGATATCCAGTTTCAATTTCTTCTTTATTGTGGCCAGATTCTTCCCTCAAAGATTCAAAATCACTTAGACTGTTTTTATGCAATATCATAAGGATATGAAGACACCACTTCAATAGAAAATGACTCTTTAGAGCAGGGGTGTCCAAACTTGGCAACTTTAAGACTTGTGGACTTCAACTCCCAGAATTCCCCAGCTGGCTGGGGAATTCTGGGAGTTGAAGTCCACAAGTCTTAAAGTTGCCAAGTTTGGACACCCCTGCTCTAGACTGTTGACATCATCAGTTTAAAGCCAATGTTTATTTATGTAAAATAAATAAAATACTCAGGGAGTATTAAATTTCACCAGTTGTATCATCATTTGTTGTACCATCATTTCTTTACCTTGCTAATGGAAAATATTTCCAATTGGCTGGAAATCCCCATTACACAGGTATTCCTCATTTAATGACCAGTCATTCAACAATCATTCCAATTTGAATAAGTAGAACTTGCAGTCGGTCCTCACATAACAGCACAGTCATGCAACCCCCTGGGACTTTTGACAATGTCAGTGGGAAAGCTGGCATAAAGTTGCATATCATGGTCACATAAGGTTATCACTTAATGACCTCAATTTAACAACAATTAGGGCTGCCAAAACTGCCATCACTAAGTAGCGCTTTCATGTGATTTTTTTCAACTGATGCCCTTATCACTTAATAATGGAGTTTCTAATCCCAATAAGTGTTAAATAAGGACTATCTGTATGATAACAGTTTTCCCCTGGATAATATTCTGTACACATTTAGTAGTTCTAGTAACTCAGCACAGGTCAAATATGTTTACTGAATAACAGTTTTGACATCGGTTTATTTTTGTAGAGTTTTCTTCAGGAGTTCAATATGGCATACACTGCAATTTTAAACTTACATATTAATTAGCATCCCCAGATGAACTCAAAAAAAGATTGTGCTCAATGAATTTACATTTTATTTTAATCCTTAGCAAAGTCAGTTTGAAAGTGATCCCTTTCATGTTGGAAATTTGTGTTTCAAAGCAGAAACCAGATTGTTACTCATTTACAAAATTCTGACATATAAATTTTGGGAAACAGTAGAAAAGACAAGTCTAGTATTGTGTAAGAAGCACTTTAGTTCACCTGAATTTATTTTAGAGTTGCATGTTGAATACATTAAAGTAAAACTACCTGATCAAGAATCGTTTTCTTTTTCTTAGAGTCTCTAACTGAAGACAAGCTGAGGAAATGCATTTCTCCCATTTTCTTCATCTTCTCATCCATATCAATCTTCTGCTCCAGTTTTTTAATTTCAGTTTTCAACAGTTTCACGGTATCTTCTTTGTGGTGTTGTCGTGCTACTGCTGTGGCGCAAGCAGAATGAACTGCTGTGATCCAATTCTCTAATTCTGTTTGGCTAGAAGTCTATAAAAATAGAGAGGCCAGAAGCATCTTGTTTAATATAAGCTGTTTTAAAAGATTTTGCTTCAATAAACTTTGTAGATATTCATGAATATGTTGTTTTATCACTTTCTATTTAGCATTAGAACCAAAACTAACAACTGCAGAATGTGTCATTAAAACTAAAGAATCACTGTGTTAAAGAAAGCTTCCTAGAACATCCCCAAAGGAATATTCAGTGATTTAGACTAGCATTTTAGAGGCAGCAGGTAAATATTTATAGCATAAGTATTTGTTTTTAATAATAAAAACTAAATATAGTTCCATTAATATTTAGCAACTTTATAACTGATCATAATTAATATTTAGCAACTTTATAACTGATCATAATTATTCTATAATATCTCTATCAGCTTTGCAATTAAATATGAAACAACTAATTGACAGAATAACCATATCAAGGAATAAGTGACATGAAGCTTCATTAGATCTATATGACTTTATTATATAATATGCATTTATCTCCACCATTGCTACCACGATAGATAGCAATAAATATGAAGAAGCAGGAAAAGAAGATGAAAGCAATAGAAGCACAATAGAAAATAGATTTATGAAAAGAAATGCTTACGTCCCTGACATAGAGATAAAACGATTTACCTGTTTTAGTTCCTGGGAAGGTTGAAAAATGAACAAAATTTTATTTTAAATGTCCTTAAAATATAACTCAGGACTGAACAACCACTTCTAGCTAATGAGCTTGTTTTTTCCCCTCAGAATACTACATATCTATTATATAAAACCCACAAGGTGAGGTGGGCAGCAAATAAAGCAAACAAATAAATAAATTGGAGTTAAAATGAAGAACCAATTGCTTAGTTAATAAATTTCCATAAATTATCTGCTGGCTACTGTTTTTCAGCATAACACTGCCATTGTTTTTTAAAAAAATTGAAAAGACGTATAAGATTCGAATCCTCGTTTTAAATCTTCAATTAAGCGTAAGTTCTTGTAACCCTTAACTATAATTAATTTGGATGCAGCTATAGATCTTGCAATTAGATCATGTGTGTAAAAAAGGGAATAGAGGCTTTTACTCCTGGATCCAGTTTTAAGATCTACACACAGAGAATGTTATAAATATCTGAGATTCAAAGTCCTACCTAGAAATCTGTTAACTTCATACTAATATTTATTAACCTTTTCATTACTTTTCTTTCACCTGTTTTATATTTTTTAAATGATGTTTCACTGAATAACATCTTTTTCTAGGAACATAGCCTGTTTTCCTCAGGCTTCCTTATTCATATCTAATATACATACTAACTTCCAGTGAACAAGCTAAATAATGGGGAAATAATAATAACAATCTGATAAACCAGGTCCTTGGGAAGGACTCAATAGGTGGATAAAAATGTAAATTCAGTCTAAACATCTGCGTGACCTACTATAATAACAATAATAGCTGTTTTAGGTGAATTGACATGGGATAACTATGGAAGGAGCACATAAGTTTCATTGGCTGGAAAAAGCCAGAATAATTCTGGCTGATATTAGATATAGACAACTGTAAGTGAAGTTTAAATTATAATGCTTTACTGCATCAAAGAATTCAGTTATCGGTTATGTCAGTGTTTTGACTGGTCAGTGACAGAAAGGGAATGTAACTATTATTTAAGTTGTCTCAGAATTAAGTGAAGTAGGAGGACTGAGCTATTACAAACTAAGCAGTTTGGTTTTCTATTGTTCTGTCTCCAAAAGAAATGTAAAACCTTATAAAGAAATGTATGTATCTGAAACATGAGCATGTCATTTTAAGATGTCACAGGCATCCGATTAACACCAGATGTCTTTCAAATTTAATGGATCCACAGAGGCATCCATGGTAGCTGCTTGTCTGAAGAGGAAATCAGCAGGAGTATATGACACACTTGAAAAGCAAGGCAGCAAAAATTGTGTCAGTGCTTTGAGGTAGGTCAGGAAATAGGCACCAGAAGAACCATACAAGTGTTATTGTTATGTAGAATAACAACAGAATCTTGACAGTGTTTCTTTCTCCCTCCCTCTTATGCTTAAGAGAGTCAAGGAAGGACAAGCTTTAGTCTCTTCCTCACCTCCTCCCATCTTTTCTTTCCGTAACTACTATTAGGCCCCTTGTTCAAAGTTATCTCTGAGCCCACAATAACATCTATTCTTTGCATGTGCGATATTTTTACAGTTTTGTTTTGCATTCAGCTTCATCAACAGTTTCTGCTATATACTGAAGTCCTGAATGAGATGAAAATGGTCAAGTATCTTTATATCTGAAATTATAAGCGATAGCATCTCACGAATAAAACTTTTGTATTAACTTTATATGCTACTTGATTCCATTTATATGCTGTTGTAAATATTTATGAATTATGTGGGCAAAGGTAGATTATTACATCTAAACTATGCATATTTTTATAAATTTTTGCATAACAAATCAAAGTTGGGGAGATACAATAATATGCAGATCAATTCTACCATAATACAGTTTATATACTGTATTAGAAATTGTATTATTAGAAATTGTATTGCATTAGAAAGAAATTATGGGTAGGAAGATATATACAGGAAGGGAAGGAAGGAAGGCCTAATAGATACACCAATGACAGAAATCACTTTATCATTAAAACAAAACATTATAATTGGCTTAGCTGTAGGAGGGCCCCTTTGTATTTAGCAACTATCTGGCCATTGTTTTCTAAGCTTCTTTCTGAAAACATTTTGTATCATTAGAAACTTATTAGGTTGGTACATGAGGCAAACTCACTGAAACAAAAAAGAAAATTCACTGAAGGACACTGCCTTTCACTACTAATCTTCCCTAGAATATAATAACAATAATCATGACTGTAATTTATTAAATATTTATGTCACATGACCGACAGTATCAGTAAAAGAAAAGTAAAGAGAGCAAAAAGCAGACACAAACAGAAAATAAAACCACACAATCCAAAGTGCACTTTACCCATATTACATATATAACATATTATATATATTACATATTACATATATTACATATTACACAGAAGGCAGGCAATCTCTCAAATAACCATGCCTATGCCCATAGGGTAATGAAAAAGCACTTTGAATCACACCTTGACTCATACCTGCAAGCCTGCAAGATGCTCATTGATCAGGAGCTCTGAGTTTAGGTTAAACCCTCAAATGGCATCCCATCCTTTAATAGTGAAGTGCAAGGTTAGAAATGAAATATGCCTAAATCTGGGCAGCCCAAACACTCACAGCCACTCAGTTTTGATAGGAGTGAATCAGAGATGGTTCCATCCCATCATAATCTTTAGCCACTGGAACAGAGTCTTGACAGTACCACTTGGGGAGCCCATAGTCAAAAGATATAATTTGGTACCATCAGCATACTGACGATACCTAACCCCAAATCAGCAGAGGACCTCATACAGTGAATGAATGAATGAATGAATATTTATTTCTTAGCCGCACCCTCTCCCGAAGGACTCGGGGCGGCGTACAATAAAACATATAAAATACATATCTGGACAAGACATACATATAACAAAGACGTGTACTAAGACGTGTACAAGGAGGAGGTGGGCTGATGGATAAAAACAATTAAAATCACAATATTTAAAAACCCCTAAATAAATAAATAAATTCAATTAAATTACACAAATAAAAAACCCGTCAGGAGCGATATAGTTAGATCATGGTTGAGCCAGGCCAGCTACTTGGAATAGGTGGGTCTTGAGCTTTACACGGAAGGAGCGGAGGTCAGAGGTAGTCCTAATATCCGGAGGGAGGTCAGTGATTTAATGTAGCTAATGAAATAGAAGAGAAAGAAAACAGAACCTGAAGCATCCCACAAAGGAGGGTCCTAGGGAGCCAATCTCTCCCTCACCCTCATGCCTGGAACTGATTCCGGAGATAGAATGAGAACTGTTATAAAATGGTTCACACAATCCACAACCTGTGGAGCCAGTTCAGAAGGACATCTTGGCCAGCAGAGTTCAAAACTGCCAAGACATCCAGAAGCACAATGATAGATGTGCAGAAAATTTATTTATTTATTTATTTATTACTTGAACTTATTAGTCGCCCCCTCTCCCCACAGGGACTCGGGGCGACGTACAAAGGTATTATATAGCGTATAGAGGAGGTAAGAATAAATAAATAAGTTACAATACTTAAAAAGTTAAAACCCCAGTGAAATTAACCCTTAAAAACTAAAATTACAATTAAAAATGCCCTGGGCTGGGGAGGTTGTAGAGTTATGCCAGGTCAGCTAGTCGAAACAGGTAGGTTTTCAGCTTCATACGGAAGGAGCGAAGGTCGGTTGTAGTTCTGATGTCTGGGGGGAGGTCATTCCAAAGGGTGGGGCCCACTACAGAGAAGGCCCTACTTCTGGGCGCTGCCCTCTGGCACTCTCTGGAGGACGGCACCCGGAGTAGTCCCTCTCTGTGTGAGTGGAAAATGAAGAGAAGCACCTCTAGGGTGCTTCTCAGTTCATGCAGGTTATGTAAAAATCAAATGAAACCCACATGAATTAGTACCTCAACTCAATATTTCACAATCTTCAGCAATATCCAGAGATTCTTGGCAGACGCACAAATTGAAATTGCTCACTGGACGGCAAAACAATCTTATGCCTATTTTTTAATAGAAGGGTATCTCTCCACCTAAAGCAAATAAATCTTTACAGGGAAAAATATTTTATGAAGTCTTTAGGCAATGTTTTCTTTGGTGGAAAAGATACATGTATACCTGAAAGCAAAGTTCAGGGCAGGGTTATAACCAGTACCTCCAGTAGTGTTTAAAGAACTGCAGTAAAATATTTTATGGGTTCTAATGTTATGTTTCCCCATATATTAAATGTAGGTATTAAATACATGTTTTCTGCATTTCTCTTTGTGATCCAACATTACTATTATTATTATTTGGGAGGACATGAGCCCCAAATATATCACGGCATAGCCAAGGAATGATATGATGTAATGTAGCCTTGCCCAGTTTATAAAAAGAGCCCACATTTTTATCTATGCTATCTATCTACACCACTTATTTATGGAATAAAACTCTGGGGGGTGAATAAAGAAAAACCCCTAAATATCATTAGTGATTATAATTTATACAGTTATAAATAATTAAGTAGGTCAATAATTAGGTGCTCTTGTCAAATGTTGAACTATCATTCAGGGCTTTCTCTAAAGGATATGATCAAGAAGGAAATCAACAGCATCAGCAGCAACAAGAACATGGATGGGTGGAACTAACCTGAAAGAGAAATGCATCTCCAAGAGAATTGCTGAGGCAAAAAACAAAATCTTTCTTTGGATGTTCAGGTACTGCTTGCACTATGCTGTTTTCCACCCAGACTGCATGTTTTGGGATGCTGTTGTGGTCTATCCCAGATCTTCCATCACTTTCATAGAAGAATAAAGTACAACCTTGAGAAAAACAGCAACTTATTAGCAATCTATGTATCTGACAAAATAATAATACGGTTAGCAGAATATAACCTTTCAGAATTATGCAATGCCAGAATTCAGAATGATGAAACAATAGAAATAATAACCAGTACAAGTGCTAATAAATAAATAAGCAAGCAAGTATGTTCTGCTGTGGATGCATGTAAATCTACTATTTCATTCACTTAGCCATGACCTTCAATATGTTCTATTTCATACATTATACAAATGTATACAATATTTGCCATTCCTATTCATTCAAAAATTAGTATTCCATGTTCACCAAGCATGCTGCGCCTTCTGTGGACTGAGAGTGTTTCTCCTAAAAACTTGAATTTTTAACCAACTTAAAAATCACTCATATCTTGATTCCCCACCTTCTGTTCAGAGTTAATGCCAGTTTGGCAACATAACGATCTGTATTACAGATTTTTCAGAGTACATAATAATAATAATATTCATACAACACTTAGTAATACAGGGATGCATGAAGTACAATATAGAAACTATATTATCAGTTTCAATATCTGGCCAATATGTAGCATTCCCTCAGAATAATAAGGACAATAGTAATGGTCAATTGTGGCATATTTTGGGTGTAGGAAAACATTCAACCAAAGCCCAATTTTACACCAAGCATCCTAATACTATTTTATGCAAGCTTAAATCTCTAATCTAGAGACAATCTTGCAAGCAATATATTCTGTACATCTCAACAACCTGAGAAACATGCAACCTATTAACACATTTGCTTAAAGAAACTTTTGTGCATTTGAGTTTAATCAGTTGTCATGTGCAGAACTTCCTTGATTATTTAACAAATTTATGAATAAAAGAATGCTATGACTGCATTGCATTTTTGTATGCAGATGATGCTATGTTGTTGGCTCAGGATCCAAATAATTTGCAGAGAATGTCACATGCAACCAAGAGTATTGGTCTGAAAATTAATATAGTTTTTGCCTGCCAGGGAAAATGGAGTGAAAATTTTCAAGACATAAAACATAAAATACTGTAGCAAGTTTATTAAGATACATTTTTTTAAAAAAAAATAAGATTTAATAGAAAGAGAGCAATGTGTTGAGAAATGACTGTCTGTGAGAAGTAAAGATGGCTCTGCTAACAGTGTACCTCTGTCCACTTTATTATATGAAAGGATTGTGGATTGTATAAAAGTGAGTAATCAGTATGAAATAAGCACATTGGCACAGTCATATAGAGTGAATGAATGAGGACTTAACTGCAAAGCAAGTTATGAAAGAAGAATAAGGAAATGGGTGGAAAGGAAGTGGAATACTGAGAAAGTCATGTTGGATGGGGTTGATGAAATCCTCGAAAAGAAGATGAGAAATATAAAGAACAAAAGTCTTGCATGAAGATTTCTCATGAGTTCTTTTTGTCCTTGGAAATAAATTAAGCTGACATAGTTTGTCCTCAAAGGAGTATCTAATTGCAAAGGAATGCATAAAAGGGGATGCCACTACTAAGGTAAAGCCACTTCATATGGGGAAAGGAATGCGAGTCAGATTTGTTATCCTAATTTTAAAATCTCCATTACACTGGCAGATCGGATAGATGAAAATAGATGAAAAACATGTGTGCATAATACTGAATGACTCCTATATCTCTTTAATACACCTCTTGATTGTCATTAATTTTTTGGAACTAGAGCCCATTTGGTCAGAGTTAGCAAGGGGAAATGGAATGTATTTTCATAAGTTAAACAACTTTTTTTGTTTTTACCCATCCCTGCTTTTCTATAAATGAAACCAAATAATGAGAGAACCAGCAGATATAATCACTGGTTCCTAAAACAAAATCATTTGGGGGTAATTAGACGTGCAAAGAAGATACACACCCCTGAAACATGACATGTTCCAAGATGACTTAAAGTAAACAATGAGAATTTTCTGGAAAAAAAAGTTGTGGCCTGATCTAGCCTCACTGGAAGGGAACAAAAATTAGCATAGTATTTTAGCTAATGATCAGTTTCAAGTTAGAAAAACACCTTCAATTTTTCAGTTAGGCTAGACTCTTATAGCGTGGAAGGATACAGTTGAAGTTTATATTATTTTCAGTTGAATTTTTCAATTTAATATATATTTTCTACTTTCAAGTTATAGTTACCAAGTTAACCCAAGACTTCAGAAATCAATTGTCAGCAAGACACAACAGTTGTTAATTTCAAAGCTTAAATACTAACTTCACTAAACCTCAGTAATCCAAGTGAGTCACACTTCAAAGTAATAACTCTTTTCTAATAATCTTTTCCCCTCTTTCTCTCTAGATGGCTGTGTTTATTTGTGTCACATTATCACATTCGTCCTGCACACTGCTTGGGTTAAAGGAATTACTGCTCTCTCCAATCCTTAACTAGCCACAGTTGATCAGTTTTTCTGGACTCAGATAGTCCTCAACATACAACAGTTCAAAGTTACAATGGCACTGAAAAAAGTGACTTATGACTGTTTTGCACAATTATGACTGTTGCAGGATCCCAGGGACATGTGATCACTTTTTGAAACCTTCTAAGAAGTTACGTCAATAGAGAAACCAAATTCACTTAACCACCATGTTACTAACTTAACAACTATGGCAAGAATGGGACAAAACTCACTCAACAACTGTCTTGCTTAGCAACAGAAATTTTGGGCCCAATTGCGATTGTAAGTCAAGGATTATCTGTACATACATTCAGCCTCTATAAGTTTTAGGCAGTACTTGCTATAAAATACTGGATCCACTATCTATTCCTTGGATCTAGCTATTAACTAGTATTTCAATGTTGATTTTTTAAAAGAATAATTTCATAGAGAAATTAGCTGCCATGTCCCTTATTCCTTTATCTGCCTTGAGCCATATTCCATTCTGATACTCTCCCTACCACCACCTAATTCTTGTATAGGCAGCATTACAAATACGATATGGGAATTCTCTCATTTAGGCTAAGATGACTTATTCTGATATGAGCTTCTCCTAGAGTTTATTCAGTGTTCTGAGGGAAATAATAAGAATCACATGATTTAAAACTGTGGATTGTATTCTTTCAGGCTCTTGTGATTTCTATTATCTGTTTCATCTTAAGCTACAGTTGAAAAGGTGCTCTTGGAAAGGAAAAGCAGTGGAACAAGGCTGTAATTACAGACATACTGTCTATGTGAACAAAACTATCACATTTATACTACACTTGCTTAAGATATGAGAAAAGAGTAAGAGTTAGTTTTATTCAGCAATCTGAGGAAAAAACAACTGTAATCACAAGGAAAATCAGAAAAAAAATTCAAGTCTAGCATATGAATTCAGAAACAATCACAACAGGTTATGAGTAGATTATTTCCAAATAAATGTACTTTGGATTGGGATCTAATGTTAATTCACACTATTTATCATTTGTTGCTATATGACACTGTTTCTGCTAAAGTAAAGGAGTTTTTTTTCCAATACAAAAATTATATTTTAATCCATAATGATATTTTAAAACTTTTTATGACAATAACCACTATCAAATATCAGCTTCTAACACTTGCTTTAACAGATAAAGGAAATGAATTTAAAGTGTTGATGATTTTGAAACATTTGGGTCACTTAGCATCTGTCTCACTTTTATGGCCATTTCCAGTAGCCCATGATCACTCTATTGCAATTTGCAACATTTTTTGCTGGTGGCATTTACTTTCAGTTTTCCAACAAAAGATGCCCATTGAAGAAAATGGATTTGCTTAACAACTGCCACAAAAAATGTTGAAAAATTGGGCTTGGGCATGTGATGCCTTAACTTACAAATGCAATGACTTACAGCTGTAATTATGGCCTTAATTCTGGTCATACGTTGAGGACTACCTATACTAACATAGTATGCTATCTCCAAACATGTTAAGAAAGGAAGAAAAAACCAATCGTACAACAAATTACACTTTTTTGCATTTATTATCCTTGATGGTGCTTGGCAAATTAGTCATACTGCCTTTGACCAAGCCTCCCTCCAAGCCCTCTACACTTCAGTTACAATCCTAATGGAATTGTCATCTCATCAAGCAAGGTGGGAAGAGCTTCAAAACAGACATGCTAAGAGCATATAATCTTTCAACACAAATGTTCAGAGAGGAATATTGATCACTTCCCAAAATGAGCCTGCAAAAGGTACACATGGTTTTCATACCTGTTTACAAATAGCATGACATACACAATTTTTCTCACAAACACACACACATTCTTAAATTTCAAAGCAAGCCTTCATTAATTCAATATACTTTTAGTTGCTTCTATATTTTTGTAATGTGCAGATAAACAAAACATATTCACTGTACCTTTCAGGGAAACCCAATATTGTTTCCATTTCCTCCGTGTGGCTAACTCCACCTTCTTGTTCTTTTTATGGACAAGGAAGTTTTTCACTGCAAGAGCTCCAGCCTTCCTTACTGTTCCCTGCCCAGCTGTAAGAAGAATATCTGACTGTCCTGGAGAACTCAAAGTCCCACTGCTCTGTTCATCACTCAGGGTAGAGCCAGCCTCATCCAAATTGTCAATGGTGCTGCTCAACTCCAACTCTCGCCGAAAGTTTTCATAGACGCACTGACGGGCCCCGTCTCCAGTTGAAGAACTGCCACTGTCACTACCAGCAAAGGCTCGGCTGGTTGTTGGCGAGTAGCTGGAGTTTGTGGCATTTGAACGTCTAGAAAGGAGGTCTGTGTCTGTTGTTGCACCCTCAATTCCACTGTCAGCAAATTCACTTCCATCTCCTGTATTAACATCCTATTTAAAAATAAAAATAAAAGCGACATGAAAAAGTGCTCCAACTCAGTCTAGTTACTAAAAAAACTTTATTTTTGCAGTTAAATTCATTCTCACAATCAAAATAGGGGCATTATCTTAATAATAGTAATAATTATATAGTAAATTAAAACATTTTAAAAGACAGATAAATTCATCAAATTTAAGTACTCAAATCATATTTCATATTTATTTAAATATATTGGGGCTTCTTCCTATGTCATCAGGTAAAAGTGCAGTAGAAAAGAAAATTATTAAAATAAATGCAATACAATCAAATACAAGATTCAAAATTGATATGAATATGAAATGAAAGAATGTAAGGAAGAATTGCTAACATACGGTAAAGATTTAAGGTCCTTAGCCATACGGCTAAATTCTAAATGCAGAATGTTCTTTATAGTTAATTGTGATGAAGGCTGATCAGTTGATCTATATATTTAAGGTCACAGCATCAAAAGAATCTACACATTCTGGGTAACGCAAATGATAACATAACAGGAAAATCATGTCTTTTAGAATATATATGACAAAGTACTGTACTGGTAACTTGTCTAGAGATCTTATTTTCCCCTGAAGATATAAATATAAAGGATAATAAAACAAATAATGAGACAGATTTTTTTTAGTCTGGAATTGGCTCAACTGGACTGAATCTTTCTGCCAGAGGGACTTGATGGTTCACTGCTATTGACAAAGATTGCCTTCAGGTTTTTGGATATCTGATACAGCTTTTATGGTTATATTGCTTAAACAACAGGCACTCTGGTACAGTAATCTATTTTCAACCTCCTGTACCAGGCAGCAAATTCAAAAACTGTTATAGTTTGCCTTAATGTGCATGTATTAACCAAACCAATACTCATAGATATCAATATGTAGTGGTTAAGGTCTGGAATAAAGGTTGTAGCTATCCCTTATGTGTAAAAGCCAGCTGAGTGACTTTCAGCCAGTTAGTCTCTCCCAACTTTAGCCTGAGAAGTAAAAAAAGGCTATCTACCAAACTTTATTGGGCTAGAGAGGTAAATTATGGTCTACAACTTTCAATTAATAGGTTTTCATCCTGCAATGGGCTTATTTGGGATGATAATAATGATGGTGATTTACACATATGCATATGAGTGTATATATGAATGAACTTAGAATTATTCAGCAGAGTTTTCTGCTTTATTCTTCTTTTTCTGCTTTAAATCTCCATCTCTGCTCATTTCCACCTTTAGAAAGCAATTGACAGATGTAAATTTAAACCAGAAGTGTAGTTTTAAACATTTTAAACATTTCTTAAGGAACTGGACTTGTTTTTATCTCTTGAATACAAATTACTAGAATATAAAACTGATAAAATATGTTATTGTGAAATAAATTTTCGATTTTATAAATATTCAACAACTGTAACATATTGCCAATCTTCTTTAAATTTGAAATCATACTCATAAGAGCACAAGAATGTAAGACCTTTTTTGAGGTGGGAATAAAATCAACCTTAATATAGTAAGGATGTCCAATGCCCGATACAATTTTTTAGATGCATTCTTATATATTAAAGTTCATATATTATATCTCTTCAGTTTGTCATGTGATTATTTTTCTCCAAAGTTAATGCACGTAAAAAAGCTGCAGTATACATTTTCATATGGCTAATTTTGTTAGTGAATTATATATTCTTACAATATAACCATAATAACGGAGCCCTTGAGTTCAAAAATAAAGAGACAAATTCCCCAGCTAGAGGATCAAAGTTAATTTCTTCCCAATACGACTGAATGCTGTGAATAAACCAAGTGCTTGAACTGATCCTTAGGCAGAATTCCATTTGAAGTGGCGAGGAATAAACACATAAATTGCAACCAAGTCATTTCTGAATCCCTGTAAAATTGTGCATCGTGTCTGGCTGATTAGGAATACATTCAAGAATAAATACTCCCTTTGCATAGCCTGAAAACATTTTGGAAATCTGATATAAACAAAATAACTCAGACCCTTGGGACATCATACAAATGATTCTCACAAAGAGGCACAGAAACAGCAACATGAACTTTCAGGGCAGATTTCCATAAGTAGCAGTGGATAACTGAGGGACTGTGCAACATTCAGTGAAATTAGAGCAATCAGCTATTCCCAAACAGTCTGAATGACCTTCAAATAGACTGTTAGGGACTAAATCTGAAAATGCAAACAGCTGCATTGTCATACTTTTCCATGCATATAAAGAGAAACAGAAACTTGGAGAAATGGAGCTTTATTTTGTTCAATTACAGTAGTATAAAAACAAGTTCTCAGTTCCTGGAAACAAATTATTTTAAATTATTGTTCCCCGTCAGATACAGGTTGAAATGATAACAAAAGTTTTTAAAAGATGTAAATAGGAGGTGGTGAATTTATTTTAACTATTTTGTGGTATCGGGATCAGAGGATTCCAGTTCTGGGACTAGACAAGTGACTGGTGATTAGCCACTATCAGCTTTATTTCAATGTTGGGTTTATGTCAGCTTTATAGCAACACAAACCCGGGAGCTCAGGCCAAACTGTCAAACTTGATTAAAAATGAGAAGCTCTCTGAGGATTATATATTTCTTGCGGTTAGTTATAAAGAAAAATGGGTCAACTTTATAAGTAATTAATTTATGATTCTATCACTAAACGACCTTTACTGGAATGATTTAAACATTTCTGGTTTAACAAAGTATGAATTCTTAAATAACATTTCTCTTCTTATTTTGACAAACAGTTTTTCAGGTGTTGATGGGGTTTTTTCATTTTTCTAATAATCCAGAATATTAACGAGAGAATAGACAACTAGAGTTTATTTATTTATTTATTTATTTATTTATTTATTTATATATATATATATATATATATATATATATATATATATATATATATATATATATATATATATATATATATATATATATATATATATATATATATATATATATATATATATATATATATATATATATATATATATATATATATATATATATATATATATATTTGGTGCTTCTAGACCGCCCCCTCTCCCAGAAGGGACTCGGGGCGGTGTACAGTCCATAGAGAATATCACAAAATACAATAAAAAGTTAAATATGTACAGTTTGGAGGAGGTTAAAATGCAATTAAAAGAACTGTACAAAGCTAATATAAATATAAGTTTTAAATCCCTAAAACAGACACAACAAATTAAAAAACCCCTAAGATAACCAGATAATAATACATTTGCCAGGAGGGACAGTTGTAATTATGCCAGGCCTGCTAATCGGAACAGGTGAGTCTTCAATTTTTGCCGGAAGGAGCGGAGGTCAGAAGTGGTTCTAATGTCGGGGGGGAGGTCATTCCAGAGGGTTGGGCCCATCACAGAGAAGGCCCTACTCCTTGGTGTCGCCCGTTGGCATTGCCTAGTGGACAGCACCAGGAGAAGTCCCTCCCTGTGTGAGCGAATTGGCCGCAGGGATGTATGTGGGAGGATGCGATCCCGCAAGTAACTAGGTCCCCTGCCATGGAGCGCTTTAAAGATGGTAATCAGCACCTTGAAACGCACCCGAAAAACCACAGGTAGCCAGTGCAGCTCGCGCAGGAGAGGTGTTATGTGGGAGTACCTCGTACTCCCCATCACAGCCCGCGCGGCTGCGTTCTGAACTAACTGCAGTCTCCGGGCGCGTCCCAAGGGCAGCCCCATGTAGAGAGCGTTGCAGTAATCCAGGCGGGACGTCACCAGCGCATGAGTGACCGTGCGTAGGGCATCCCGGTCCAGTAGGGGGCGCAATTGGCGCACCAGGCGAACCTGGTGGAACGCCCCCCTCGCCACAGCTGCCACATGGTCATCCATTGACAGCCGGGCATCAAGGAGGACGCCCAAATTGTGCGCCCGTTCCACAGGGGGCAATTGTTCGCCCCCTATGGCCAGCGATGGAATCAGCTGGCTGAACCGAGGTGCCGGTAGCCACAGCCACTCGGTCTTGGAGGGGTTGAGTTTAAGTCTGTTGTCCCCCATCCAGACCCCGACGGCTTCCAAGCACCGGGACATCACTTCGACAGCCTCGTTGGGGTGGTTTGGGGTTGAAATATACAGCTGAGTATCATCAGCGTAGAGGTGATACTCAACCCCAAAACCACGGATGATCTCACCCAGCGGCTTCACATATGTGTTGAACAGGAGAGGCGAGAGGACCGACCCCTGTGGCACTCCACAAGTGAGTGGCCTCGGGGTCGACCTCTGCCCCCCTGTCAACACACATTGCCTCCGGTCGGAGAGGTAGGAGCCGAACCACCGCAAAACGGTACCTCCGACTCCTATCCCCTCCAACCGGCGCAATAGGATACCATGGTCGATGGTATCAAAAGCCGCCGAGAGGTCTAATAGGACCAGGATAGAGGAACAACCTCTATCTCTGGCCCTCCAGAGATCATCAACCAACGCGACCAAGGCTGTCTCTGTGCTGTGCCCGGGTCGGAAGCCGGACTGGCGTAAGTCTAGATACTCGGATTCGTCAAGGTGTCGTGGAAACTGCTGCGCCACCACATTCTCAACAACCTTCGCTAGAAACGGAAGGTTGGAGACTGGACGATAGTTAGCTAGCTCCATTGGGTCGAGTGAAGGCCTCTTAAGTAAGGGCCTCACCACCACCTCCTTCAAGGCGGTTGGTAAGGATCCCTCACCCAATGAGGCATTCACCAGGCCCAGAAGCCAGCCTCGGGTCACCTCCCAAGATGCCAGTACCAACCAGGAGGGACACGGGTCCATTAAACAAGTGGTGGGTCGCAGCCGTCCACGCAACCTATCCAAATCCTCGGGGGCAACAGAATCAAACTCCTCCCAGGATGGTCTCACAAGACTCGCTGTTGGCGGCCCGTCCGGTCCACTGAGGGGGGCCCATCCGCTCCGGATCTGAGCGACTTTATCCTGCAGATATTCCCCAAACTCCTCTGCTCTGCCCTGCAAGGGTGCCCCCTGCGTCCTCTGTGACAAGAGGGAGCGGGTCACCCTAAACAGGGCGGCAGGGCGGTTATCCGCGGACGCAATAAGAGCAGCGCAATATCTATGTTTGGCCGCCCTTAATGCCACAAGGTAGGTCCGTAAGTAGGCTCTTACCTGTGTTCGATCAGATTCGAAGCGTGAGGACCTCCACCTGCTCTCTAGACGTCTCCTATGGCGCTTCATCACCCACAGCTCCTCGGTATACCAAGGAGCCCGGGTGGGTCGCTGCCGCAGGAGAGGTCGCAAAGGCGCAACCCGGTCCAAGGCCCCAGCCGCCGCCCTATTCCAGGCGGCCGCTAGGTCCTCTGACCGAGCGCGGGTCAGGGCTACAGGTAATGGCCCAAGCTCCGTCTGGAACCTATCCGGCTCCATCAGGTGCTTGGGGCGGTACCAGCTTGGACCATCTGGTCCCGCCTCCTCACGGTGGGGGGTAGCGCCAGGGAAGTCCAGCCGGAGACATGAGTGATCTGACCATGACAGGGGTGTAACAACAAAGTCCCCTATACCCAGATCACTCGTCCACTGCTCAGATACAAAAACAAGGTCCAATGTGTGGCCACCTTCGTGTGTGGGGCCCTGAATTAACTGGGTCAGGCCCATGGCTGTCATGGAAGCCATGAACTCCCGAGCCACCTCAGACGCTGCTCCCGTCGACGGCAGGTTGAAATCCCCCATAACCACAAGCCTGGGGATCTCAACCGCCGTCTCCGAGATCAGCTCGAGGAGCTCGGGCAGGGCCGCTGATGTATAGCGAGGAGCCAAGTATACAATCAGCAAACCCAACTGCCTCCCTGGGCCCCATTTCACACCAAGGGACTCACACCCGGATATCTGAGGAACAGTGAACTCCCTCGGCTCTATAGTTAGGCTATAAATATTTAAAATATAAACTAGAGACCTTTTAATTTTAATTTTATAATAGAAATGGCAATTCAAAATGAATTGTGTTAGCTTACAATTCTGAAAATCATGTTAGCATGAGTTCTTAGTTTCTCCCTCCAGAATTCAAAACATAATTTAGTATTGGATCATACCATATTAGAAAGAAGTTTTTATACTGAACTAGTAAGCAGAAGTCCTACTTATGATTTTGTTCTGCTTTAAGGTTTTAAGTTCTATTTTTAAATAATGTTAAAAATGAAAAAAGTTGAGTGAGAAACATCTCCAAAGAAATACCGTATTTTTGGAGTAAAAGACGCACCGGAGTATAAGACGCGTCAAGGTTTTGAAGAGGCAATTTTTTAAAAAAAGTAGGTAGGTAGATAGAAGGATAGAGAGGGAGAGAAAGAGAGAGAAATACAGTAGGTAGGTAGGAAGAGAGAGAGAGTAGTTAGGTAGGTAGGTAGATAAAGGGAGAGAGGGAGGAGGGAGGGAGAGGGAGAAAGAGAGAGAGAGAGAGAGAGAGAGAGAGAGAGAGAGAAGAGAAATACAGTAGATAGGTAGGGAGAGACAGAGAGAGTAGGTAGGTTGGTAGCAGAGGGATAGAGAGAGAAAGAGAGAGAGAAATACAGTAGATAGATGGGAGAGAGAGAGAGAGTAGGTAGGTAGGTAGAAGGATAGTGAGAGAGAGAGAGAGAGAGAGAGAGAGAGAGAGAGAGAGAGAGAGAGAGATATACAGGAGATAGGTAAGAAGAGACAGTATGTGTGTAGGTAGGTAGATAGAGGGATAAAGAGAGATAGATAGAAATACAGTAGGGAGAGAGAGAGAGAGAGAGAGAGGGAGAGAGAGAGAGAGAGAGAAAGAAATACAGTAGGTAGGTAGGTAGGTAGAGAGAGACAGAGAGTAGGTAGGTAAGTAGATGTTTCCAGATGTATTTATCCATGTGCTGGAGAAGGAAATAGCTGACAATCTGCAGCACCTAAGACTTTGTTTCTGCTGGCACAGCACTTGATCAATGTAATTCTCATCAATCAGTTAAAGAGCTTTCCAAAAGGGAAAAAAAAGTTTTTGCACTCTGCAAACCTCCCCAAAACAGCCTGTTTTTTGCAAAAATTGGCCCATTTTTTTTTCAAAAAAAGGGCATGAATAGCCTTGGGGGGGGAGGCTTGCAAAGTACGCTTGGGGGGAGCCAAAAACAAGCAAAAATCGTGAAACGGGCTCATTTTTTGTCAAAAAAATTACATGCCTAGCCGTTTGGAGGCTTATAGAGAGCTGCTGGGGGCTGGGGGGGGCAAAAAACAGCCCATTTTTTGCTCATTTCCTCCCTCCCCAGCCCCCAGGAACTCTCTGAAAGCCTACATAAGGCTATGCATGGCCATTTTGATGAAGGGGGTGGGGCTTCAGGAGGCAAAAAATGCTGTATTCGGTATATAAGATGCACCCAGATTTTCAGCCTCTTTTTTGAGGAAAAAAGGTGCGTCTTATACTGCGAAAAATACTGTATTTCACCCCATGACTGCTACTTTTGCTTCCATTCAAAAAGTCTGACATCAGCACTATTAAAGCACTACTGAATTGCCTTATCTATTACCATATCTTAAAATAATGAAGTGAGAAGTAATAGAGGACCACTGAGCCACATGTTTCAGTTCCAATAATCCAGAATTAACTCTTAAGACATTTCTATGTACTGAAGGAAGAAAAAATACTACCTTCTTTTTCCATTATCATATCTAATGTTAATTACAGAATATTTTAAAATTTACAAGGCAAATTTTAACCTTGTATACAACTTAATTTCTCTGCCTAGAAGATTTAGGTATAAACATTTTCAATGGTTATTGACAGTATCATCACTTTATTTCAGGCATTGGTTAGAAATATATGTCTGTGTACAGACACACATGGACACATACAGCACAAATAGATTTTAACACATTCAAAGCATTTATTATTTATTTCGTATTTTATAGTAAATGAAACATAATTTATATTTTGTATTTCTATACTCCGAAAAATATGGGTAATTAGCAGGGGGAAGGGTGATGCTGAAAACTCTCAGATTACTATCATTTGTATATAATAGAGAAAGCAATCCTGATTGATTGATTGAACATATGACAAGCAATCAGAACATTCAGTTTAAGAGATAGTTGGGCAGTGTGGCCTAAAACTGCAACAAGTGTGGCATTGAAGAACTACCTACTTTTTCTACTAGTCATCTGATCCTTTTTGTTTTTCTGATGAGCTAGTCAGATTGATCAATGGGAAGAGAGGAGACACACATTGTAGGTGACAGTTGGAAACCATCAGCTTCCACTGGTTCATTATCAGAAAGATGGCAGCTTCCTTGCCTTCTCTGTCTTCCAGCAAGTCTGGAATGCTATAAAAATACCAATCAAGTAAATATCGTTTATGAACTGTAACTCACATTAGAATGTCCAGATGTAG
This sequence comes from Natrix helvetica, assembly GCF_964273705.1. NCBI lineage: Eukaryota > Metazoa > Chordata > Lepidosauria > Squamata > Natricidae > Natrix > Natrix helvetica. The sequence goes on from NC_138550.1 coordinate 52,196,751, forward strand.
TATTTGGAGATCTTAATCTCTTTTATGAGAAAAGTGGTCTAGCACAGTGTTTCCACATTTGTGATATATAGATCATAGTACACAGTTACGGCAGACTGTCTCCAGTACAGCTATCAAAATAAATTCAGATTATATATATTTTTTAAAATAGCCAAAATCTCACAAGATTGCTCGGTATCAATAATAAATTTTTAATTAAAATATTTAATTTTTGCATCTAATGAAAACTACTTTTGCCAGGATATCCATGCCATTATGTGGCTGGTCCCTGGTTTATGCAATAAACCTTAACAAATTTTCAGTGGTAATGTAGCAATCTACATTAAAGGTTGGAAATACTAGTCTAGAGATTTGGATAAGTTAGAGAAAATGTACTTGACCCATTTAAAAATGTGGCATCGATTAATGGACGCAGATGCTTAAAAAATGTGAATCTATGACCTGCTCCTCAGCTGTGAAACCATAATTTACTCATACCTTCACAGTTTGAATAACAGATGTAGACAACACTACATCAAATACTGTTTCAGCTGCATCTTATTCCAACTCACATGCTTCAAGCAAGTTGTCAATCACTGCTTCTCTTTTTATTCATTTTCATGAGTTGCCTCATTTTTAAATAATGGCTCTCAAAAAAGTGTATTGCAGCTTCAGGCACCAAGTAACTTTGATTTCAGCTATACTCCATAACAATGTTTAAACACTATATTAAAACTAAGAAAACAATTACATATTTCAACTGGCATTCCAATACGTTATGATTAATTACATGGAATTGAAAGGGGTTCATTAGAAGGTCACATAAAGCATTATCCTTTAAAATATATGTATAGTTCAAGTTATCAAGCAGGTGAGTTATTGTTCCCCAGCCTCAGCTGTTATGACCAATAAATCACTCCATCCAACAAATGGGAGTGGTTTTCTAAGTAGGCTTACATTTAGAGTTCTTTACAGGCTATATTATGACATTCCACAGAGATTTCACTGTATATTTGTTTGATTTGTTATTCAGTGTTTTTAAGGCAGAAAAATTGTGTGATATGTCTTCTTCTGCATGGGATTGACTTGCATATAAGAAATAAGATTCTGGAATTTGTGTGTGTGGCATGGCACAGAAAAACCATATACTGGCATCCTTTGGACAGATACCAAATATTTGAATAGCACAGTTCTAATCTTTCGTATGTGTACCATATTAGCAAGAAGCAACGCAGACTGGTTGATGTCAAAGGAAATGCATGAATCATATATACATCAAGAAATAAGTCATATCAGTATTGTTTTCATGTAAAAGTGAGTCATAGAAAAGCATTTGGATGAATTCTGTACACCCAAACTCTGTTATAAAGGGGTGCTCATGTTCAGACTGCAGTCAGCTCATAATACACTGAACTTCTGGTGTTTTTGTGGTTTTACTATGGTTTTATATTGTTTTAATTCTTTATTAGGGGTATAAGATAAGTGGTTATATAAATGTTCTAAATAAATAATTATCCTCAGTTTTACCATGCAAAATTTACCATCCTTTCTTCCTTTAGCAGAATATTCTATGGCAATTAGATAGCTATATATGGTAATAGCTTCTTTTGCAAGTTCTCCCAGAGTTTTTTCTCCCCTGCTAACTATTTTCAGTATATCTACAAGTCTTGGGATTTTTTGTTCTAACATCTCCATCTTGGATAGTGACAGTACTGCTGCTCATAACATAAGTATCAGCACCCAAGAATTATGCTCACTATTGGCATATGGTATATTCAAAAATATGCCTTAATGTGTTGCTAAGCTAGCCAAACAAATATGGGTCTGAGTCTGGACAGTCACCAGATGAGATTTCATATGGAAACTCCATATATGCCACTTTGAATTCCAGTAAGAAGTAACAGGTAATATAAATGTACTAATCAGTAAATAAGCAGTAAAGATTTTTAGACCGTATTGTTTTTCAAAGGTTTTCTAGACTGCTGGCATTAAAAAAATTATCTAAGCTACAGATCATTTGACTTTCCTCTGTTCTGTGTATTCTGCAGAAGATGCAGTTCTCAGATAAAAGCAGACAGTTTGTAAGGCAGAAGGATAGTTATGAAAGACATATATAAACTATACTATGTTCACATGTAACACTTCAACAGTAAGGCAGAATACAGCAAAGCGGAACCATTAATGTGTGGTTGATTGATTCTATTTGGTTTCCATTACCAGTGGGCTTAGCTAACAAATTTGGACAGCTGTAGTCAGGATTTCTTTAGTATTAAGCCTGAATAGGAAACTGTGGCATTTTCTTTATTCAAGCAAACAAGAATAACAGAGTTGGAAGGGAGCTTGGAGGTCTTCTAGTCCAACCCCCTGCTCAGGCAGGAAACCCTATACCATTTCAGACAAATGGTTGTCCAATCTCTTCTTAAAAACCTACTTAAGACAAGACAGAATTAATTAGCTACTAGACAACCTCTGATCCCTTGGATCATCATTTCAGATGAGACAATTCCTTACCAGATTCCTCAATGCTTTCAACAATGATAGAACCTCTAATGTACTAACTTCACTGGAAAAGCTGGGATACATTTAGAGATGTACCTGTCTTAAAACAGTCCATGTTGATCTGTGTAGCACAAATGTCAGCATAGGAAATGTTTTATGACATTTTGTATTAGGTCATAAACTGTTTAATGACAATGTTAGCTACTACAGTTTATTTTTGCTCTGATGTATATTACAAAAATACAGGAAGGAAGCACATATTTTCTAAACTCACATATTTCAATCTTTGTCAAATTTGGAAAAGTGACCAGGTATTTTATAATTTTGGGGAAGGAATTTCAAGCCACCACCTTTAAACAAACATACCCCCATAATTATACCATCTCTACTGCCTGTGTGAAATTTAATAGGTTCTAATTCTTCACTGCATTATTGGAGGAATTTTTAAAATAGAAAGGTAATGCAAGATTATCTTGCTCAAGTCATTTCTTTAAAAGTAGCAAAAATGGAATATTAAAAAAAATATTTACAAAATGAATGAAGGCTGTGGACTCATTCCAACATTTCTGCTCTTTTCTGCTAATATATCAGTCAATTGTGCAAACAATTTCATCACTGAAGCACATTACACAGTTTATGTTCTCTGCAACCATATCCATAAAATGTATAGAAGCATCCAGCGTGTAAAAATAATAGGTACAGCTACAATTCAATCACAGGTTTACTTGAAATGCTAACTCAGAGTATTTCATATAGAAATGTTTCTAACATACATGTAAGAATCATTAAGAAGAAAAAGGATAATTAAATATTGGCCATATTGCACACACTTATCCAGTCCACCAAACGTAGCAAACGTCCCATCAAGTGCTTTTCTTCCCCTTGAAATCAAAATTAGTGTTTTCCTTCCAAGTGCATCATTTGGACTAAATGCCATCAAGTGAATGTTGACTCCAAATGACAATATAGATGTTCTCCAAGATGATCTGTCCTGAATCTGGCAGTTCCATTGAACTGAAAGCTTTATTATGCTTCTTTATGATTACAGACCTCACTTCTTACAATTTCAAATGTGTTATTTACATTATCCAGCATACAGTACTAAGCTCTAAACTGGTTTTCAACCATGAAAACTTCCAATGCCATTGGGGTTAAATTGATTAAATCAGCTCCCTGAGCTTTTTGTCTGAATAAACTTTAGCTTGGGAAACATCTTTTGGAAAGCTAAGATATGGCATCATGATATCAGTAGAGGCTTTAATACAAACTATAAGCATCTGGATCTATATAGATTTTATGCAAATACCCTCTCTCATCTCCCACACTCCCCAAAAGAAATTTACCATGCAAGCTTCAAAACTCATAACTTGGCAATTAAATGTTATCAGTTCTAGCTAAAATGTTGGTATCTGATTATTCTGTGTATCACTGTATGGAATTTTTTGGTGAAGTGTTTCTTTCCACTCTGTTCTCAAATGCCTATCCTTTATTCTTCCCCATGACCACCAACTCTTCCTCTGGATCCAAGAATCAAGGAAAAGCACAGTAATCCTCAGGCTGATGTTTTCCTAAAGTATTTTTTCTCCCTATCTTTCCAGGACTTCTTGCATCACTAGGAAACCCCTAAAAGACTATATACATACAGTCTTTCGGTTCTTTTCCTTGAGGCTTCTGGTGTTCAGCCCAAAAAAAAAAAAAGGGGGGGGGGCAATTATAAGCAGAATTCATATTATGTCCAACAATGGATAGGCTATGAAGTGCAGAGTTTTTCTCCCTCTGTCAAAAACTGATGCAGGTGATATGCTGAGTCATTATTGCTTCTTGGTAAAATTTCAGCAATATTGCCACAGGCAAAACTGATAACTTCCTCCCATAATCCTATATATTAATGCAGGAGTTTTTCAGATAAAAACTGACACAGTAAGACCTGGTTTGCTCCAGGGAAACTTGTTAAATAGTTAAATTGCTACATATTTGCCAAAAATGAATGATTCCATGAAAGCCCATGTTTTAAGTCTATAGAATTGGGTGATCACTATATCTGTTGGGCCCCTATGACGCTAGTAGATGTTCCACTCCTAAGCTTTACCAGCAGTAAACACGATTTTATCACATTCTGAAAAGCAGCTAGTTATTTTACACAATGGAACTATGAGATTGAGGAAGATGAACTGCATCCAGATAGAGCTCAGATTTGAATGAAAGTATTCGATGAAAATAATAAAAATTATAATAGTAGAAATTGGCCAATAGAGTTTTAACACTATAATTACTATTGGCAAAATCTGTTTTATCTTAGGGCACTCATGACAATTAAATCTTCATTATGATATAGAGAGAGCTGTGCTATTATGCCCCATCAAGCTTACAGCATAAACATTGAATGGCATTTTTTAAAATCACGTGATGGACAGAAAGATTTGTTAAGCAGAAAACATTCTTGAATGCAAATAAGGGGAGATAAAGAAAGTTGTTTCAAATATTGAAGAAGCAATGTTTTATGCCAGCCTTCCTCAGTTGGGTGTCCTCTTGATGCATTGGTGTAATTTTCCTAATGCATCCAAATGGCATTCAGGATGGGATTGGATGTTTTATACTGAGTTACAGATTTAGATATGAAAGGACTATGGAGATTTTGGAGAACCTAGGGCCATGATGGCAAACCTATGGGACATGTGCCAGAGGTGGCACGCAGAGCCCTCTCTGTGGGCACGTGTACCATCTCCAGCAGCTCTTCTGGGTTCCGTTGCGAGCCTATGCGCCTGACAGCTGGTCCAACATGCATGTGCACCAACCAGCTGGACTTCAGCATGCACGCATGCACCAGAACCCAGAAGAGAGCAGCTGCTCAGTGCGCAAGAGAGCAACTGGCCAGTTGCTCTCTTCCATGTTCTGGTGCTCTGGCACATGCGTGTGCACTCCAGTTTCAACGCTCAGTGTCGAAAAGGTTAACCATCACTGACCTAGGGGTACTTTCACATAACAGTTGTGTTATAACTTAACATATAACTCAGAGTGGATTTTCTAGTTGTCCCTATGGTTAATAATAGCAAACCAATGTTATCAAACTATTGAAGAAGCTATTCAGACCATTGTGTACTTCATACTCGTTCTGAGTCTATCCATGTATCTTAAAATGTAAACTATGAATATGACACATACGCTTTGCAAGCATGTGCACTGCATAGAACGATTACCAGAGCACTATGAATGGTTGCAGCTGTTTTTGATTAAATCTTTGATGCCAAAAGCCCAAGTTCATCTCAGTGAAATATGTTAATAGGACTTGTTATTTTCCTGTTTCCCTAAGAAACTGTTAAGGTGGTCTATATGAAAGCTATCTTAACTGCAAGACCACGCTAAAAGAGATAGTTTTCATATTTTATAATGTTTACAAAAATAATACCTTCCTTTTAAGGCTGGAACAAACCGTCTTGCCTTTCAGCAAAACATGAGGATTATTTGCACTTACCTTTAAATATATTTTCAAAGTGTACAAGATAGAACAAGAAAAATGCTGAAGCAGCAAACTAGTTGCATACAAGCAGCTTGTCTGAACAATTTCATAAGTGAATTGAGACAGAAATTAGTTATGATGCACCAGATGTCAAACCAGTCATAGAAAAATGCAAAAGAAAATCATTCAGGAAAAAAATAATTGAAAAATATACTTAACTGGAAATGTTAACTCTTTCAAACAACACTCATCTAATTGAACATAGTTTCTCCTCAGTTGTAGGGATTCTTGGTAAATTTTCACAAGATGTCCTTGAAGTGTATAATATATAATCAAGAGATTTCCCTAACTCAAAAACTTGAATTGTGTGCATAAAATTGAAATGTACACATCCAATACAAAAAGCAAACCAAATCATTGTAATTATCTAAAGTCATTATATTTGGACTATATAGGGTACATGAAATGACAGGATTCCAGGGTAGGAGGAAGAATCACAAATGTCTATTGAACTGGTTGAAATCATTTATTTTATATAACAATATCAAGCTTTTAATATCAAAACTCTTTTGACCATCCCAGTAATACGGAAGCACTGCCCAGGCTGACAGCCACAGTTCTTGATTTAAAAAAGCCTTTGCGATTAGCTGTTTTTAGATTGGCCACTAGTTTCTTCTGAAAAAGAAGAAATATAAAAGTGCTTCCCAGTGGAATTTCGCTCAGGCAACAAAATCTTCCCATTCTCTATGTGCACATAAAATTTCTGGTCTTCTTTATGGTAATTGTGGTTTGTTCATCCAGTTTGTTCTCTGACATCTATCATTCTTATTCTGACCTTCCAGTTTTCAGCTTTGGAGTTTTGTAGCCCTGTCAATCATCCCATTTGCAAGAAAATGGACAGTGCATGAAAAATAACATTACTGGCACTCATATTTTGTTTCTGCAATTAGCATTCAGAGCATAATGGTCTGAATATGCAGATCCTCCGTTAAAAAAAAAAAACCTGGTGGAAATCAAGATTAAGCTGATCTTAAACTGAGCTTCCTCAAGATTCAAGCTGAGCTTCAATGATGGTGGCTGCAAGGATATTCCCTTGGAAAGCTTTTTTGCAGACATGGAATTGGGTTGCTACGGCTTTCTACCAAAATATTTCTGTTTTGAAGCTACGGCTTTTAGCTTTCTTGGTAAACTCCTATCCAAGTGCTAATGAGAGCCACTCCCGATTAGTTTTGTAGGAAGGGGATCAGTCAAGCTCAGATAGTTCTACCATCTACTGAGACATCACAGACAATAGCTATTGGTCTTATTAATCTATGTGTGGAAATCCTCTTGGTTTACTGTATGTCTCCAGACTTTAAACCATTACCACCTACTGATTTTTGTTACTTTTGCAGTGACACTCACACCTGAGCATTAGAAATAGAAAATGTGATGAAACATCTGCTTTCAAACTCCAATCATTTCAAAATATTCTACTATTAAGATAACAAAAAAGATTTTCAGGTTTGTTAATACCACTAAATGGTGCACATGAGCAATAATGTCTAACTCTCCTCTTCACTTCCTTGTCTCTCTTCAGTTCTTTGAATCCTCTCTTTTTCTCTTTAGGTCTTTGGTGCTAGATTTAAAAACGGCAACCTGCCATTTGTTTCAGAAGAGCAGCAACAATGACATTTTTATATTCCCCAGATGAAAAGTTTTAACATCTATTCTACGTTAGTCGTAAGTGAAAGTGCAGATTCCTCCTGAATCGTCACAGGAAATTTCTTTAAAAAAAAAAAAAAAAGGAAACGCTGCTGCATAGTAAATCTGAATACTACCTACCTGGCCAATATATGATTTACACATCATTTTAACTTTTAGCCATAATTTACGTTCATGCTGACATAATATTTATTGCCAGAGGAAAGGTATTTTTAAATAAGTCCTTGAACTTTCAGTTCAGTTGAGGAACGTATGCAAAAATAATACACCGAGCAATTTACACAATGCAGTAGAATTTCATGTTAAGTTAATGAAGGAAAATAGTATTACTGTATACTAATAGTATTAATGCAACTTAGAACTGAGGAGAAATTTCCTGACAGTTAGAACAATTAATCAGTGGAACAGCTTGCCTCCAGAAGTTGTGAATGCCCCAACACTGGAAGTCTTTAAGAAGATGTTGGATAGCCATATGTCTGAAACGGTATAGGGTTTCCTGCCTAGGCAGGGGGTTGGACTAGAAGGCCTCCAAGGTCCCTTCCAACTCTACTATTGTATTGTATTGTATTGTATTGTATTGTATTGTATTGTATTGTATTGTTGGAATATTTAATATTTTATATCGCTCTATTTTAGCTCTATGTTAGATGCCATAGAAAAATTTAATGGCAGTGTGTGTGTGTGTGTGTGTGTGTGTGTGTGTGTGTAGGTATGTATGTATGTATGTATGTATGTATGTATGTATGTATGTATGTATGATTTGTAATAGCCACTAGGCAACCCATGCCTCAGTGGGTCATTTCAAAGACATTTCCTTACCAGATTCTTCAGCTGCCTTCAGTAATGACAGAACTTCTAATGTGCTTCACTAGAAATGTGGGGATACATTCAAAGATGTATCTGCTTTAAAAATAGTCCATGCTGAACTGCACAGCACAAACATCAGAGGAAAGGTTTTATGACATTTTGTTTTGTTTCATGATATTTTTTACAAAATTTGCCAAATTTCAATTCCAGGGGAGTTGCGGGTTGTGGATTTTAGACATACTCTGTCTAAGTTAGCCCATTTGAGGTATCTTGATTTTTAAAAAAAAACCTTTCCTTTTTCCAGATATATTGCACTCCAGTTCCTATAGTCACTATCCTGAAAAGTCAGTGACAGCACAGCACAGCACATTATGGAAGTTGAGACTTCGTTTTAAAACCTTGTAACATAAATTTTGAAGCATTTGTTGGGCCTTGTTTATAAATTGTTGATTAAATATGAGTCTCCACTTTGTCTACTGTAAATTCTAACAAAGCAAAGATATGGTTAAATGAAGAATTTACAAACAATGATTAATATGCAACAATGAGTATTTCAATGGGAGAAAAATATTTGCATTGAATATTAGAGAAAATGTAACATGTTTTAGCACTGGTGTAACAATCCAGTCTGATCCCTAAAAACGGCAGTTCTCTAAATATGAAAACAATTATTTGAAATATAATGAACAGATTTGAGGATTTGTCCAACTTGGTCGCAATGTTGGAAAGCTAAATAATGTTGGAAAATGATTTATTGAATTTGCTTTTCAGCTTTTTTTAAAAAAAATCAATTTTATCAAAACCCATATGCCTACAATTTTGTATATTTTTTAAATCAAAAATGGAATTTGGTAAAAATAATTTCTGTAATGTAACAATTAAGATTTTTAGCTATTTAAAAGTACACAGAATTCTTTCTCAGAAAAATGGCTAACAAACATGAGGGAATGCCTTATTGTCCAGAATAACTTTATGGTTCACAAGTAAATCAAATACAGAATTTACTTCAAACTGAAACCATTTCTGGAGAGGAACTCTCTATATGAACTTGTATTACATCAAATTATATTGTAATAGAATAAGTTTCTATTCACAACATTTTTAATTTGCTGGATAGAAATTACCGTAATTATTACCATATTTTTCAGAGTATAAGATGCACTGAGAGTATAAGATGCACCAAGATTTTGAAGAGGTAAATTTTTTAAAAAAGTTTTTGCTCCTTTGCAGATCTCCCAAACCCTCTGCATGCCTCATTCTTTGTGAAAAACGCGGCATGCAGAGAGTTTGTGAGGCCTGCAAAGTGCTCCTGGAGGCTGGGGAGGCTAAAACAAGCAAAAAACAGCCCTTTTTCATGAAAATGGGCCAGTTTTTTTGCCAAAAAAGGGCATGCATGGCTTTTAGGAGGCTTGTAGTATGCTTCTGGGGGCTGGGGGGCCAAAAGTGTGCAAAAATAGTTGGTTTTTCACTCATTTTTGCCCTCTCCCGCTCCCAGGATCACTTTGCAGGCATCCCAAACCTTATGCACGTCCATTTTTGTGATGGGGGTGGGGTTTCAGGAGGCCCAAAATGTTGCATTCAATGTATAAGATGTACCCATATTTTCACCCTCTTTTTTGAGGGAAAAAGGTGCATCTTATAGTCTGAAAAATATGGTAATCTCATTTTATGATTTATATTGTTCTGACTATTGATATTGATATTGATATATTATGTTTAACAATGTTCTGTAGCTTTTAAAACAATATACTGAAGTCAGTTATTCAAATCAAATAAACAAAAATGTCAAGGTACTGAAGATTTAATAGCTGCCAGCTAATGAAAGGTTGTAAGCTATAATCACTATGGTGATGCAATGTAAGGCAAGGCTGACGCAATGAGGCTGATTCACTGCAGCTAAGGGAATTCATCTCCTGCATGTACTGTATGTGTCTGTATATATTTTGTATATAAACCACTGTTAATTACCTAAAAGCTCTGTGTGCTGTGTATTGCTCCTGAGTCTATCTCATAATAATAGTCACGCTGCCAAAACTCTGACAAAAAAAAGATTACAGAAATTTGGTCAACCCTATTTAAGAGCTCCAAACACAAGAAGGATAAATTTTTCATCTTTGTGCTATGCAGAAAATCATTCTGGAATGCTTGGAAAGGTAGGTCTTGTTTTCTATACTTGCAAAGGGGAAAGCTATTATCTTCAATATCAAGACAAAATTTTGAACCTGTCCTTTCTAATATGGAATTTAAAGAAAAGTCACCAAGTTCAAATCAAGCCCATATTTTATTATGCTCCAGTTACTTTTCATAAAATATAATAAAATCCTAAATTTCAAACTTGACTTCCTCAAAACTTGTCCCAGAAATTCCAAGTACAATATATGGACACAGCTATATTTTTATTGCTATGGACAGGTTCTTCCCAATTTTCTTCTTTAGTTGATAATCCACTGGGGCTCCTACTTCTTTTGTCTGATTGTTTCCTAGCATAATGAAATGTGAGAATGACCTTGGGGAAAGACAGGAGGAGATGCTGTCTAGGCAGTAATCAGACAAGGAAGGTAGGAGCCCCCCAGTGACTTAACAATTGGAGAAAGAAACTTAGAAAAGACTCACCCTAATGTATCAAACAGTTAAAAGTAGAGGCGGGAAGTTTTGTACTCTCAGATTTGCAAGTTACTATTAATGTAGCCATACAATCAAGTAGATTTAGCTCATCAAGCCATGTCTCCTCCCTCATTTATCCAGAGGTAAACACCTTTGCTGACATTTTTGCAGCATCTCTTTCTCTCGTCCACCAAAGTCATCCACACATTCCATTACAACACAGGACATAATACAGAAACATCATTGTTAATGCATATGGATGACCTTTAGAGGGCTCAGCGATAGAGATGCTGCAACTGACAGGCATGGCTAGGGGACCTTTGCATAGAAATAGTATGTCTTGTATGCCAATTATTCTCATTCCTCAACTCGGAAGCCTTGCACTCACTCAAACTTTGGTCACTTTCCAGTTGGCCTCACATGAGGTTGGCCTCAAAGACCATCTGGGAATTACAACTGCTCTAGAATACAACAACTTGTACCACACTGAGTGGCTCTCTGTTTACCCATATTATACTATTACGGTGTGGGATGCCATGGCTCTTTCTGGGTATAACTCAAACTGTCAGACATCACCTTTAAAGTCCTATACGGCATAGGAACAGGTTATCTGCAAGACCACCTCTCTCTGAGGGTATATGCTTATCCCACTATGTCAGATAAAGTAGTCATGCTTCAGATTCCTTCCCTCAAATGTTGCCGTCTAATGGGGCTTGGGAAGGATGCTTTTTTTTATAGCAGTCCCTGTCCTGTGGAATACCTTGTGTTTGGGAGTCTCCCACCCTCTTAGCTTTTCTGAAAGTCATTAAGAATTGGCTTTTCCATCAGGCACTGAGATAATAAAGTTGGACCTCAGGAGACCAAATAGCTGGATAGGTGTCTTTGAGTGAGTGAGTGCATATTTTGCTTGTTTATTGTTGGATTGTTTTATTGTTGTGTTATTATTGCTATTAACTGACCAGAGATATGTTTCACATGATGGGCAAGCATTCAAATCAAATCAAATCAAATAAATAATAAATAAATAAATAAATAAATAAATAATAAATAAATAAATAAATCTGTTCCTGCTTTAATGTCTAATAACTATGTTTAAAATATATTATTTCAACCTCATTCAATTAACCCTAATTTAGAAATACATTATTTCAATGGATCTAACTTTCACCAAGTACACTTGGAATTCCATCTGAATCCCAATGTGGCTTTATGTTCCAATATTTATATCTCAATGTTCAAGCTCTAATTAGTGCTACTAAATACACATTAATTACCATTATTGAAAACCCAGAGGGATTAGTGTACAAAATCTCTTATGCAGGCAAGTCACTAGAAGCATAGACAAATCCCCTTTCAATGTGGGTTATATCTTTAGTTAGAAAGGTTCAAAAACCCATCAAGGGACATTTCATATTGTATTCTTCTAATCTTTATTATTTTTTAATAAAATTAGAGTTGGGTCTAACAAGTTGGAAGCAGATTTGTCAACAACTGATGGCTATCTCACAAATCCAATTTACATTTTGCCCTTTTCACAGCTAGATACACAGCTGAAAATCCAAGGCTGTGGATACAGTATCTCATTCAGAAACTTGAACAGTATGTACTTAACTGAAACAGTTTTAACATTCTTTTATACTATGTGACAATTTGCTCCTACTCCCAGTAACAATTTAAAATTTTATTTTGAAATATAGCTATTTATCTTGTAATCACAATAACAACTTAGATGTCTGCTCCTATTATAAGCAGTTATTGCATAAGGACTGAGCGTCAACAATGGACAATTGATTGCAGAACAGCAATGCTAGCTGAAAATCAATTTATGGTAATTGTTAAAAAGAAGAATGCAATCATCTACTAAATATATCTTTTTCAGGAGGTACATATAATGCATGCATGCATGCACGCACGCACGCACGCACACACACACACACACACCCCAAGCTTAGTAATGGCTGCTAAAAATGAAAAACAACTAACTCCATTCTACAACTATAATCCTGTAGCTTTCCTTTCCTTTTTAATGAGAAGAAATGGTTGTGGACCCAATCTGAGTCTTTCAGAAAAGACAAGAAAGCAACTTAGGTCATGAGGTTCTCTCTCAACTTGAAGGTCAGTCCTAGCTGGGGTAGTTTGCATAGGCAGCAGTTCTCAAGTGGTATGAAAGGATGGCAAAAGGTCTAGAGATTTCTCTGGAATAATAAGAGTTTGGCTTGAAAAGGAAAGGATCAGAAAGAAGCTTAGAACCTGGCTATCCAAAAAGAACATTATGTTAAGGAAAAGAATGCTACTGAAAAGCTGGCTTCCTTCAGAGCTTTTATGCCAACATAAGCTGCAAAATCTAAGCAATATCTCCTCCCCCTCTCCAGGGGATCTTTGTCAGTTAGGCTGAATTCTTAAGGGCTTTGTAGTTACCCTTACCCCAATATTTTAGATGTTAATCACTTGCATCCATTCACATTCAGAGCACTCAAAAAGCACTCCAGTTCTCAAAATCTGTAGTCATGTTTAACCTCTAAATTAAATAAAGAAAACTAAATACTTTTTTAAAATTTTTAGTCACAAGGATTTTTTATATGCCAGTATTTACTTTCAGTGAAATTAGGAACTGGGTTGGTATAATTTGTAAAGGTTATTTGCAGCATTTCAACTGAATTTCTATTTTAGAAGCAAGTTTGACTCATGGATGATCTACCTCACAGATTCGGTATATCATGGACCAGTTTTCTCCACATCTGAAGAAAATATGAAAATGATATGTATATCTAATCATTCTTTTTTTTTAAACAAAATTTTATTGGTTTTGCAAAAAATAGTCAGGAAAACGGACGGTGGATAAAGTTACAAATTTTGACAGCTACATTATGCAGGAAATGGCCCTCCCCCCATTCTCATAACTTTCATTTATTATTACATTAAGTTATTACTACTTAATAGTATTTTGTCAGCATATAACCTTTTATCTTCAAATAATTTCAATCATTTTATATCAAACAGATTTTCAGTTCATTTTTGTGAACTGAGTTTTCTTGATGTTGCCTCTTCTCCCCCCTCCGGCAGAGCTCCGGCACTTCCCATGTCCTGTGTGTCCCGTGTAGTGTCATCAGATTTATCTAGGAGGACTTTGTTTTTTTCCATGAAGGCCTCAGCCTCCATAGTTGTGTTGATTCTAACTCTTGTGTCCTCCCAGAATATTAACATACCTTCTGGCATAAGCCATCTGAACCACACCCCTTTCTGGTATAATTTCTTCGCTAGAAGCGAATAATTCTTTCTTTTATCTCTAACTTTCTTTGGGATTTGTTTCAGAATGGCTATTTCTCTATCCTTGTATTTTAATACTTGCCCCCTTTGTGCACTCAGAATCTCATCTCTTGTAGTCTTTCTGAGAAATTTAATGTGGACCTCCCTTGGAACGTTATGTGTTCTGGCATATGCTGAGTTTACTCTATAGACCAGGTCAATATCCCACCCCATCTGTTGTCTGTCTTTTTGGATGTATTCAGCCAGTAGATTTGTCATAATATCCCTCAGGTCTTCATCATCAGCCTCAATTACATTTTGAAATCTAAGGAAAAAAGACATCCTTTCAAATTCCATTTTTATCTGATGGTTCTCAAGTTCTTGATTTCCTCTCTGAACCCCCTTCACCTCTCCCCTCCTCCAAAAGTTCTAATCTCTGTGAATTTTGGATCGTTCGATCTTGGTTCTCTCTGAGCTGTTCGTTCATTTCTTTCAATTGATTTTTCAAGTCCTCCTGCCCCTTTAAGAGTTGTTGAAACATCTGTTGGAAGTCCACCTCCATGGGCTTAGGCTGGAACAAAGATGTTAGTGTCTGTTGTCCACTGGGGCTGGACGTTGAAGATGCTGGGGCAGAGCCAGCAAAACCCGGTTTCCCCGGTGGTGGTCTTTTGGGTGGATGTATATCTAATCATTCTGAGGAAAGCTAGGACTTTAAGTCATCCCTTTACTTATTACATTTCTGTAGCTTAGAGCAAAGGGAAATGTCAGTGCATTCAGATTTGTAGGTCTTTTCTTTTTTCTAGATTAAACTGCAAATTATCAGCAGAACAGCATATTAGAACAGCCCAGAATTGAAAGACAAGCTTAAGAATAAAGATCTACTGAAAGCGCATCACAGAATAAGTGTCTCCTGAAATTAGACTTTGTTTTGACATATATAATTTTAGTCAATGTAGAGAAACAAATCTGGTTTGAACTGTTTCATATTATTCCCAATGGATAACATTACAAGATTCAAAATGAAACTCAGATGTTATTCTGTGTTCTTTGTTTAAAAAAGACTGTGTAAGACATGCTTCAAGACTAGTTGTTGTTGTTTTTAATTTTTATGTTCTGTGTTGGATGTCTTTTGTGATAGTAGTAAAAAGCGTTTATTTCAGAAATAAGCTTTTGGAGTTCTGAGACTGTTCTTTCAATGCCAACAAAATGGTTGCTACGAGGAAACTCGGTTGACTGAGTCTGGCCTATCATAAAAGATAAATTTATCAGAAGGCAAACTGCTAAAGATGCAGCTCCCTGACCCTTTCTAGAGCAGCAATGACAACAGGAGGAAAACAAAGGGAGCCAGAGTGATGCAAGCAGCATCATGACATTGTAACACAAGCCACTGCCCCTCTTCTACTTTATAATGCCATCCCTTGGCCATAAAGGAAGGATATTTCTCCAGACTTACTGGTGTGCTCCATTCTATCCTCCAGTTTGTTTGCTTTCCTGACCAAACAGGTACACCTCTACAGAAAGCACTGGGCTGCAGTTGTTCATTATCATTATTTTTTAAAATGCCCATGGGGCATATGTAGATTTAAGGCAATTCAGATTTTCTTTTTTAAAATGTTAAAAGCTGGCACCATGTTTTGCAGTATGTTCCTTTCTATTTTTAAGTAAAAAGTATTTTAAAAAATTAATTCAAGGGGAAGATGGCCAAGCAGACACCAAGGTAGATATCTCTAAGGACTTCTCAGCTTGTTTCCGATCTTTAACCACACTGTTGATTTGTCCTAGATAAATAACCTCAAAAAGAAAAGAAAGGTTGATATGATTTTTGTAAAGCTATAGAACTTCTGCTGTGAAAACAGCAGCATCTGTTTCAAAATGTCATAGTTATATATAGAAGCAGCACATCTTCTTAGATGAAGCACAGGCAACAAATCCAGAAACCCACCTCCAGCTGCCTCAGTGTCAATGGAGACATGTGTTCCCTCCCTCCTGTCCAAATTCTCTGTTTGTTTAGACTTATTTTCATTATTCAGTGGGCTTCTTTATCTAATGCATTCTCTTTGCAGATTCCAAGCACTTTGCAGGATGTTTAAAACTCTTCAACTGAATAGCACTTAGGAGAGCTGCCTTGCCAAAGGAATCTGGGTGCCAATTCAAAGATTTCTCACCCCACTACCCTACAACCATTTCATCTTTATATACAGAATTTCTCCTTTTCTGAGTCGTAAGATGAAGTCTATATTCCCTGTCACATATGGTTAGTTTGGTAGTACCAAGCCAAGGCAGATGACTTGATAACTTGATAATTAATTATTCCAATATCTCAGAGGTTGCCACAAAGAAGAGGGAGTCAAACTATTCTCCAAAGCACCTGAGGGTAGAACAAGAAGCAATGGGTGGAAACTAATCAAGGAGAGAAGCAACTTAGAACTGAGGAGAAATTTCCTGACAGTGAGAACAATTAATCAGTGGAACAGCTTGCCTCCAGAAGTTGTGAATGCCCCAACACTGGAAGTCTTTAAGAAGATGTTGGATAGCTATTTGTCTGAAACGGTATAGGGTTTCCTGCCTAGGCAGGGGGTTGGACTAGAAGACCTCCAAGGTCCCTTCCAACTCTACTATTGTATTGTATTATTGTATTGTATGGGCAAATGCCATCTCAATTTGTCTCCATAAATAATCCATAATCCCTTCTAAGAATATTTCAGTAATCTCTATGATTATATATATACATAGTCTTCCCTTTCCCTCTCCTATGCTAAATGTAGATAGTTTTCCAAATGTATAGCAAAGTATGGGAAATTCTGCTTACTGATAGTTGCCTCAAGAAACAACTGGCATTTATTTTGCTTCAGACTGATTTTTCTTTCAGGCATAGTACTCTTAATTATTCTTAGCAAATTACCTACATACTGAAATAACTGAAAGGTATTGCTTTTGTCTAGTTTTCTCAATATCTAGATTTTACAACCATATAATCACTGCAGTTAAAACTTTGCTTTAACTATTCTGTATTTTGTTGTAATCGTATTGTTATCCTTCATGATCTTGTCTAAATTGTGATTATCTTTCTCTCTAGCATTATATAATCTTCTACTGACTTTGCGAGAATGTTCTATTGTTCAGGGGGGGGGGAAATTCTACACTTTCATTTGTTTCCTATAAATTGTAAGTGCACTAAGTGCCAGACTTCATGCCCGGTTCAGCAATAAATTTCCACACTAAAAGACTAAGGAATTCACTAAAGGCAAAGCCCACAAGAACAACGTGACTAAATAAATGGCTTTACAGCAAACAAAATAGAAGCCATAGTGTATGCTTGGTGGTTAATATCAACATTCTTAATATTTAATGCTAAACAAGATTTTTCCTCTTTGTTTTTACGTAAATAATCAGAATTTCCTAGCTTTGTAAGCTTTCAGTTAACAATGTTGTTAGTGGTTTGGTGTTTAATTTTGATTCCAGGAAGCATCTCTTCAGATTCTACCACTCATATTTGTTGTGTAAATTATAGATATATAGCATAAAGTACATCCTAGACTCATTTCATTCTCTGTTCCAAATCATTTTAAAATTTTCTCGTGAAATTTTAATGTTCTTCCCCAGTAACTACCTCCAACTGTTTCTGCTCATCTGGCATAGTGCAGCAGAGTGGGGATGCTCCAGGACCCTTTTAATCAACAATGCCATCTTATGGGAAGGAAGTATGCCTTATGGGTCTGTCACAAACTCCACCCTCTGGAACAGTATTCCCTCAGAGATACAGACAGAGCCCTCTCTCCTAGTGTTCTGAAAATCACTCAAGTCCTAGTTTTGGTCTCAGGACTGGGGTTGTTATGTTGGTGAGGATCTTAGTTTAGAGGTTGTTTGATTGTGTGACCATTTTAGTCTTGGTTGCCAATGGATTGTGTGTGTTTTAATGCATTCTATTATTTGCATATTTATTTGTCAGCTACCCAGAGTCTATGGCTGTGAACTATAATAAATTTATAAATAATACATGTAAATAATAATAATGAAGAACAGAGGAGAAGAGAACCCTCCCCTCACTTGATCCCTTTGGCACCTAAACTTGTATAATGTTAGAGCCATGTCTATACTATTCTCCTGGCAACAACACAAAAGTGGTTTGCTTTCTTCCATGTTTGATTCTGCAGATCCATTTCTTAAGTTTGTTGGCTTCCCTCACACTGCAAAGTCCCCCCCCCTCATCTGATTGTTAATTCCGTGAGCTTCATACTTCTCCTTTTTGACCAAGTTTATATGATGACCCCACCAAGGTACTATCAGCTCATGTTCCTGCCACTGTTATTCACAGAGCCATTGAAACTTTTCCACTATATAAAGGTTGAAAATATAAGAAAATCAGAATACTAGGAAATTATATCAAACCTTGATCTATTCATGTTGTTTTCTTGGACTATTCTGTTTCATTCCATTGACTACATTTCACATCAAATGTTGAAGGAAAGCGATTAAGAGATTGCTGAAGAACATTATACTAAAATGATCACAGCACTTATTCCTTAAATCTGTACTCTGCAAAGGATATTTTCAGAAAACATTCCATTTGGAAGAGTTGCAGGTTGAGCATAAATTGCATGGGATATCATGTTTTCATTTTTTAAGCCCTTGGTTCATATACCATTTCAGCCCACAACATTGAAAAATGTTAATTCAAAGCAAAACACAAATGCATATTTCAAATGACTATTTCTAAAAATGTTAACCTGTCAAGGTAAAAGGAATAAAATTATTAAAAATGGAAGAAAGCTCTATGTTTCTTTTCTTTTCTAGGTTCACCAATCAATATTGTTTACAAAAGCTTCAAAAAAACTTTTTCTTTTACATTTGGCTATTAATTCATATTGCATCTGTAGAGTAAGAATGAATTCTCAGACTGCTTCCATTAATCAAATGCAGATGTATAATCTTAGTTTAAAAGTAAGTTGACTGAAAGCTTAATCGTTTGCAAGGAGAAATAGAAGTTCATCAGGAAGTGGCTGCTGGAATTCTTATCAGGCAATCATCATATAATGCTTCTGATTAAAAAAACAAGATTTGTTTGATTTTTGTAATAATCAGCTTTGATGTGTGTGACTTCTATATTGTTTCATTCCCTATCAAGCATATTTATTTTTAAACAAGTTTTTAAAAACACAACAGGTAACATGGGTAGCAACACTATTTCCTGTATAATAGAGTAAATTCTTTTTTAGTAGAAGAGGAAAATTTTCTTCTTCCAACATTAGTAGTAAAATACAAACATCATGGACTGTGTATATACTGATAATTAAGCAGGTGATTTTTTTTCACCATTCATACATTTTTCATGGAGTGAACATACACTTCCTTTGAACTAGCCAACATAAATACCTTCTACATTTGTTGGGACATACCTTTGGCCAACCCAGCTGAGAAATTTGGGACTTAATTGCAGTATATCTGAAAAATTCTAGTTTGGGAATTGCTGTTCTCTACAATTTAGCTTAAGTTCAATTACCATCAGGAATGTTTTGAGAGTCCTATTCTCAGAAAAGTTTTAATGTAAGATAAGAAATGTTGGAAAACAAAGTTCTCTTTTAAACATAGGAATTGCTTCAGTTCTGTCAATACCTATATTGCCCTTTTATTACCTATAAAGGATCTGAAACTAAACATAACTTACCTGAAGTTATCTAAGTAAAAGTGTTATCAGCCAACCTGGTATTTATCTATGTTGAAAGAATATATGGGCTTCTTACCTGTGTTGTTTTTGCTCGTCTGCCATGCATACTGTTGCTGTGGTTCATTTTGATGTGACTGATTCCTTCAGAAAGGCAATGAGATTTCCGACAGGGAAGTGTGTTGTAAGTACTATAAGAAGACACATTATCCACTGTGTTTGGTGATATTTTGTGGTTTTCCATATCTGGGATATGAGACCCTATATTCCGACAATACCCTCCTAGCATGTTACGTGGTCCACCATTTATTGTAACAGTTGAACTTTTAGGAGAATACAAGTCACTCATGGAATTGGCACGCTGGCATGTGACCAATGGTTGACGACTATTACTAGGTTCCCTCCCTGGAGTCTCCTCGCCATCCTTTTCTTCAGGAGATCCTAGGATCTCTTCATTGCTTGTCAAATGTTCTTGACTAAGATCAGACAGAGAAAATTCCAAACTGTCCTCCCGCCAGATATCTGCAGACTTTGAACGTTTTTTCTTGAAAGTCATAGGCTCCAAAAATGTGGTCCCATTTGTTGAATAAGAATGTTGCCTACCACCTACTTCAGACAAATATGTTGACTCGTCTCTGTAGAGTCTTCCACCTTCTGAATCTGGCATGCTTTGTACTGAGGCTGCCATAAGAGCCGAACTGCTATCCATGCTTGGAGTGACAGAAGAATCAGTGTGGTAAGAAACTGGCCTCAAGCCCATATCCATTCTGTCCCCCCAGATTGGGCTTCCAAAATCCCCTAAATTGGATTCTTGAGTAAAAGACTCCAAACAATTGTCTGCTAATGATTGAGGGATGCTGGGAGTACTGCTGGATCTTGTGCTTACTTCTGAGTTTCTGTGAATAATTTTTCCTGAGGATGCATGTCTAGTCCGGCGTGCTGCTTTGTTTGAAAGGCGAAGAGAACGTGATGTATGCTTTCGGCTCAAACTAGCTTGTTTTTCATCATAAAATTGATGCTCTACACTTTGGCTCTCTGCATTTCCCATTGTTTTAAGACCTGCAAGAATGCAAAACGTAATTATTAGAAACTGAATATGCAATGGTGCTTGATCTATACTCTATAAACTTTAAAATGTTACTTTTTCCTTTCTTTAAAGTCTGGAATATGTCCTTGTGTATCGCTTGCAAATAGGTAACCTGCATATCTTCATCTACATAGATATAATCATAAGCTCTTATTATCTTCCTGAAAAGTAATTATTACTTTGACCAAAGTGATTGTAATTATTAATCATTAGGATAATGCATTTTCCTACAGTATTGCTTAATCTCCTTTTGCACGTTAGTATGATTCTATATGATGTACCTTCTTATTATTCCTATTTATTTCAAGCAAGTTTAGAGTTACATATGACATTTTTACATTATATCTTAGCAGATGATCAACAGTTATTTAATTTGCACCATAAATAAAAGCTGCAAAATTTAGCTTGGTTGAACATAATTAAGGTTTATATTGGTTCCATTTTTTAACATTTAAAAGCAAGGTATAAACACATTTGTTGGGGAAATCTGAAATAATAAAAAATAATAGCTTTACTAGATGCAACCCAAATATTATGTACAAGCTACAAACATATTTTAAGCAGTAAAATGTGACTATATATCTTACCTAAAAAAGTGAGGCACTACATCACAAGTCTGTTAGGATAACCCAGACTGCCACAAGGCAAAACTATCCTTATTGAATGAGGCCTTGGTATCAGGCAGTAGATTTTAGTAGTGTGTGCAAGCACAACTTGCTTCTTCCCACTCTTCTCTACTCACTCCATGCTTGGCAGAATCAGTAGTCCTTACTCTCTCCTGTCTCTATTGCTAGCCCTACTGATCAGCCTATCAAACTTTCCAAGATCAGGTTGGATAATTGTGTAATCCAGTAGGTCACCCAAATGTAGACTTTGAACAACTTTATTGTCACTTCAAATGTATATTCATCAGCACACATTAAAATGAAATTCCGTTGCATATAGCTCTCAAAGGGTCACCACCTCCAATATACACTACATAAACATGACTAAATAAATAGATAAATGAATACATAAATAAATACAAAATTATGCATATACTTATATATATTATATGACACAGAGAAACAACAGTCTAGTTCGCATGCATACATGTACCAGTACACGATGAGAAAAATGAATCTTGCAAGTTTACCAATGGATGGCATAGGGAACAAAGGTGTTAAAGAATTGTGTAGTCCTGCTAGAAATACTTTGAAATATCCTCCCAGAAGGAAGCAACAGAAACAGACCATGAAGCAGGTGTGTGTGGTTTCTAGCAATGCTTTGAGCTCTAAGCACATAGCGCTTATAAGCAGTATTCTGAATGACAGGAAGCGAGCTATAAACTTCTCAGCTGTCCTTACCACTCTCTAACTGGACTTTCTCTCTGAGGCACTGCAGCCACAAAACCAAACAGTGATGCAGTTTGTTAAAATGCTCTCAATCATGCCTCTGTAAAATGTGGCCAGGACAGAAGGAGAAGGAGGTGCTCGCTTCATCCGACGCAGGAAACGCAGCGCTGGTTTTCACACCGGTCTATGCTGCTTGACTGATTTCTCATTTCTATATTTCTCCTTTTTGGCACAGACTATAACCTGATATCTAGTTGTTGATTCATTTAGTTGAAATTGTTTGCAGTTAGTTGAGAAGCACCATCTTCTCTTTAAGCAGTAAAACATTTTCCACTAGCCTTGATAAAATTATGTGACAGGTTTTCTCAGTCTAATATCATCCAAATGTATGAATTACAGTCAGTATGGCAAACTTCTGGGAAAAGCTGCCCCATGCTTTTCTTTCTGACAAAGTTTATGAATGGTGGAGACAATAATTCCTTCACATGTTTCATACTTCTAAATGTTTTCTTGAAAATGGTATTCCCTTTCCAAACTTCCAAAGTTTAAAAAACAAAAAAATATATGCCTTGCTATTTAACAATTGAGAACATTTGAGGGCAAAAGAAGAATGGGACGACAGAGAATGAGATGGCTGGGTGGAGTCCCTGAAGCAGTGAGCGTAAGCTTGAATAGACTCCAGAGGATAGTAGAGGACAGGAAGGCCTGGAAGCACGTTTTCAATGGGGTCGTGATGGGTCGGACACGACGTCGCAACTACTAACAATAACAACAACATTTGACAATCTTAAACAGAAGCATAAAAGTTTAGTTTAAAAGATTTATTATCGCTAATTTGTATCAAAGGATGTGTGTATGTGTCTCTTAGCTGCAATTACTAGATCTGAGACAATCCTAGGTCACCTTTTCAGAAATTCCACAGTGTTCAATTATCCCAAAGTAAGCGTGTTTAGAGGATTAGTCTTCACTCATTTTCTATATTGAATTAGGGAAGAAACAGAAAGATAAAATTTGAGAACTACCAGGCATTGTTTTTTCAATAGCCACCATATTTCACCTTGGTTTTTCAAAGCTGTAAAAATCTGTTCTGTGACAGATCACTCTCAAGAATATGAGATCATAGTGTGAGAAAAAGCATGAAGAAGTTTTAGAAGTTACTCATTCTAGACTGATGGAATACAGAAACTCCATCCCTAGACATGTCAAAACTTGCTCTCAGAAAGACAACTGGAGACAATGTGCTGTTCAGTTAAGACCTACCATGAACCATACATAAAATATAAATAATGAACATAAATGTACAAAATGTAAAAAGGTTCTCTATTCCCCCACCCCACAAAGTAATCTTAGGGTAATCTATGCTGAATGAAAAATAAAAGCAGCTAAGGGAAAATCGCATTAATGCAAGTAGAAATATATTTGCTACCACATAGAATCTTAGATAATGGTTCCCTGCGTACGGCTATGTTTGGGAATGCAAACAGAGGAAATAATGAAAATGCTTTAGCCACCAATATCATATGATAATAGGACAGTACTCTGACCTAAGCAGCTTTAGTACATTGGAGCTGATATAGACTCAGTGCCTGTAATGTGCCATAGACGCTGCTCAAATAGCTAAACACATTCTTTAATTTTTAAAGATTTTCTCATCACCACTCAAAAGGTTATGGGGACAAAGAAAATGTTACTCCTACTACAGTTTTTGCACTGTTCAATTATTTAGAAAGAGGTAAAATACTAGTCAGGCTACATTTGGATATGTATCTGAAGTAAAACAATTGAAAAAGCAAAATAAGCAGTGCTGGATACCCACCCACCCTGTCCCAAATTTCAAAGTCTCTCTTAGGCCAATACATTTCCAAGGTGAAACATTTCAATGAAAGGAGGCATATTGCTGTGATATGTCTGTTGGTAAATAAAGGTAGTACTCTAAAATAAATGTTGAAATAAAATCTGTTTAGCATAATAGGCTTTTAAAACAAAATGGCCTTTGTAATAAAATAAAAAAAGGATGGTGTTTTGGCCCTGGAACCTTCACATTCAAAACTCATGAAGGAAAAAAAGAATAACTGTTTGTTTTTTGAATCTCAATTCTGCAATTAATTTATTAGGAAACTAACACAGTCCACCCTTTCTCAGTTTTGACCACTGCGGGAGTCCCCCCTCTCGCAAGTATGGCCCTCCGCCCTTTCAAGGGCCCACCTTGATGAGGGATTGATTGATCCAGAGAGGTGGAGGAAGCGAAAACTTAGGGGTTTTTTAATGAAATGTTATTTACATATTTTAGTGGGTCCTAGGGTGGGGGGTGGGGTTAGTCAGGCCGAGGGAGGGGCTAGCGCCAGGCTGACAGGTGAGGTTGGTAGAGGAGTGAGCGGAGCTACTGAGGGGGGGGAATAACGATATTCCAGTAGAGGGTCTTTTCATCCCAACGGTCGTGGGGAGGGGTAGGTGCGAGGGTAGACAAAGATTTTGCAACCGGTTGGGAGACCGCGGTCGCTGGACACAACCGGTCATCTGTCCCAACCCCTGCACTCTAGGTGGCCAGGACCTACAGAGCCAGGGCCTGAGGCTGATGTTGTGCAACGCAAGGTCCGTTGTCAATAAGGCCCCCCTCATTAATGATTTGATCTCAGAGGGGGAGCCGGACCTTGCAGGGATAACGGAGACCTGGTTGGGCCGCGAGGGGGGTCTCCCCCTCGTGGAAATGTGCCCACCGGGATACAGTGCATTTCATCAGCCACGGGCCCTGGGTAGGGGTGGTGGGGTAGCGGTTATCATAAGGGAAGGTCTGGAGCCGAGAGAGTTCACTGTGCCACAGATATCCGGGTGTGAGTCCCTATGCGTGAAGTGGGGCCCAGGGAAACAGTTGGGCTTGCTGACTGTATACTTGGCTCCTCGCTATGCATCAGCGGCCCTGCCAGAGCTCCTCGAGGTGATCGCCAAGATGGCGGTTGAGACCCCCAAGCTATTGATTATGGGGGATTTCAACCTGCCGTCGATAGGGGGATCATCCGAGGTGGCTCGGGAGTTCATGGCTTCCATGACAGCCATGGACCTGGCCCAAGTAATTCAGGGCCCCACACACGAGGGAGGCCACACGCTGGACCGGACCTTATTTTTGTCTCTGACCAGTGGAGGAGCGATCTGGGAGTAGGGGAATTAGTTATTACACCCCTGTCATGGTCAGATCACTCACTTCTCCGGCTCGACTATTAGACCTCTCGGCTGCTTTTGATACCATCGACCATGGTATCCTATTGCATCGTCTAGAGGGGTTGGGGGTGAGGGGCACCGTTTTGCAGTGGTTCTCCTCCTACCTCTCCGGCCGAGCGCAATGTGTGCTGACAGGGGGGCAGATGTCGACCCTGAGGCTGCTCACTTGTGGGGTGCCGCAGAGGTCGGTCCTCTCGCCTCTCCTGTTCAACACATATATGAAGCCACTGGGTGAGATCATTCGTGGTTTTGGGGTCGAGTACCATCTGTATGCTGACGACACTCAGCTGTACATCTCTACCCCGAACCACCCAACGATGCCGTCGAAGTGATGTCCCAGTGCCTGGAGGCTGTACGGGTCTGGATGGGAAGTAAAAGACTCAAGCTCAACCCCTCCAAGACGGAGTGGCTGTGGTTACCGGTGCCCCGGTTCAACCAGTGGGTTCCATCACTGGCCATCGGGGGCGAACAGCTGGCCCCTGTGGAGAGGGCATGCAATTTGGGCGTCCTCCTGGATGCCCGGCTGTCAATGGATGACCATGTGACGGCCGTGGCAAGGGGGGCGTTCCACCAGGTTCGCCTGGTGCGCCAATTGCATCCCCTATTGGACCGGAACGCCCTTCACACAGTCACCCATGCGCTAGTGACGTCCCGACTGGACTATTGTAATGCTCTCTACATGGGGCTTCCCTTGAGGTGCACCCGAAGGCTGCAGTTGGTCCAGAATGCGGCCGCGCGGGCAATTATGGGAGGTACTAGGTACTCTCATGTAAAACCTCTCCTGCGCGGGCTGCACTGGCTACCTGTGGCTTTTCGGGTGCGTTTCAAGGTGTTGACTATCATCTTTAAAGCGCTCCATGGCACAGGACCTAGGTATTTGCGGGATCGCATCCTGCCCCATACATCCCTGCGGCCGATTCGCTCTCACAGGGAGGGACTCCTCCGGGTGCCGTCCACTAGGCAGTGCCGGCGGGCGACGCCCAGGAGTTGGGCCTTCTCTGTGATGGGCCCGACCCTCTGGAATGACCTCCCCCCCGATATTAGAATAACCACCGATCTCCGCTCCTTCCGCAAGAAACTTAAGACCCACCTGTTCAACTTAGCTGGCCTGGCCTAACCGTAGTTTTAATCCTTCCAGCCTGTATTTAAAATTTTTAGGGGTAGGTTTTTAGGTTGTTTTTAATTTTTATCATACTGTACAGCCTAGTATTTAATTTGATTTTAGGGGTATCTAAGAGTATTTAATTTTGTATACTGTTTTATTGTTGTCTGTACAACGCCCCGAGTCCCTTCGGGGAGAGGGGGCGGTCTATAAATTTAATAAATAAAAAAATAAAAAAATACTCTTCTGTAATAAGCAATATTGGTCTTGTTTTGGTAGTTGTTCTAACACATTCCAGGTGTATGACTTTCAATATTGTGCTTGATCATTGATAGATTGATAAATGCTAAAAAGAAATACAATGAAAATACTAGACCAACTTCTTACGTTTGTTCCTATAAACAAAAGATGCCTCCCCTTGAAGATACTACTGCTTTCCTTCCTTTCAAATAATTCCTGTTTAAGGATGAAGCTTCCTGGGTGATTCTGAAACTCTGCCTCTCCCATAGGATTGTTCAGTTTATAACTCTGAAGTCCTCAAGGGAAAATGGAACGTACTAATCAACATGAACTAATAGTAATAATTAAACTAATAAAAATGAACTGGCTATTTTCTAGATTACAGCTCTTGATTTTATTGCTGACATCTCAGCTATTTACGTGGTAAGTCTTTACAGAACAATACACTGATATATTAATTATAAATGAAATCTATTGGTTTTCCTAGTTCGTGCTTTCCTAACAAATTGTCTTTTCGCTAAGCATTTTGTTATTGGTTTTTTTTGTTTCTTATTAACTTTACTTCAAATTACAAGCTAAATAAAAATCTCCAAAGTTTTAGCTCTCCTGAATTTACACCACCACCATTAAATGTGAAGTACCTTACAAGACAGCAGATTGCAAACTTAAATTAGATTCTGGTGGGAGGCCTATTACCATCAGAACTGTACTTTCTGCAGC
The DNA here is from genome assembly GCF_964273705.1 of Natrix helvetica. Taxonomy (NCBI): domain Eukaryota; kingdom Metazoa; phylum Chordata; class Lepidosauria; order Squamata; family Natricidae; genus Natrix; species Natrix helvetica. The sequence continues at coordinate 52,224,408 of NC_138550.1, forward strand.
AAGCAAAGTTTTAAGACTGTGAAAATGGGAAGAAAGGTTCAACAATACAAAACTTTTGTCCCTGAACTAAATGTATTCTCAAACTATATATGATAGCAGCAGGCTAATTATTTTAAAGCCAAGTCTGTCTTAATTACTTTTAATAGAGAAAAACAAGGTGATTTCCAAAGCTAATAATGCTAGCGGATACCTTATTTGAAGACTCCAGGACCCTTGTCTAATATCTGTAGCCTGTTCTTTCCTTTGATAGTTAGCCTGCTGCAAAGCAAAGCATGAGCATCTACCACTTCTGGAGCTCTGGCATAAGACCCTCTATGTACTCTTACCAAATGGAAAAGGTCAGTGACTGCAAACCCATGTTTTCTTTGGAATTGCATTCACTGCCCTTTCCGCTCCAAAAAATGGGCTGGCAAAGTGAAGTAAAGGGAGTAATGACGGTGTGTGTGTGTGTGACTTTTTCCATTTATCTTCTAGCAAATCTGTATTTTGTACAAAATGAAAAATCTTCAGAAGTCATATTAACTTTGTGCTTTTGTGTTGCTTAATTGTAACAGACTACATTAATCTTTATTAGCATGCCATGGCAGCAAATATTTCAGTTTTAATGGTCTGTGGCCATTTATGATCTACTTTTTATCCATTAAAAATCAAAACGCATTCTAAAATTGGCTGGTAAGCAATTCAAACCTGGAGGAGAAAGATGTGTGCTATCAGTAGTGATGGGAAGTCAACAGGTATAATGATAAGGTATGTTCTGATCTCAAAAATTTCATTCCTGATAGAAAGCTCTCATACAAAAATGCATAGAACCTACATACCTCACCCAGCAAGTCCTGAAGCACGGCACTACTCTCTTAGGGGAAAATGTGGAATTTAGAGCAGTTACTGGAGCTGCATGTATGTTATCACCTGCCATTCAAAGGCTTCATTATTGTCTTGTAGGAGCCTGTGAATATATGCCAAAATCCTGGTGGGGAAGAAAAAAGAGAGAAGCAAAACAAAGGTTTAACCAGAATGGGTATAAAGTTCCATTTTCATCATTTACATTTATCATTTATGTGCTGACGTTACAAAAGCCACGCTACAGAACATAATAATTACCTTTCTGTTGTATTCTAAAGATGGGGGGGGGAGGGTTGACTTATAAGAATTATCATTAAAAAATAGTCTAACACAAATGCAAACCTAAAATGGTATCTCTTGGTTTAAATAGGAGTAAAATGCAAAGATGTGAAGTGAAGAAATGAAGAAGATTCTAATTAGATGGCTCGTCTTTGCTATTTCCACAAATCGCTATATGAAGCAACTCTCACACAGCCCCCTCAATAAGAAAAGAAACACACCCATTGAAATGCCTTTTACATTCATGTAAATTTCGGAATCTGCAAGTTGAATTTAAAGGGCAGCACTTGGAGAAACAGGTTTGACTGGCTTCACTGAAATTCATTGCACAATTTAAAAAATGACTAACAGTATAGGGTGAAACTGAATGAGACATACATATGACCAGATTTTCCCATACACTTTTACTTTAAAGGCATTTATATTTGTAAAAAAATGTTCTCAGTAGAAAAGAATTATCCAAAAATTAAGAGAAGGTGTGATATTTTGATATCATTGTTACCTGTTACACTGAAAACACCACCTGTTCCTTAAAGTCTAACAAATGGGCAGATCATTCCTATTTAAATAGTTTCATTAGCATGCCAGTTGCCAACAATCTTCAAGGCTAGATTCACAACACTTTGCAAGTCATCCGCCTAGATTTGGCTACTCACTTTATTATTCATACATTTCATAGATACTGTATATACATGAGGATGATAGCAGAAAATATTTGGTACATGCTACTTTGAACCAAATTATTCGGGAACAGAATACTGTAACTGTTTTCCCAGATTATTGCACAGATTTGTTCCCTCTAAGGGAAACCCTCAGGATGCAATGATTCCACAAATCAGAGTTTGCCATTATGTGACAAAGTGGTGGTCTTAGATGGCCTTCCGTCCTTCCTGTGACTCTTTTTTTCTAAATGAAATACTAATTTACAAGGAAGTTGAAAATAATTAAAAGTTTCAAGTGTAAATGACAGGATATGATTTGCCAAAAAGCGGGAACATGTGAGAAAGAACGAAATCACCAGGACACAACCAAATTAAAGGGTTTGTTGCAGGATCCAATCTGAGTTTGTCATTGGGATCAAAGGTTTATTCTTCAAAGTTTTTGGGCTAGTGCTGGAGCCCATCATCGGGGAACTTCTCTCATGTATGTGCATATTCTGGAGAGAAGTTCCCCGATGATGGGATCCAGCCCGAAAGCTTGGAAGAAAAAACTTTTGATCCGAGTGACCAACTCAGATTGGATCCTGCAACATTATCCTAAGACACACATATTTACCTTCACTTGCTAAAATGTTTGTGACTGAAACTAGCTATTATTTCAACTATACCAAATCCCACTGACCTCAATTTGTGCATCATGCATTACTGTGGAGACCTAAGACCATAGCCTTAAATTACAGCATTTTGTTGAACAACTTTCTGTGATTATTTGGGCCGTCCCCTAAATGCAGTGACAATAATTATTGGGTCATGCTGGTTCAAGGCACTGTAATCTCACCACTTCACATTCTATTACGACCCCTAAAGTCAATTACTGTCACATACTTTATGTGGGGCTACTTTTGAAGACTACTTGGAAGTTGCAGTTGACATCTGCCTCTAAATGCTCATATCCAGAGACAACTATTACTCAATTGCAATCAGTATTTAGCATTCAATTAACTATGCCTGGAAAAAAAACCCATGCTCAAAATCTAAACTTTTATGAACTCATCACTGTGGGATACAAAAGGTCTACTTCACAAGCCAACACGTATCTCTTCATCTCAGCTAATTAAAGGGCTCTTCAAGAAATGCTACATTTGAACTATAACAGTTATTAACAAGAAAGATCACTCAAAGCTAAGCACTTTTGGTTTCTCAACCTCAAAAAGGGATAAGAAAAAACTGTTCCCATGAGGAACAAAGTAAACCCACTGGAGAAACATTCCAATTGGACCAAACAGCTGAGTTCCTAGGAAAGATTAATATGTTTATAAGGCATTTGACCATTTCACTTAGCTGGAGGACACCTGTGCTCAGGTGCTGTGCTTAGATTTGCCCCAGACCAACCCAAGGAACAGAGACTCCTTTTTAGAAGCATGCATAGTAATTTCTTTCTAGTGCATCAGTTTAGAATACAATAGACACATTTTAATCTATCCATTTATAAGGCAGTCTTTATTAATATGGAGTCGAGGGTTAGCCACAAAAGCCCTTTTTCTTCCTTAGCCAGTTACTCAGAAACTAGAGAGCATTGCACATAGAAAGTGAGATTACTGTGTTCCTTTTCTTATCTAACCTCTCATAAACAGAAAACTAAGCTAGGAAGTCAAACAAATTTACAAACAATAGGTAGGCTATTATGCAAAGGCTTAGCCCCAAAACAGCCCAATATTTGAACTGAGCTAATCAACCTAAAATTCCAAATCCAAAATGGCATTAAGTCAAAGCAAAGTTAAATATATCAAGGTTAGCAGGATTTCAGGCAGCTATTTAGTGAAGCACATCAAAGATGAACCCAGCTCTGACTCACATCCAGATGCTAAGGTTTAGGTCCAGATTTCACATCTCTGTTCTAATCATGCTGGACTCCATTCAGTCAGCTCAGAATGTCAGTGTATTCCAGGAGCACAGGAACTGTCCAATCTTGCATTCCTGATATATTTTAGCTCTCTGGCATCTCACCTGGAGTTGATGACTTGGAGGATGCTCTGAGAAGTTCCAATCAGAGCTGGGCCTACAAGTATTTTGTTAATGGAGTTCAAACCATCCAGTCTAGTCATCTTGGACCATTGCTTATCGGTTTTGTTCTCCAAGATCTTCCTTGATCTTCCCCATCCTCTGAGCATGAGGAAGGGGCTATGACACAGAATCCAAAGGCAGATTTGGATAGTTTGCTAGTATTTCTTCTTTCAGCCAATCAAGCAAGTCCTTTAATGAAAGGGTTATTTACCCACTGAATGTTGGGTATGTGGATTATACCAACTAAGTACACACAATATTGCCGAGGGCCAAATGATGTTCGGAGGACGCGGGTTTGCTGTTTAAGAGCGATCGCGCGTTCCGACCCTCATCGCCCTTCTTGCACCTCTGGGTGCCCGGGATTACAGGACCCTGGTCTCCGGCTGGTGTCGTTTAACACCAGGTCTGTGGTACATAAGGCTCCCCTCATTTACGACCTCATACAAGAGGGTAGAGCAGACCTGGCGTGCATTACGGAGACCTGGTTGGGCCATGAGGAGGGGTGCCCCTTAGCGAACTATGCCCACCAGGCTTCCGGGCGTTTCACCAGCCGAGAGCCCAGGGCAGGGGTGGGGGGGTAGCGGTGGTTATTAGGGAAAGTCTCAGACCTCATGAGGTCACTGTGCCTCAGATAGGCGGGTGTGAGTCCCTCTTTGTGAAGTGGGGCCTTGGAGCTCAGGTGGGCCTTTTTGTTAAATACCTGTCTCCCTGCTACGTTTCATCGGCCCTGCCGGAGCTGCTGGATGTGTTAGCTGGATTGGCGGTTGAGTTCCCCAGGCTCATGGTCCTGGGGGATTTCAATCTGCCTTCCATTGGCGAGACATCTGAGTCAGCTCGGGAGTTCATGGCTTCCATGACATCTATGGACCTAACTCAGTTAATTCAAGACCCCACCCATAATGGGGGACACACGCTCGACCTGATTTTTGTCTCTGGGCAGTGTATGAATGATCTAGATTTAGGGGCTATTTCTATTCAACCCTTGTCATGGTTTGATCATTTCCTCATCAGGCTTGACTTCCATACCGCTACCCCTCGCCGCAGGGAGGCGGAACCGACTAGATGGTTCGGCCCCAGGCACCTGATGGACCCCGAAAGGTTCATGATGGAGCTTGGGACTTTTCCTGAATCCCTTGCTCACAGCTCGACCGAAGCCCTAGTGGAAGCCTGGGATAGGGCTGCCGCTGGGGCTTTGGATCGTGTTGTGCCTTTGCGGTCTCTGACCCGGTGTCGATCCCGGATGGCTCCCTGGTTTACCAAGGAGCTCCGGGAGATGAAACGCCGGAAAAGATGCCTAGAGAGTGGCTGGAGGGCTAGTAAGCCCTCTTCTTCTACACTAGTAAGAATTCATATTAAATCCTACTTAGTGGCGATAGAAGCGGCAAAACGGCAATATTTTTCCGCTCTTATTGCGTCCGCAGATAACCGCCCAGCCGCCCTCTTTAGGGTGACCCGCTCCTTACTTAACCAAGGAACTGGGGAAGACCCCTTGCAGGGTAGGGCTGTAGAATTTGTTCAGTATCTGCAGGATAAAATCGCTCAGATCCGGACAGGCTTGGACTCTGACTGGGTAGATTCGGGTGAGCCGACGGGGATGAATCTTGTGGAGACAATCTGGGATGGGTTTGACCCTGTGACCCCCGAAGGCATGGACAGGATTATGGGGAGACTTAGTGCTGCCACTTGTGTGCTGGACCCGTGTCCCTCTTGGTTAGTTTCGGCTTCCCGGGAGGTGACACGAGGCTGGCTCCAGGCGATTACCAACGCTTCATTGAGAGAGAGGTTCTTTCCCACCGCCTTGAAGGAGGCGGTAGTGAGGCCCCTCCTTAAGAAGCCTTCCCTGGGCCCAGCCTCTTTAGCCAACTACCGTCCGGTCTCCAACCTTCGCTTTGTAGCAAAGGCTGTCGAGAGTGTGGTAGCACGTCAGCTTCCCCAGTACCTGGATGAAGCTGTCTACCTGGATCCGTTTCAGTCGGGTTTCAGGCCCGGGTACAGCACGGAGACGGCATTGGTCGCGTTGGTCGATGATCTCTGGCGGGCCCGGGACAGGGGCTGCTCCTCTGTCCTGGTCCTATTAGACCTCTCGGTGGCTTTCGATACCATCGACCATGGTATCCTACTGTGACGACTCGGGGGGTTGGGAGTGGGGGGCACTGTTTTATGGTGGTTCTCCTCCTACCTATCGGATCGGTCGCAGTTTGTGTTGACTGGAGGGCAGAGATCGACCCCCAGGCGCGTCACTTGTGGGGTGCCCCAGGGGTCAGTTCTCTCACCCCTACTGTTCAACATATATATGAAACCGCTGGGTGAGATCATCCGTGGTTTTGGGGTACGGTATCATCAATATGCTGATGATACCCAACTTTTCATCTCTACCCCAAACCACCCAAATGATGCCCTCGACGTGATGTCCCGATGCCTGGAGGCTGTGCGGATCTGGATGGGGAGGAACAGGCTCAAGCTCAATCCCTCCAAGACTGAGTGGCTGTGGTTTCCGTCATCCCGATTTGTGCATCTTGTTCCATCTTTGAGGATAGGGGGAGAAATTTTAGCCCCCTCAGAGAAGGCTCGCAATTTGGGAGTCCTCCTGGATACGCAGCTTAGTTTAGAAGAACATCTGACGGCCGTGACCAGGGGGGCCTTTTACCAGGTTCGCCTGGTACGTCAGTTGCGCCCCTTTCTGGATCGGGATGCTCTGTGCACAGTCACTCATGCCCTGGTTCTTTCTCGCTTGGACTACTGCAACACTCTCTACATGGGGCTGCCCTTGAAGAGCACCCGGAGGCTTCAGCTGGTCCAGAATGCGGCTGCGCGGGTTATCATGGGAGTACCTAGGTGCTCCCATGTTACACCCCTTTTAGGCGGCCTGCACTGGTTACCGGTTGTCTTCCGGGTGCGATTCAAGGTACTAATTATGACCTTTAAAGCGCTCCATGGCTTAGGCCCAGGGTACCTGCAAGACCACCTACTGCCACCAATAGCCTCCCACCGTCCAGTACGATTCCACAGAGTTGGCCTCCTGCCGTCGGCCAGACAGTGTCGGCTGGTGACCCCCAGGGGGAGAGCCTTCTCTGTGGGAGCGCCTTCCCTCTGGAATGAGCTGCCCCCGGAGCTTCGCATAATCCCTGACCTCCGGTCCTTCCGACACGCCCTAAAAAGTTGGTTTTTCCAGCAAGCCGGCCTGGCCTGTTAATTTTATTTAATTTTTTTTTTTTTAACAAAAATTTTTATTGGTTTTTCAACATTTATAGGGAAAAGGGTAAATGGACAGGTATACAAATTTTGGCAGTTGCAAAATGTGACAGGCGCCCCTCCCTCCATACTCATAGTATACATTTATATATAATGCATTGGTATATAATTGATTACAATCAGCATATTAGTTCTATTACTAAATTCAATCAAATTAAACATTACAGTATAAAATCCAGATATAATTCCATTATCACTTTCGGTCAGTTTATAATAATATGATTTTCTTGTTTATTTTTGTGATCTGAGTCTTCTTGCTATTGCCCCATCTCCCTCCACTGGCAGAGCTCTGGCCCCTCCCGTGTCCTGCGTGTCCGTTGTAGTGTCTCGTGTTTTTTCTAGGAGTGTTTTGTTTTTTTCCATAAAGGCCTGCGCCTCTATGGGTGAATTGATTCTAATTCTTGTCTCCTCCCAGAATATCATCATACCTTCAGGCATCAACCATCTAAACCACACCCCTTTCTGGTATAATTTATTCGCTAATTGCGAATAATTCTTCCTTTTTTCTCTAATCTTCTTAGGGATCTGCTTCAGAATGGTTATCTCCATATCATGGTATGTCAATGCTTGCCCCCTTTGTACACCCAGAATTTCATCTCTTGTGCTTTTTCTAAGAAATTTAATGCGAACCTCCCTGGGTACATTGTGTGTTCTAGCATAAGCTGAGTTCACTCTATAAACCAGGTCTATATCCCACCCCATCTGTTGTTTTTCTTTGTGTGTGTAGTCAGCCAAGATGTTTGTCATGATGTCCCTTATGTTTTCCCCATCTTCTTCTATAACATTTTGAAATCTAAGGTAATAGGACATTCTCTCAAATTCTATTTTCATCTGTTGGATGTCAAGATCTTTGTTCCCTTTCTTCACAGCTTCTACCCCCCCCCCTCACCTCCTCCACCCCCCCTTCCACAAGATTCAGTCTTTGTGAGTTCTTATATATTTGGGCTTGATTTTCTTTAATTTCATCTTTCATTTCCCTTAGCTGTTTCTTGATCTCCTCCTGGCCCTGTAAAATTTGTTGAAGCATTTGTTGAAAGTCCATCTCAGTAGTCTTAGGTTGCATCAGTTCTGTTATCTTTGACTGTGTGGCTGGACTGGATGTTGCGGATGTTGGAGCAGAAGTAGCAAAGCCAGGTTTCCCAGGAGGTGGTCTTTTGGATGCCATCCTTTATAACGTTAAAAGTTCAGTCCAAATATAAGATAAACAATTAGAAAAGAAGGGTAGCCAGGTGAGTCCGGGAGCAGAAGAACCAGGCAGAAGAGAATCTCTCTAATAAGTCTGGCAATAGATAGAGAATTTCCCCTAGAAAGTTTAAAAAATACCAATCCACAAGAGATTCCTCTGGGAGACACGGAGACAAAGACCGGAAGCCTGAATTTTAAAGGTGGAGTCAGGTTTCACAGTTCATAAAGACAACGGAAGTGTGCCATCTTGCCCTGCCAGTTTTGGGCACAGAGGCATAACAAAGTTTTAAAAAGTTCCAAAAGTCCTCAAATCACAATAATATGTAGAATTAAATTGAAAAGAAAAACATCTCAGCCTGGATGAGGCTTCATTCGTTGGCTCTCCCCCCTCCTCCTTCCCCGGGGGCTGAGAGCAAAATTGTTCCTCGCCGCTTGTCCAGGAGGGGGGGGGAAACCCCCCCTCCCTCCAGCCGCACCTCCAAAATGCTCCGAAAGTTAGAAAGTTTTTAAAAGCTGAGTAATTCTTCAAGCAGAGTAGGGAATGAAGAGAGAAGCAACCTCACCGCACTGCAGCTGCTTCCTTCTATTGTTGCATTCTCCAGTCGGCTTATAGCGAGGCGCGAGGCGCAGGAATGCGAAGCGCCCTCCGAGCTTGCTCCCCGGTGCCTTGGGCGCGCGAGAGACCTCCCGCCGGCCGCCGCCGCTGCAGGAGTCCTCCGCGATGCCGCCCCTCTGGCAGGACCCCTCTGCGGGGTGTCCTGTGCCCCCCAAGGAGTGGGGAAGCCCACCGGGGAGCCGGAGCGGGCAAGGAGCTGCCCGTCGCCGCCGCCGCCAGAACCAATTTTATTTAATTTTTAAAATGTGAGTGTTATATAAATTGGATTTGTTTTTGGACTGTTTCTAATTTCCTTTTAACTTTTGTACTATGTGTTTTTTAATGCTGTACACCATCCTGAGTCCTTGGGAGAAGGGCGGCATATAAATCTAATAAATCCAATCCAATACTTGTATCTGTAAAATACATCACTAACCACTGTACATGGCTTTAAGAAATAAGTTTTACATTATTTTTATTTTACCATTTATAAGATACAAGCTCCCAGCTATATTACCACAGCATAACAGCTCACTCTGCCTTCTAATTTTATTTTATTGTTAAATTGGCAAACAACAGCAATTATATGGCTTTGGGTAAGTAGTTTCTGCCTTTGTTTCCTTTTTCCCTTTCTCTTAATTACTGGCAATATAGGAATGCCCCTGCTCTCTCTTTCCTCATCCTTGTCTCTCCTTATAACTCTGAAACTGTTGGGTCCCCTGATTTTTTTTATTATTTAATTATCTTGTTTGGGTTTTGCTCATGATTTAGAGCATGGAAAAGTGATATTCAGATATTTCAAAAGTATAATCATCTTGCAATCCATCTCATGCAATGTATTATCCTTATCATCATCATTGGACGTGAGTTCAGATTATCACCAGGCAAAAAAAGGGCTATTCGAGATTACTTTTATGTTGATAATGGATTTCAAAATGTAGGTGTGATGCTACTACAGTATGCTTATTTCTGAGGAAATTTGTGTAGTATATTACATTCCAGAAACAATCCTATGGTTGGAATATATGGTTGAGAATCTTGAGCTTACAATATGCAAAGAGAATCAAAGTACATTCATAGCAAAAATACATTTTGCAAACTATAGCTGATATAAATCTGATTTAATGTCCATGTCCAAAGGAGGAACTTTTCACAGGAGTCTTTATAATTCCCCATTCCATAAATATACTGCAGTAACAAGTAGGTGTTCTGAAAGAATAAGTGGAAAGATTTCTCCCCCCCCTCCACTTCTCTCTCTCTCAAGCAGCTATCGTTCTCAGGCATATTTGTCTATTCATGGAACATTCGCAAACAAAGCTGCAGATAAAACTGTCAAATAAATGATTCATCCCAGTATGAAGATCAATCCTACACAAAACTATAAATAGAAAGTTAATTATCCCTCCCCAAAGACCTTGTATCTCTATGTAACTGACATGTCACATCCTCCAAACAACAATAAAATCAGCAAATGAGAAATAGGAATTAATAATCTAAAAAAGGAGGAGTTTGGAATAGCCCATATGCATTACAATACTAAGGTCATTAGGCAGCCTTCTTCAACCTGATGACTTACGGACATTTTGATCTCCAATTCACAGAATCCATAGTCAGAATAGACAATGGGAATAAAACACAAAGCAGACACAAGGATGGAGCTCTGCAGGATTAAGGGAAAAGCACTAGAGATATTTTTCTCATCACTAGTTCATATCTGCTACTTTAGATAGGAGAATGACCATCAATGGCCTTTGATGTGCTAACACAGTAGGGTACAATGAAGAGTGATATAATTAAAAGATACCACTGGCTCTACAGTTGTTCAATAATGATAACAATTGTGTGTGTGGGAGGGGTCTTTTTATTGTGTAAATATAATTCTTGATGCATTGTTATTTCAGTACAATTATATTTATATAATATACTTTAAGTTGTTAGCATTCCATTGTTTAGGTACCAAAGTGCGGTGTGGTAACCTAGTGATGAAGTTGCTCTCCTTCCATTCAGAAGGTTGAAAGTTCAAACCTAGGTACTGGCACGTGTTTCTCTCCTAGGGCACACAAAGAAAAAATATCTGCTGCAAACTCCACGTAGGCATCATGAAAGGCATCCAGCCAGTAAATGCTCAGCTCCACCCAGTAACACTGACTCTATCCTGAATTAAGGGATTACAGGATTGTAAAAAGAAAAGAAGTGCATTGGATACAAAAAAGAGGGGGGAAAGCTGGATATTCTATCATTATCAATTAAGGTGTATTAATTACCAGTGTTATTATCATTATCACCATATTGTTTTAACTGTAATAATCCAAAATATTTTTGTTTATTGTGGCTATGAACAGAGAGGGTTAAGAACAAAGATGAAGTTCTACTATTCTGCTTCAATAAATGGAATGATTGTTACACTTCTTTGTATGAATTAGTTCTTCAAATAAGGCAGAGGAAAGCAACAAGTGACCTACAGATCACACATATAACCAGCTTATTTTGTAGACCACTACCAAATTTAGAGGTAAAACACTTCCACCAAATTAATGGTTATTTTATCTTTTGCAACTAGGCTCGACTTTAAACTGAGATTTAAAATAAGCCATAAAAAAAAGGAAAATCCTGGTCTACCAATTTCAACTACCTTTTATGACGGAGAAGAGGTCTGTGAGGAGGAGAGAGCAAGAGCAATTCAAGCTCTGACTGAACAAGTCATCTCTCTGCAGTGTTTTAGCTAAACGTTTTCTCTCAGGACTGCTTAAATCAGGGGTCCCCAAACTTGACAACTTGTGGACTTCAACTTCCAGAATTCTCCAGCCAGCTGGAAAATTCTGGGCGTTGAAGTCCACGAGGCTTAAAGTGGCCAAGTTTGAAGATCTCTGGCTTAAATAAATAAACACCCACAATCTTAATTGAGTCAAAAAGCATCTAGCTAATTATGTATTTTTCAAAAAAAAACCTCCCTTCTCATAATATAGAAATCTCCCAGATTCTATCCTGGCTCTATCCTCCACCCGCTAGTCTGGATGTCTGATCTGGGCATTTTCAAAATAAGTTTCCTAGTATTCTATCAGCTATAAACAAATGTCAGTAAATAAACAACAAAACAGATTTGGAATCATTTTATTACTGAAATGGAACTGGCCTATCATTTGTTTAATGCCCAATCAGAATAACTAGAGAACAGAATGAGATGGTGTAGAGCAACCCAGAGAAAGAAAATATGCAGCAACCATTAGAAAAAGGTGAATTTAATCCTGGAAATAGGAAAGCATGAAAAAGTAAGTCGATTGTCTCATTTGACTCTCCTTGATATGAGGAGGAAGAAAGGAGAAATTCTGTCAGGTTTTCACAATTCTGCTACTATAAAGGTAAAGTAAAGGTAAAGGTTCCCCTCACACATATGTGCTAGTCATTCCTGACTCTAGGGGGCGGTGTTCATCTCCGTTTCAAAGCCAAAGAGCCACGCTGTCCAAAGACGTCTCCGTGGTCATGTGGTCGGTATGACTAAACACCAAAGGTGCACAGAACGCTATTACCTTTCCACCAAACGTGGTTCCTATTTTCTCTACTTGCATTTTTACATGCTTTTGAACTGCTACGTTGGCAGAAGCTGGGACAAGTAACGGGAGCTCACTCCGTTACATGACGCTAGGGATTTGAACTGCTGAACTTTTTGATTGACTACTATAGCCCATTCCAATAAGGTTCTAATATTTCTTGGGTGTCCTAATATGGCCTATCTCAAGCAGCTTTTACTTTGATCAGGTAGTAAACAAATACCTGCCCTCACAATAAAATTGACATGAAAAATCAAATAGAGGTATGAGCGTCTTGCAAGAAATCAGGATATAAATATAATCAAAATATTAATACATAAACAATTTAAACCAAGAGCTAACCAGCTAACCAGCTAATTTTCCAGCTGTCTTTGTTTTTTAAGTGTTTCTTCTGACTTGCATCCATATGAAATGGGGATTTATTTAAAATACATTTTTAATGAGAGAGGGAGGGGGAGAGAGGGAGGGAGAGAGAATACTGTTTACAGTATAGACCTATTAATTTTAAACTTCAGGTCCCAGATAATACATTACAAAAACGATTTAAAACTTAGATAGCTCTTAGTACCTAGGCTGCTATGAAAGTATAAACCTTTATTTTGGTTACAACTAAGTGATTCTGTGTGCACTCTCTCTAAAATAAATATATTTTAAAAGAATAATTACTGTTTTGATCCATGGCTGAAATACATGGCTTAATTCTTAGACGTCTCTGGTTCTACTTCATCTCCTGCCTTTTGTGTTATACTTTTATGAAGTGAGTTTGTTTATTCTGTCTAGACTGCCTTCTCCCCCTCCCCCATCATTCTCAATTTAAATGTTAATAGCCCTGTTTAGCTGGAAAAGATGCAGGTATTCAGCCATGATGCCATTCATGACTTGCTTAGATCTTCTTGGCCCTTGGGACTAGTGGTGCAGACATTATGGAGATGAGAAATAATCTATGAAAGCAGACTAAAACAATCTGCTTGGTCTCAGCCTTATTTTTTCTGACGCCACACCTAGAGATTTTAAAAGCATAATGAGTTGTCACTGTAATGTTTCCTCACTGTCTAACTTTTTCATCTCTTGCTTCCCAGCTAAACAGAGCAAATTACAATACACACACAAAAACCCACTGTCACTGTATACCAGAGCAGTTACTAAGGGATGATCACCACCCAGAAAAAAAGAAAAAAAATACACAAGAGAACAAAGCAGAATGCCAGGTTGCCTAAGGTCAGCATGTGTTATTTTTTATATATAGATGCAGGTGCAGATTTGGAAATAATTACTATAATTTAGCAAGAAATACAGAACATTTCACTATAGTTGGAAAGTGCAGCCAGCAAATCTTCCATATACCAGCTCTTTTACCCAGGTACTGATGCTGATGCAATTAGACTTTTTATAGTCTTATATAAATAGAGGGATAGAATCAAGATCACGTGAAGTGTTAATACCACTTTATAATGCCTTGGTAAGGCCACACTTGGAATACTGCATTCAGTTCTGGTCGCCACAATGTAAAAAAGATGTGGAGACTCTAGAAAGAATGCAGAGAAGAGCAACAAAGATGATTAGGGGACTGGAGACTAAAACATATGAAGAACGGTTGCAGGAACTGGGTATGTTTAGCTTAAAAGAAAGAAGGACTAGGGGAGACATGATAGCAGTGTTCCAATATCTCAGGGGTTGCCACAAAGAAGAGGGAGTCAAACTATTCTCCAAGGCACCTGAGGGTAGAACAAGAAGCAATGGGTGGAAACTAATCAAGGAGAGAAGCAACTTAGAACTGAGGAGAAATTTCCTGACAGTTAGAACAATTAATCAGTGGAACAGCTTGCCTCCAGAAGTTGTGAATGCCCCAACACTGGAAGTCTTTAAGAAGATGCTGGATAGCCATCTGTCTGAAACAGTATAGGGTTTCCTGCCTAGGCAGGGGGTTGGACTAGAAGACCTCCAAGGTCCCTTCCAACTCTACTATTGTATTGTATTGTATAAGAAAAAAACCAAGGTTGAATTGACCACCCCTTCAAATAGAAGCACCTTCAAATGAAGGATCACCTGCTGGAAAGCAGTCTGTCCATAAAGATGTAGTTTGCAGATTTCAAAAAAATAAAATAATTAAAAGAAAGCAGTTCCATTTTTTTTATCAGTATTATCATTAGTAGTTGTTGTTATAGTAATAGTAGAAGTAACGTGCACTTAGATTCACAGTCTAAGATTTGCAAAAAGTTAATGACTGAAGTCCTAAGCAAGGACTAAGAATTATTAAGGTAGTGACTAAGAATATAGAGCGGTCCAAGCAAGGGGTAAAATTAGGATGTTCAGTTCTGAAAAATTCAAAATTTCCAGCTAGTGAAGATGTCCTTTAGGTATTTCTCCAAGGGCTCCAATTGCAATTGGTTTAACAGCATATTTCTTTTTCCATAGCATTATTATGGTTGGCCACCCAATCAGCGAGATATTTAAACTGCATTTGGCATTTTTTGTCCACCTGTTCTTCCCCAAAACATCTGAGTTACACAGATGTTGTTTAATAATAGTAAAAGTAATGCCACAGGATGTTACCTGTAACACTGCCTTTTTCAATTGACTTATGGTGATTTTGTTAGCATGAATGATATTCGTGGTGCAATTATTAAATGGGTAATCTAGAAACAGACTGTTAGTGAAGATTATTGTTATAAACCCATGACTTGCAAGAGGGGGGTATACAAACTCAGGTCTACAGTAGATACAGAAGACTTATAGCCCTCCTCTAAATAATAAAAACTTAGAATAAAGTTAATGCTAGTTTTTCAAATACATGAGTTGAATGCCCTTAAATGTATCTTCTAAATTATAAAAAATTCAGAGTATGCAAAAATGCTCATTTCAATCAAAATATTGGTTTCCATTTTTTTCAGAAAGAGAAGTAGATGAACAGACACAGATGAATGGTTCTTGTTTGCAGATTTTAGCTGCAGAAAATTGCCATTACCTTGTTAGGCAAACCTAATCAAATATGATCTATCAGGACCCCTTCATGCTAATATTCTAATCTCCATGTATGTAGAAATGCTCCTATGAAAATTAGTATCAACTGGGAATATCTTTATTAAACTAGCTAAAGGATTACAAGATAGGAAATATTGAGTTTCCAATATATGTTAATCAGGCAAGACAGTTAAAAAGCCACCGCGAAAAGAGAGATTTGATGACTTCAACTAGGAATATTCCAGTTTGTAGTGTTAAGGAATCTCTGGAATGATGAAGGATGCAAAATGAATTTGATTGAGATAGTGCTGGTTTACACCACTGTGTATGCAAACAAATCTCAGGATAATGTAAACTATCGTATTAGATGATAGAAGTCAGTCCCAAACTATTTTGGTAAATTTGCTTAATACTGGGAGAGAATGCACTTCAATAATACATATATGATCAAATATACCATTTCTTCTGTGTTATGCAGCAATATTATTTGAAGGTGCATTTTCTCCCATAATTAGATAATCCTTTCCAGTTTAGCTTTGGGTTTTTTATCTATTATAAAAACATTTGCCTTTCATCGCCTACACTAGGTAAGCTTTGTTATATTATTTAAACCTAGTTACATGCAGGATCGCATCCTGCCCCACACATCCCTACGACCAATTCGCTCACACAGAGAGGGACTTCTCCGGGTGCCGTCCGCCAAACAGTGTCGGGGGGCGACACCCAGGAGCAGAGCCTTCTCTGTGATGGGCCCAGCCCTGTGGAATGACCTCCCCCGTGACATCAGGATTATTTCCAATCTCTGCTCCTTCCGTGTACAGTTGAAGACCCACCTCTTTCAATTATCTGGCCTGGCTCAACCGTAATTTTTCTTATTCCTCCTGACTGTCTTTTTTAAAATTTTAAATTTTAATTGTACATTGGGTTTTTACTATTGGGGTATGTTAATGGTTTTATAATTGTCTAAATGTTGTAATTTGCAACCTCCTCCGTGCATGTATGTCTTTGTATATATGTATGTTTATGTGTTTGTACACATGTGTTATGTTTTATATGTTTTATATGTTCTATTGTACGCCGCCCCGAGTCCTGCCTGGAAAGGGAGCGGCTAATAAATTCAAATTTATTAATTTATTATTATAAACAGATCAAAATGCCATCTCTCTTGGATAGCTAAAAGCTATACTTAACATGCTGTAGGAACTGTTCTGTTGCTATCCGCTATTCAGTTGTGATAAATAATGCAACTGTTTCCTAACAGGTTTTCTAAAGAGTCAAAATAGTATATGTTGTTATCACTAGATAGCCCATGAGCAAATTTCTGTTCAGGAATTATTCAGACCCTGATTATAAAAAAGAAAAGAACTCCATAAACATTAATGTGAGATTTCTTGTATAAGATCTACCAAACTAAATCACAATCTATGGAAAAATAGATAAAACCTTCTAAAAATAATGGTCCATCAGTTAGGATCAATATTATTTCATCATTTCTTCATGAAATACTGAATTAAAGATTTATTTAACAAATCATGTTGCGTATTTGCACCAAACCATATCCAGACATATTCTATTCTATTCCACCCCACTCCATTTCATTCCAAATATTTCCAAGTTTTTTAACTGCTTTCGCTGGCAGGGGAAAAATAACAAATGGGGCTCATCAAACAGATATAAGCCAGGATTCTTCAGAATTCTGCCTTAACCAGAGAAACTTTTGCTACTATAGTGCTGAGTTCAGGGCTCTTCCTCTGCTAACATCTGTGATTCTGACTATGATGCATTTCACCAAGTTTCGCACTTTTAACTTTCAAACTGACTCTGTCAACATTACAGTCACTCTGTTTATATTGACAGGGATTAATATGATTGCATTCTTTACCTCTCTGCTGAAAAAAAATCAGCAAAATTATTTTTCTAATGTTATGTGCCTAAACAAGGGCTACGTTAGTTAGCTTTGTCGAAACTGCAGGACTTAACTTAGGCTCAGATATGTCAAGCTTTCTCAATACTACCAAATAAAAAAGTTCACTCCCTAAAAGAAGAAGAAAACAAGTCCAATTTCTCGACAGCGTTTTTATAATGTATTCTTTATAAAGTGTTCTTGAGGCTTGAATTTGTTAGAAGTGTTTTGTGGTCTTAAAAGACTCATGACAATGTTTTGCAGCATAATTAAACCAACAGTCAAAGGATATATCTGCTGAATTAAAGGAATAAAAGCATCACTTTTGTTTATATTATTAAGACTGGAGTAGGTTATAACCACACCACCATTTAAAGGCAGGATGCTTTGGAATCAGATGGAATCAGGTGCAGTCTTCTCTACCATCTGTGACTAAAGCATAAATGCTTTCAGGATTCTTAAACTTGTTCTCTACCCATTTTCCTCCTCGCTGCTCCAGGAGCATTGTAGCCCGGCTGTGTTAATCTTGAACTGAGCATTCTGTCTCCTGACCTCCCTTAAAAGCCCCATGCTGAAACATTCAGCTCTATTAATAATTTATTTCTCTCATCCAGAGATGGATTATTGTTCCATAAAAATCACTGAAACATGCTGGAATCACTCATGCACATATACCCAGAAAGACATTCCGAAGAAAACATGGTTAAACCAATGTCTATTCCTGCACATTCGCTATTTTAAATATTAATCTAAAGATCGTGGATATAGCAGTGATTTTAAAAAAACTTATTCTGATTAAAAACATATAACTGGTTGAATGTTGCAATAGTTGATAACCTGGTATTTTATCCATGCAACTTTATTGCTACCTATATTGGTTTACTTGCCCTGCCACTTTTCATAATAAAGCCAAAGAGAAGAGAATAGGGTGAAGATAAATTTGTTTTCCACAAGCTGACCTCCTCCAGATATCCTACGACTGGAAATACTGGCAACCACATATGGAGGAAAAGTTGAACAAAGAAAGACTAAACAGTTATTGAGACAATACTTATTATTTATACTTTCTTGCATAACGAAGAAACATAATGTTACTTCTGTTACAGCAAAGACACAATGTGATATCCTAAAAATGAACTGATTTCATGTTGCAAGAGAATTCATGAATCATATCTGATAAAGATGACTCTGATCCATAACATTTTTGCATAATAAATCTCCAAGTTCATTAGGGTCACAAAAGTCAATGTAGTTCTTTCTTGAACATTATTAGGTGTGCCTCAGATTGCTTCAAACAACCAAGTATGTGCAGTTTCTCCAGGAAGTAAGAGATAATATTATGAAAAACATCAGGGAAATTTAGCTACAAATTTGCAATGCAAAGAAAGAAGAGTATCACTTTGCTCAGATATCCAATATTGTTTGGATTTAGCAACTCAACTTTTGTTCTGGCTCAACATATTAATTAAGATTTGCACAGACTATAATTTACTGCACTCTAGTGCCATGAAGAGATGGGAAGGGGAAGGGAATGCCGAACACTGACATCTACTGGAATTTTTTTATTTTTAATATTTTAAAATAAAACTGCATATTTAAGATATAGTAGTCAACCTTTTGTATCAGCCTTATATTAAGGCACTTCATAAAATCAGCAGCATTCATGCACTGAAAACATAAGGGGAAAAAATACACTGGTAATCTAAGTAGGGACATCCACTGAGGGAGTCAATAACACAAAATAGTGGGTAGGACCAGACAGTTGACAGCCTGTGGATTTTTTTACATTCATTACATACATACATACATACATACATACATACATACATACATACATACATATATATATTTGTTTTCGTAGATTTTCACGGGTGTAGGTATGCTGGTTTTGTTGTATTCGAGTGTTTTCCCGTGTAAGATTGAGATTGTCTTTGCAACGTTTCGGCAGGATCTCACCTGCCATCTTCAAGCTTGGGCCCTTGATTGCCCAGTTTCACCTGCATTTTGATGTCATTTATATGCTCTGCAGATTAAAGCTAGAAAAGTATGAATCTGTCAACTTCCTTTCCAAGCCTCCTGGAACTGATGGGCACCAATATTGAAAATTTGCTTTAATCACGGAAAAAATAACAAATCAAGAAACAATGCTAATTGTAAGAATGTTTTTTTTAAAGAATAAATACGGTACACTAAGAATACAACTATGTCAGCAATTTTCAAAATATTTGAAAATGAAATCGTGATTGCCTTTAAGGTCAAAATTGATATATTCACAGAAGCCTGGTCCAGAGAGGCTTTGTATGTTGATTTCATTTGATCATTTAAGTCAATTTTGAAAGTAACACTTCCAAAATTAATAACAGTTTTGATAACTGGATTTTTTGAAATGACTCAAGCAAAGCAGTAACAGTGTCTTAATAAAGCTAATGAATCTTGTTTGTGCAACCTTGAGTTATCAGTCCAAGTGACAAAATATTGGGCCAGTTATGAAGTTCAAAATGCAGCCTATCTATTGCTATAATATCAGGCAATCTGAATCAGAAACAAGCAAGAGCTTTAACACCTCAACCTGTTGCTCTCTGAATATGCTGGGTAACAAGTTTTTCCCCCCATTTTCAGCCAGCAGCACCAGATTGGAGAAGACTGGCCTACACCATTCTATCTTAACTCAGGTTTATTGCATTTTGATACCAGCTTACAATCCATTCTTTGTACACTACATCTTATTGCAGTGTCCAAGTAATTTCTTTCCTTAAACTTTGCTATCAATTTTGAACATGATCCAAATATTATTAATAATTATATTATTAATAATTATATTATATTATATCCTTTTTATATTATAAAATTATATCCTACCCAGCTTCCAATGATCTGAACAGTTACAAATAAAAACATTGAAAACAAAAAACAAACAAACAGAAAAATGAAGAGTGAATATAGCAAGGTTGACTTTAAAAAATAGGAATTAAAAGAAACACAAGTCAAAAACCTTTGCTACTCACAATTCATTACCTCCTAGAGGAAAGAAACTTCAACTTGAAAGGAAACATTTCAAATTAATATTAAAAGTTTGTAGAGAAAAAATTGCCATGATTGCACAAAATGATTTTAAACAGCTGTGCCTTGGAATACTTTGCAAATCTAAATGGGACAGATCCAAGCACTTCTTGTAACTCAAATGCAGCTTTCCCTAGGAAGAATCCTTTCCAATGCCATGAAAAATATCATTGGAATCATTCTGCGGGCCTTGCTGAATGGGAATAAGCTAAGGTTCCTGAAGGCATGAAGGTGGAGAAAGCAAGTATAAATATTGCAGAATCACATTCTCAGTACTCACAGCAGAATCTTCGCTGAAACTGGAAACTTGCACAAGGTAAGCTTTAAAGGTAGCTCAGGTGGATAACCTATAATTATACAGGCAAGCAGCTAAGGAGCGCATCTTTAATGTGTAACATGAAACTTACTGTCTTCCTTGCCTCTATGGGAAAAGTTTACTCAATCACTCCCTCCCACTGCATTAAATTTCCTTTTTGAAAGTCTCACATTTCAGGTCTATAGATCAATGATGAAAAGATAGGAGAAAATTCTCTAAGGCCTATTTGTATAAAATAAACAAAAAAGGACACCTTTCGGCTTCTAGCATAGAAGAAAATCAGGCATGTGAAAACACAAGGAATACTCTATAAATAGCATACCGATTACCACAGCAACCTCTCATATACATTTTTCCCCAGTCCCACTTTTTTGCATAGGGCTATAAGCCCACCCAATAGGAGAATATCTACTGGTAGATATTCTTACCTCTTTCCTCAGTGGCAGAGACATATTCTCTGCTCTCATTTCAGAAAGCAGCCAATTCTAGCAACAAAAATGAGGAAGCATGAATCCTTCATTCCGTTTCTGGCTCAGAAAGTGGGTGTAACTTGTTAAGTTCCATGCTAAGTCGGAATGGGTCATTTGGGTGTATTTGTAAAGTTTCCTCTCCTCCCCCTCCTTTTCTCTAGAATAAAAGCTTTTCTTTTTTTTCACCCATTTTGTCATACAGAGGAAAGCAGGCTGGGGGTCTCCTTCAGTTCCCTGAAATCTAAATACCTACGAACAACGCCTCACAGCAGAGGCAAAGAAACTTGGGAACAACTGCAGCTTTAGACAATCACTGAAGAAACACAGTGAGCTGAATAAAAGGCCAGGTCAACCTTCTTAGGCCGTTGCCCCTCCAGGAGTGCTGGGTTGCCAAAGATGCTGACAGCTATAATGCAACAGATATAGAGAGGGAAGCCTGGTCCACAAGTGAGAAACTGCACCCGTGTGTCTTTTGACACATGGCGAAGCAACAGGTCGATCAGGAAAGTCAATACAAAGAGCAGGCAAAGGGAGTTCCTGACTCACAACTGGATTAGGTGTCACAATGTCTCTGCCAACCAACTCTGGAATAAAGAATGCCTTCCTGCCACACCCTTTTCAATGTATGCTCTTTTTAACACTTGGAAGACCATGAGAAATTTACCAAGACAAGCATCATTTGGGAAAAGGGTATTATATAAATCTGAATTTTTCTGCCAGAAAATTGAAACGCTTTTGATGGTCATATCAAAATGTCAGATATATTGCCTTTCCCACACAGATCTGGAATCTAAGATGTGACGCCACAACAATTTTCCTGTTGCTCTATTTATCTGCTCAATAAATCTTTAGGTAGAATTTAAAAAATGTTAAAGGATGTGTTTTATTTATATTTAAAGAAAATGTATCCTTTAAAAACCTGTTATGCTTCTCAGTAAAGGGAGTCAGTGGAAAAAGACATGGGTCCATTCTGTAACTTCCAAAATTCATCCCATCTACTGGCACTATCAAATTTAAACCGTAAAACTCCAGTCAACTGTTAGCTGCAGAAATTATTTTTGTTTCTAACTTGCAATCATCTGGATTTTAAACTTCTTTTAAATAAAAGAAATTAAATCCCACTGCATCAATTTACATTGTACCAATATGTAATTTTGTTCTGAACACACCCTGAAGGGAAATTCTACATGCATCCTTTTTAATAACTGCAATTTGAATTTAGCGTTTACAGAATGTTTCA
Source organism: Natrix helvetica (assembly GCF_964273705.1). Classification (NCBI taxonomy): domain Eukaryota; kingdom Metazoa; phylum Chordata; class Lepidosauria; order Squamata; family Natricidae; genus Natrix; species Natrix helvetica. The sequence continues at coordinate 52,246,783 of NC_138550.1, forward strand.
CTTCTAAAGTCAAATAATACCTCCCAAATGTATTGCTGAATTGACAGTGTCATCTAGTAGCCCTGTTTCCAGTGGTAGGTTTCCAATTTTTTTCCTACCGGTTCGATCAGGTGCTCGTGCGCGCTTCTGCACATGCACAAACGCGTCTGGGTGGATAGGCAGAGCCTCCCGCTGCCGCTACTACCAGTTCACCCAATCCAGGCTGAACCGGAAGCAAGTAATAGCTAAAAGCCAACATGGGTTTGTCAAAAAGAGATCATGCCAGACTAATCATTGCATTCTTTGACAAAGTGACAAAATTAGTGGACCAGAGGAATGCGGTCGATATAGTTTACTTGGACTTCAGCAAGACATTTAAAAGGTAGACCATAACCTACTACTAGATAAAGCAGAAGAATGAGGGTTAGACAGCATCACCACCAGATGGATTCATAACTGGCTGACCAACCACACTCAACGTGCAGTCCTCAATGGAACTGCATCTACATGGAGGGAGGTATACAGTGGAGTACCCCAAGGCTCTGTTTTGGGTCCAGTACTCTTCAACATCTTCATCAATGATTTGGATGAGGGAATAAATGGGGAACTCATCAAATTTGCAGATGACACCAAGCTGGCAGGAATAGCCAATACTCCAGAAGACTGGCTTAAGATACAGAAGGATCTTGACAAACTTGAACATTGGACACTATCTAATAAAATGAAATTCAATGGTGAAAAGAGTAAGGGTCTACATTTAGGCAAGAAAAACAAAATGCACCGGTACAGTATAGGTGGTACCTTGCTCAATAGTAGTAACTGTGAGAGGGATCTTGGAGTCCTAGTGGACAACCATTTAAATATGAACCAGCAGTGTGTAGCAGCTGCCAAAAAAGTCAACACAGTTCTAGGCTACATAAACAGAGGGATAGAATCAAAATCACGTGAAGTGTTAATACCACTTTATAATGCCTTGGTAAGGCCACACTTGGAATACTGCATTCAGTTTTGGTTGCCACGATGTAGAAAAAATGTGGAGACTCTAGAAAGAGTGCAGAGAAGAGCAACAAAGATGATTAAGGACTGGAGACTAAAACATATGAAGAACGGTTGCAGGAACTAGGTATATCTAGTTTAATGAAAAGAAGGACTAGGGGAGACATGATAGCAGTGTTCTCCAAGGCACCAGAGTGTAGAACAAGAAGCAATGGGTGGAAACTAATCAAGGAGAGCTGAGGAGAAATTTCCTGACAGTTAGAACAATTAATCAGTGGAACAGCTTGCCTCCGGAAGTTGTGAATGCCCCAACACTGGAAGTCTTTAAGAAGATGTTGGATAGCCATTTGTCTAAAATGGTATAAGGTCTGAAACAGTATAAGGTTTCCTGCCTAGGCAGGGGATTGGACTAGAAGACCTACAAGGTCCCTTCCAACTCTGCTATTGTATTGTATAGCAATCCACCTCTGCCTGTTACAGATGGCCAATTTTCTTTCAGAGAAAAGACAACAGGTAGATCTCCATCTGATTGTTGTAGCCGGTTATCACAGGACTTTGCTGAAACACTCAGATTCACTAAAAAAATTGTTTTTTCGTGGACAAAATCTAAAGATTAGATTTTGCAATTTCATTCCAGATTGTCTGGAACTCTTTATGGCCTGTAAACTATTATGGTGGATAAGGATGGTGAACTGTTGTTTGTCTCCGGCCATCCATGTGCTTAGCCCTTGGCCTTTCTAGCTCCTTCAGAGGAAAACATGACAACTTGGATCTAGGAGGTGGTCCATTCCTCATTTTGGAGGTGGTAATGTTCTTGAAATCTTAAAACTGGTTGTAGATCACCCACTTCTGAATCTATCAGTATTTGACAACAAATGCCCACTTTTGAATCTTCTCTTCTTTTGAAAAGTTATGAACAGTGTACAATTGCACAGCAGTTTAGGGAAATCAAGTGATTATATACTCTTTTTAGCTAGAGAAGTCTGGATAAGGGCTGAAGATGGCACTGATCATCATTGTGGAAAACTTTTTTTGTGACTTGGATGGGGACAATGCATCCATATGGGTCTTTTCAGATTTCTCGCCAGGCTTAGATATCATCAACCATGGTATTCTTTTGGACTGCTAACAAGAAAGGGATCAGAATTACAGTTGCTCTACTCCAGGGGTGTCAAATTTGCTGGCCGTGGGCCAGATGCATCACATGCTGGCCCTGTCCCCTCCCAATTTAGCGAAGGGGGCGGAAAGCCCTAATATGTCATGTGACACATCCAGGACAACGTGAGTTTGACACCCCTGTTCTACTCATTCCTCAGCATAAATTTCATTCAGTGTGGAGGGTAGCAAGAGGAAAGATCAACCAAGCAGTTGCTCATTTGTGGGATGCTACATGGTTTGGTCGTTTCCCTTCTGCTTTTTAACATTTACATAGAATTGCTGGGGAAGGGTTTATATTATTCCTACATGGGCAAGTAGAGACCAGGAACAAGAGGCCCATTGGTCCAGCTCCACCTGATGTGCCAACTAAATCCCTGTCTGGAGCAAGATGACTTTGGGACAGTAACTCATGTCCTCCTTGCTTGCTATGACTACAGTATGACTTCTTTAGATCATTTGGAAGTTGCAATTGGTTCAGAATATAGTGACTAGTTGCTATGGGATATTCACTGATGTGCCATCTGTAAAGCTTTGTGGGGAAAACCTTAGGAGCAGGGCAAGAGAAGTTGCGTAGAGAATGGTAAGATAAGGGACAGCATAGCCATGGCTGCATAGAGGATGTAGCAAGAGGCTCAGAACAGACCTTCCCTAGTTCTTCAGGCTGTAAAGGAGATGGCAGGATAACTGTACTTTCAGACTCACAAAGATTCTGTTAATCTAGTGTTATATTAAAGTAGCATTAGCTGATCTGGTCATATTTCTTACCTACTGTAGTCTACCTGATGGACTATCTGAATATTGTGTGATTATTTGGTTTTAATGAAAAAAATTTTTTTATCATAGATGAATAATTGCACTTTAACTGCCAAGAGTCTTGTTGATTGCAGCAGAGTACAAATCTAATAAATTCCCTTTCCCCTAGAGAACCAGCAGGCCCCTATTCTCCTAGCTTTCTGGAAAGACCTGAGTGCCAATTCCCAGAAGCAGAAGGGTAAAGCAAAGTTAGAGATCAGCAAAGTTAAATATTGGTTTTTAGAGGAGTATGGTTTTTGTGGTGAGGCACCAGAAATGTTTGTGAGGTTTTATGTTTTGTTTTTTAAATGTTTTTATTGTCCTTTGTAAACCTCCCAGGAAATAGTGCATGACATGGATGGGAAGAAAAGGGAAAGGAGAAAAGGAAAAAAGGAAAAAGAAGATATGAAGTAACTCAAGCTTTTCCAATGTTGATCAGTTACAATTCCCATCAATCTTTACTATTACCCATAGTAATAGTTAAGTCCAACAAAATCTGCAGTCACAGGTTCCCTGCTCTGATTCAGAAAACAATATCCTGTCATATTTGTAATCATTAGCAGAACTACTTCAGGAGAAGCTGAAACAGTGGTCCATGTGTAATATTGAAGCTGTAAGTTATGGTTACAATGTTTCTTCCCTTTTTTGCACTTTTTATTCTTTAATTTAAATTGTATTGGCTTTTACTATTCTGCTTACAATATTTAATAAAAAATTAAAACAAACAAAAAAACAAAACAATGATAAAATTAAATGGTAGGTATTATTAAGCCTTCAAGAAAGTATCACACATTCCTGAACAGCACTCATTTCCTAGTGCTGATACAGAATTTTAACACAGTAGCCATATTACTTCATTGGATTAAAAACCAAGTTGTATCTTGGATAGCCTTTAAACAGGCAAGGTTTAAATCCTCCATCCATCCAAAAATGGATGCACAAATGTTTCATAGAGGCACAGTTCTGCATCATGTTCAATTTTTAATTAAATGTAATCAAAGCAATTTGACAGTTGTGAAAAATGCACGTTAGAAGACTACCTAAGTCATTTTTACAGTACCCCATATCTCTTTCTAATTATTCTCATGTTCTTAAGAGGTCATAGGTAGAAGTCTTTAATCATCATATTTTCTCCCTCTCATATACATTAGTTGAGGGCAGGCTCCCACTTGGCCTTTCAGATCCATGTGCCTTTAGGGAATGGGCAAAGAGACCTGCAATTACTGGGAGGAATACCATCAGCAAAATTAACATTGCAATGTGTACCTCACAGAACTCAAGAAGATGATTCTTTAAGGTAGAGAAAAGGGACACTATGATTATCTTGACATCTTGGCACTGAGGAAATTAAAATAGATAAATCCCTACTTAAATTTCTATTACAAATTAAATATATGGAATGTGCAATACATGCCATTAAAGAAGATAAAGCATAGCAGATGCTTTGCAATTCTTATACATGCTTAACCCTGACACTTGAAAGCCAACTGTAAATAAAAGAGTCTTCCAAGTATAATTATAATAGATACTCACTGGTACTAATCATACTAAATGCAGCAAAACCTTATAATGCACATCTCCATTCTGGACCACAAGACCACTTCCAATATTTACAGCAGTGTTCCCAATGCTTCTAAAGCACGGGTGTCCAAACTTGGGAACTTTAAGACTTGTGGACTTCAACTCCCAGAATTCCCCAGCCAGCCAAGTTCCCAAGTTTGGACACCCCTGTTCTAAAGGGTACCATGCTGAGAAAGGCTGGATTAGAAAATCACACAGCTGGAAAGTATTATTAATGAGTCAGAAATGAAGATGCTAAAAATTACAGAGTCAGCATTCTATTCTCAATCAAAAGCAATATCTAGCAGACACGGATATCAAATGCAACTAATTATATATGTATGTAAGTCTAAAGGAGAAACATTTTCTTCAACTGCAGCAAGCTAGAAATAAATTACTGAAACTTTGTTTTAAATAGTTTTGCAGAGTTAAAAGACATTAAGTGGGGCACACCATTTTGCTGCTAGCCTCTCTTCATGTGCACTCTGACATAATTTACACTACTGCATTATTTTATTTAATTACTGCATGTTTATACAGGAATTACATTTATGTTCTTCTCAAGGTATCTACACAGATTTCCTTTCATTTGAATTATTTTAATAACTTAGATGACAAAGGAAAATGGAAAAATTCAACTTATGGAATAAAATACATACCAAAAATTAAACAGATGCATGGAGAAATACAAGTCACTGAGTTGAGGCAATAATAGACAATAAACAGAATTTGATCTTATATTTAGCAAGGATCCTAAAATTTCTTGTACAAAAAAATCACCTTTTCTTTAGTCATGCATTTCAACTATGTTTTAATTAATTCCTTTGTAGTAAGAATCAGCTGTAAATGAAGCAGACATGCTTAAAATTCAGCCTGACTGAAGGAGGTGACTCATGGAGATGACATATTACAGTCTAAGCATGTTCCAAAATCACAAATGATGCATACCAGTTCAGGAAAATTCAGAGTGTCTGACTGACACCTTAGCCAATAGCCCTTGAAGGCACAACAGTGGCTTGTCAACTCACGCCCACTACATTTTGAAAACAGGCATTTCCAGACTCTGGATCATCCTCTTAAATCACCAGTTAAGTTGAGAAAGTCCAGAAGAAACATTCACATTGTTTTAGAATGAAGAGGCGGAAGATTTTGTCTGCTGAAATACATTTTTTGATAAAAATGCTCATCTCATGCGCTTGCAATCTTCAGCAAATGGCTATCAGCATGTCCTACTTCAGATTTCACGACGGACACATTTGGCTAAAAGACATTAGTCTCAAAACAACTCTCCTCAATATATTGCTTCCAATAACAGGTATGTAGTTTGGATTTTTATTTTCAGGCAGACTTTGGGGACAGTAATGCAGTCCATTCAAAACTCTATTCTCTCTTCTTCAATTGCTTAAAAGCAGCAGTAAGAGACAAAGCCATTCCTACTCCCTTCCATTATTGTTTAAGCAACAGCCACGGGTTTAAGAAAGTTTTCTGAGAAATCCTGGAATAGCCCTTTATCCTGGCTATGCAGCTTGACTGTCATGCTGCCGCTTTGTTGGAAGCAACAAAACTATTTCTTGCCATCATTAGCTGCCCTTGGTCATGGGCTTGTTCTTATCACTCTCTCTGTGTGCTCCTTACAACTGTGGAGCTCCAGATCTACAACTTGTAGTTCAACCCTAGGATAATCTAAAGTCTAACCCTTCATACTTCTAAATATTGATGGTCACACATAAATGAAGCAAGAAAGGACACTGTTATAGAAAAGATAGATCACAATTTTAATCAATTCTGCTTCTAAAATGTGCTATAAAGTGCCCTCATTTTCTCCAGCTGAAACAGCAAATCAGTTCTCTTTCTGCCCATTTTTAAAAAGCTTCAGTGCCACTTTTGTTACGCTCTTCTTTCATGCTGGGAGGTTCCTCCAATCACTTCCCATAAAACAAACCACATCCTATTCCCCCAGTTTCATACTGTTGAGGAAAATGAAATAATATTCTCTTTATGTACATACCAAACTCCACACATTGCATTAAAATGAAGCATTATTTGTTTCCATGCGAGATCTCTTACCCAAATTTACGTCAGCTAAATTGAAGAAAATCCTTTCAAGTTCCCATAAAACAGGAGACAACATGCTCTTCAAAATTAGGCAACTATCCTAGACTTTGGAACTGCGTCTCTGGAGCAAAAACCGGAGGACTTATTCAACAGTTAAATTGCCCATGCCATGCTGAAGAAAGCAGTATCACTGCTGATAGGCAAAGGTGAAAAACAAAGTGGGATTATGACATCCACTTGTAGTACATGCAAATGAAACAGAGTACTGGGAAGATGCACTGCTGAACCCTAAGAAACGTCAATGAGTTGCCACACCCTGAAGCACCTGTTAATTAATGTCTGCACCATGAGTTAACCCATTGTAGAAAAAGTCCTGTAAGAAGCACAGGAGTAGTTTTATGTGAAACAATGAAATAATATTTTTTTCTTTAAAAATTCAAATTCAAATTCAAATTTTTAATGTGTTAGCCGCTTCCTCTCTGCAAGGGACTCGGGGCGGCGTACAATAAAAATATACATACATACATACATATAGACATACAGGTACACACATATACATACATATACATACATGCATACATGGAGGAGGTAGTAATCAAATACATATCACATTAATAATAATAATAGAAAATTAAAATTAGCCATTAAAATATCCCTTGATAAAATACAATTTAAAAAGGACTGTCAGGAGGAGGATAAAACTACGGTTGAGCCAGGCCAGATAATTGAAAGAGGTGGGTCTTAAGCTTTACACAGAAGGAGCGGAGATCGGAAGTAATCCTGATGTCAAGGGGGAGGTCATTCCACAGGGCTGGGCCCATCACAATGAGGGCTGGGCTCATCACAATTTAATGAGTTAACTACACTTATATAAAATCATATTATAAAAGGGGGAGAGACAAAGAGTTTTTAAAAACACTCGCTGCTTTAGAACAGATGAGGGAATATTCTCAAGTCATTATGACTTTTGTGTGTGCCCTTTTAAGTCAGGGTTAGCCTTTGGCGACTCTCCAGATGAATCCCATACAGGGTTTGGGGTTGTTGTTGTTTTTGCATGATTCCAGAAGTGGTTTGCCATTGCCTCCTTCCTAAAGCAGAGAGAAAGTGGCTGGCCCAAGGTCACCCAAATGGCTTTATGCCCAGAGCAGAACTAAAACTCACAGCCCGCTCAGTTTCTAACTTGCTGCCTTAACCACTACATCAAACTGGCTCTATTAGCAATGCAATATGTCAACAAAACACATTGCTTCTGGGAATTATACAGTGTTGGATACTGCACTATATTTCTAGAAACTAGCAGTATTGGAGAGGGGGGTTAAGACCCCAACCTATCTGAAATGATTGTTATAGTTAGAAGCTAACAGGCTGCAAAGAGATCTCTGCAGAGGAGAAAAGAGGTAAAAGAAAAAAGGTGAAATATAAAAGAGGGTAGAAGGGAAAAAAGAGCATAAAATTGTATTTTTGCCCACTGTTTTACATGGTCTCTTGGTTCTAACATATCAGAATGTGGAGACCTTAGAATGAGAACTAAAGGAAAGTGAGCAGAATGGAGAATGGAAACAGAAGAAATAATTATTTTACAGAAACAATGCAAACACAGTTCTTCATTCAAATTGGAGTTGGGTTCATTCCCTGCCTTACAAAAGAGAAAGATCTACCATGATACAGGAAGGAAAACTTGGCTTCTTACATTAACCAAAGAGTACACAACTCTAAGAAACAGATAACCAATGACTTTCCGAGTGCAGAACTATAACTCCCAGTGAAGTCCTAAGAGATGTGCTACGTGATTCAATCCTGGTTTCCTCAATTCAACCTTTTTAAATGACTTTGATGAAGAAACAAAATACTTGTTAAAGTTGCAGATGACACAAGGTTGGATGGTATAATTAATACCATAAAGACAGAAATTAAATTCAAAACAAAATTGTGTACTTTTCTTCCTTGTGTTTAAACCGTTCATGCTGGAAACTTTTGAACTGAATTTATTTGCTGCTGTGTTTCTAAAAAATGCCTTGGATGTCCTGAAGGTACCATGGAATCAGTACAAACTGCCTTAGTTCCTCCATACTCATAATTTCCTGCCAGCACAGTAGTCATTGTAATCTAGCTGTACAACAGCAATCTCCACAACCAAAAGCAAAACTTGGTAAATTAAAGAACTAAGATAAATTCAGGAGTGTAAGTTGAGAAATATTAGGCTTGAAAACATTACTTGTGATAATGATCTTGGAAGAGTAGTTGATTGCAGACTGAGTATAATAGCACTTAGCAATAGCACTTAGACTTATATACTGCTTCATGGTGCTTTAAAGCTCTCTAACAGTTTTATAGAGTCAGCATATTGCCCCCAACTATCTGGATCCCCATTTTACTGGCCTCAGAAGGATGGAAAGCTGTGTCAACCTTGAGACAGTGAGAATCTAGGTGCTGGCATTCAGCAGAATTAGTCTGCAATACTGCATTCTAACCACATCACCACCACAGCTAGGTAGTAATATGATTTCAAACATCATGGGAAATATAGTTTCTACTTTACTTGGAGCTTGATCACACATGGGTGTTCTATCCTGGGCACATTTTAAGAAAGATCGGTGTTACCTCAACAGGCTCAGAGAAGAACAGCAAGTATTTTCAAAGGATTAGAAACTAAGCCTATGAAGAGAGATTGAAGAAACTGGGAATGGTTCTCCTTGAGAGAAGATTGAAAGAGATATGATAGTATTCTTGAAATACCCGAAGCAGTGTCACACAGAAAAAAGTCTTGACATGCCTGTCATCGTTCCAGAGTGCAGGACAAGTGAATTCAAGCTATGGGCAGATTCCTATATCTCAAAGTTGTGGGGAGGGGGAATCCCTAACAGTAAGAGCAACTCAACAGTAAAACTAATTGTCCAGCAATTAATTGGGCTTCTTTTCATTAGATGTGTTCAAATAGAGACTAGATAATTTGTTAGAGATGCTTTAATTGATATTTCTCCACTGAACAGGAGTGGAAATGTATGGCCTAAATTGCAGCTTCTAAATCTATAATCCAAAGAGATGGCCTGCCAAAGGTTATCTACCTCAGTTTTCTACCTTTTTGCCTGAAGACCTGATACAGCAAAATCAAATGGGACACAACTGTCAACCACAAAACATGCTGCTTAAAATCCTTACTTTCTTTTTTCCATTTCGTTCTTTTTCCATTTTGTATTTATAACACTTGATGGCTAAAGACAGGAACTGACGTCCTTTAACCAGATATAAAGCTATTGAGCATTTAATAATTGTAAAAATAGGAGAGAGAGACCAAAGGTTTAGGCAGAAATCCCCTAGTCAGAATCACCTCAGGATACAAAATATGTCTAACTTGTCTGTCTGTATTAAATGGTCTTCAGCCCAAATCCAGTGCTCATTTTGGTGCCAAAGCCTTGTGCCCATTAGATCATATCCCGCTGCAATGGCTCTTTAGATGTTAAAAAATATTCAAAGAATGCAGACCTTCCCTTCCCTCTCTCAACTTTCTCATTGTTTCCCCCTAAATTAGGCGGAACTAAATTTTGGATTTCTTCATATATATTTTTCCTCTTCAGAAGAGTGACAAATTTAGAGGTTCAATGAACTTTGAAAATTACCTAATGGGGAAAAAATTAGTAGTAGGTATCAATTATTCTTGCTGATCCATTTTAAGGTGGGCATTTCCTAATAATGCACCTTTCTTTTAATGTCATCATCACTGTTCCCTTTAATACACAGTAATTATGGCAATACTGGGTCCCTATTTTGAAATTATGTCAAAAATAATTCCATACATCTAGAGCTGTCAGGAATTCATTGAAGAAGCAGTTTTTAAAGATGTTGTCATCATGTGCTCCATGCACATCCATACACACCTTAAATTACCATTTCCCCTTTGAAAGCAGATCATCGCACGACCTTCAAAATATATATATTAAAGTAATATTTCAAACATGGTGGCTATCTTTCATTCTGCTTCCTCATATGATCTCCCATTTTAGATATTCCAAATTTATAAATATATGAAAGGATGGATGGATTATATATATACCATTCAGTAATTGCTGTGCCACTGTTTTTGATCCGAAGGTAAGATAAGGAGGGATATATATTAAATCCAGGGACTACTGCTAGATTTGTGTAGCTGCACAAGTCTGTATTTTCGGGATTGCTCATTAAATATGATCATTACAAGAACATTAGAAACTCCTAATTGTTAATTGGAATGCCACATTATCATTTTTTTCATCCTTTAATCTAACTATTTCCTAAAAAAAAAATATGAAAATAAATTGCTTCAAAAACACTTTAAAAGCTTCAGGAACATTAATCACTATAATCAAGTCTCTCTTTTAAATCTCTTGTTGGAGAAATATTTCAGGTGTTGAAAGCAAAAATTGTGATTCTTAAGATGATTTCTCTTTGAATGCAACCAGTTGGTGTTTGACTGTCTCGCTTCACCCAAAGAAAGAAATTGGGGATACATTGGTCCTCATTAATGAGAATTGAATCATTAGCTGTAATCTAAACAATGTTGTTAAACAATCTGTTAAAAGGAGGTTTTGTCCCATTTTGTTTCCTTTTACTTAAACTTGGTTACATGTAGCAGACTTCAAGTTGGATGTCTAGAAAACAACTGTAGTTTAATCCATATGTACGGATCAGTTAAGTAGTTAAGTAAATATAATAGCACAATGAAATGAAACTAATCCATCCCATACCAAACTCAATGTTTGGGATTTGTAAAAGATTTTTTTTTTAAAGTCAGATTCACATTCACTGTTGTTTTACATATTTCTTTTTAATTTGTCAACTAAAATCTCTATTGAGAATCACTCAGCTGTGGCTTTTACAATGATAAAAAAGAACCATGCTGTGTAAATTCAGTTCCTTGGCAACAAGTAAATGGACTCTCAGGATCATGGCAAAAACCCAGCAGTGGCACATCTGCCTTTGCTGTTTAATCATTATAATGAGCACAATTTGTCACTTTAATCCAGTTTTGTAATGAAAAGTATTTTTGATACAATAAAAAATGAAGTTGTTTTAATTGCCTCCTTGCCTTCAGATATAGAAGGTATTTTTTTGTTTCTTCATAACTGTGATCTTGTCTAAGAAAAGCAATTATAATATTGGTTATGAAGGTTGGCATTAAATCAGATCTGATTACCGCAGGATCATCTATGTGGGAAGATGGGTTGGGAACTTGAACTGGTATTGAACAGTTGGATGCTTGAATAGTTGCTAGGGTTTCATCAGCAACTAATGTTCCACAAAACTGAGAGATCAAATAGTTCCCTTGGATCAATTCAATGCTAGCTGTTAATACATCTTTGCACACAATCCATTGTAATTACATTATCATACAAAGCACTTTCAAACTTTAATAGCTCAAAAATCAGAAGAACCAAATATATCACCAACAGTTCATATTTTCAATCACCACTCTCTTCTTTATAAATTGTGTGAAACTATCCCATTTTACTCATGGCTTACTATCTGAAAATAATCCTAATATACTTCTAGCTAGGGCTATTCCAGATGTTCGCAGGGGCTACCAAGATGTTCATCTCCTTTGCACCATGGAATAAACCATCCTATTAGATTAGAAAGACAGAAATTCTTTCTAAGAAAGGAATAGGGAAAGCCATTCTATTTTAGAAGTTAAGCAGCAATACAGATCAAAGAACCTGCCATAAAAATGTAGATAAAAATATGGAAATGTGTTCTAATGAAAGGGGACTAGCTCTATAATGATGATTAATGAGATAAGTTCTATTCATATTAAAGATTTGCAGTTTTAAGCCCAGAACACAAAAATTAAATTGTCACCATGTGATGATTTTATTTCAAACAACATAAATGATTTTTGGTTCATGGTACATGTAATTCATGCACTGTAACCAGTATTATAAAGCTATAAATATCAGGGCCAGCCCTACAATTAGGCAGAATGGGGCAGCTGCCGGAGGCAGAAGATGTTAAGAAGCAGGAAGAGGCTAATGTTGGAGGACAGAGCAAAGTATGTTTTGCAACCTTCCTGTTCCCCTAAGCTACTCTCTTAACTCACATAATGTGGAGGATATTTGTCTCTGATAGATGGGATTTGAAAAGAGTACCATGTGGTCTTCTGCCTCAGGAAATATAATGTTAAGTCAGCCTAGATAAATGCAAAAACTTTTTGACTTGCGTTCCTCACAAGCTATCAGGTGTGATGCTGCTTTAGGAATAAAAAAACAAATAGCCCTTTGAGTCTAATGAGACTTCTTGTTCTAATTTTAACATGGTACTCTCACAACTCTGAGGGGGCTCAAGTGAACACTTGAACGCCTCAAGATCAGAAAATATAGAACGAACAGCTCTGATTTTTCTTTTACTTGAAAGCCTATCCTGATTCAGATAATTGAGGAAGGTAATTGAGGGGGGCAGGGAGGTTGTGTTTTGTGGGGATTTATTTGAAGTGAAGAGGGTTTTGTTATTTTAGATGCTAAAGAAAGGTAGAATGATGAAGAAGTGGGGTGGGACAGTATTAAATTTCTTTTCCTACTAATCTATTATCTCAATCCAGAACAGGCCAAACCCACACTGAATTTTAGAAAACTCTGGTGTGCATGTTACCCAATACCCTGCCACATAGTGTGATTTTATTTCCTGGATGAAGAATAGTACCTACACTAAAGTGATACAGAATGCAAAAACATGAGGTTTTTACAGTACAGATCCATTGCAGTACACCCATGAAACACCATTGCTTCTTGAACTGCACAGGCTACCAATCAACTTTAGGATACAATTCAAGATATTTTGTTTGGAAGGGCAGTCATACACATTTAATGAATTGGTTGAATGAAAAGAAACAAACAAACAGACAAACAGCAGCTTTGACCTTGCAACTGTTTTCCCAACTTCTTCCTATTCTTCTAATGCATTTATTTCTGTCCAATTGACCAAATAAGTTGGGACTCCAACATTCCTGCCTGGATTCAGAAGCCAACTGGCTGCAGTTTGATTGATTATCAATAGTAGAATAGAATCAATAGTTCTATCAATAGTTTAGGGAACATTAGCCACCTCTTGTATTCCTTGAAGACCATCTTTCAAAACAATACAAGTCAAGAAATATGGCAGGAACAGGCTGCATCAGGGACACCTGAAAAAAACCTCTCCTTGTGTTCACAAACCAACTAAGATATGCAGAAATGCTGTTGTCAGATTCATAACCATATAATTAGGCATATACTGTAACTAATTTAAATTTAAACTTCATATGTGAATTGAATTTATGAATATAGGACCTTATTTTATCAGCTCCTGGCCAATTTATAACGAGTTGCTAAACTTGAGTGAGATAATAGTGAAATTTATAAGGAATATGAGGCAATAGTATCAACAGACAAGATAGACAAACATCTTTAGGTATCTTTATTCAGAAATATGACTTGCATTCAATACAGCTTGTTTCTAGTACGTTTAGGACCACAGCCTGAATGAAAACAGAACTTTCGGGTGTGCTTGGATGCATGCTTTAGATGAAGGAATTCATGAGGAAAATGATGAAAATGTGCCACAATGTCATAATACAAATTTTTCCCCTTGTGTACTTCTGTGTAACTTCACAACTCAAAGATGAAAAGCTGGAGCTAGCCCTAAGACAGCACAATGCACGTTTCATTATTTTGGCATGACTCTGGTCATGCCAAATTACCATATTGCCATTGGCTTCAGATTATTTTTCTTAATTGTAAAGCCTTGCCTGTCCAATTAAATGTTATGGTGAAAGAAAGTCATAGAGGAAGGTACATATTCAGATTACAACAGATGAATGGTATAACAATTATTAACAAAACATTTGTTGATGTATAGAACTTTATTATAAGATGGACTGATCTATACTGAAAAATACCATCGGATATGTTCTATTTAACATTTATTTTGATAAATAATTATCTCTGAATTGCAACATATCTTAAGACACTATGATTGAGAATAAGATTCCTAAATGGGGGGTGGGGTCGGAACTTGGGCTCCCTATTAGGCAGAAGAGTATGACTGTGCTGAAGCTCAGATACAAGTAGCTGAGGGAAAAGAAGACAAGGCCTAAATCCCTCCCGTTCACAATTAGAAGGGCTAATGTATTTGTTTCGTGCATGAGAGAATACATTCCTCTTGTTCAAAATGTACTTTATTTTCCTCATTAATTGCACTAACTGCTCCCGACCACTAACTTCATCTCACTGATTAGAAAATTATGAATGCTTGAGATGTACTTTCAGTACGTTTCAGAGCATGGCCAAGAGGTGTTTCCCCTTTGTTTCTCAGAGTGGTATACCAAGGAATTCAAGATTTTTGTAAAAGTGTGGGGAAAGATGAGGCTTGACAACTGAGGAACGTCCAACTCTATTTTATTACGCGTTTTAACAATAGCAAGCAATACAGGAGAGAAGCCCCTTTCCTTAGCCTGACAGCTATTTATACGAGAGCTGTCAGGCCAAGGAACCAATCAGGAGCGCAAGTCAGCCCGCCTTCAGCCATGCCGCGCCTGATTGGCTAAGGCGCAGCATGGCTGTTGCTGGCTGACAACAGGGGGAATTCCCCGGTCGTAAGTCGGGGAGGAAAGAATACAATACTCCTTCCCCCCCAGCGAGTACGCATGCGTAGCAGTGGAGCATGCGTAGTCGCTAAGATAGGCTGGGCGGCGACGGACACGCCCAGAACGCCGCAGAACTGGGCAGACCGTCGGAGAAGGAGGTGGTGTCCGTGGGAGCTCCTCCCTGATGGGAGTGGAGCTCCGGGCGCCATCTTGAAGGCCTACCCCAGCCGGAGGAGGAGGAGGCGGAGACTCTGGAACAGGTAGGCAGGGCCGGGGTGGCGCGGCCGCTGACGGGCTTGAGTCAGGGAACTTTGAATTGTTGCGAGGGACAGGCTGGCCTGATTGAGGGAAGGCCAAAGTCGGTTGCAACGGCGGAGCTGGTAGCCCAACGGGGGCTGAAACGAAGGAGGGCTGTGGAAGGCGGAAGGCGCCTGGAACAGTCTCTGGCGAAACTTCTTGCGGCCTGGGCAACTGCCACGGCTGGGGAAACGGGTGCGGCGCCAACCCCAGGGCCTCGGGTGGAATTGGCGAGGCCGACTCTGCGGGGTTGTTGTGTGGATCCAAAGGTTCGCGGCGCCTTAATTGATCCACGTGGCGGCGCCAGTCTGCACCGTCGGCGGTCCGGACCCTGTAAGAGCAGGGGCCGGTTACAAAAGTGACGGTGGCAGGCACCCACTTAATATCCCCGGAGAAAGCCCTAGCCCACACTGGATCGCCCTCACGGAAGGAACGGGGAGGGGGCCCCAGGTTGCTCGGCTGTGCCTCAGAATAGGTTGGGTGCAACCTATCTAAGGTGGTCCGCAGGCGCCGGCCCATCAGCAGCTCAGCTGGGGTTTTGCCGGACAAGGGACACGGGGTGGAATGCTGAACCAGGAGGTAAGCAGCCACCCTCGTGGGCCAGTCGCCCTTGTCCATTCGGCCAAGGGCGTCTTTGGCCGAGCGGACAGCGCGTTCCGCCCGGCCATTGCTGGCCGGATGATAGGGAGCGACGAGGGCATGCCTGATGCCTTGGGTGGCCAGGAAACCCTGGAACACGGTGGACGCAAACTGAGGACCATTGTCCGACACAACGACGTCTGGCAAGCCGTGGGTGGCAAACAGGCGCGTCAGTGCTCGGACAGTGGCCTCGGCTGTGGTGGAGGTCATGATGAGGAGCTCCACCCAGCGCGAGTAAGCGTCCACCACAACCAGGAAAACCTGACCTCGGAAAGGCCCGGCGAAGTCCAGGTGGAGGCGTGACCACGGGCCGCGGGGAATCTCCCACTCCCGCGGCGGGGCCGCCGGAGGCGCTGGACGGGAGACCTGGCAGGTCGAGCACCTGGCAACCCAGGTAGCTATCTCGTCGTCCAGCCGGGGCCACCAGACATAGCTGCGCGCCAATGCCTTCATGCGCGCTATGCCAGGGTGGCCCTCATGGAGGCGAGATAGCACCTGGTCACGCAGTGTGGGTGGAATGATCACCCTGTCCCCCCACAGGAGGCACCCACTGTGAAGGGACAGCTCTAACTGCCTGGCCTTGTAGGGGCGGTGGCCGTCGGACACCGGCCCCTCAGGCCACCCCCGCAGAACCCAGGTCATCACCTGGGAGAGGGTGGGGTCGGCCAGAGACGCTGCCGCCACATCGCCCGCAGAGAGCGGCAAGGCGAGGTCTGCAATGGCCAAAACAGACATGCAAGGCACTGTCTGAGGGTTGGAGACGGGCAAGGGGCAGCGGCTGAGGGCATCAGCATGCCCTAGCTGCTTGCCAGGGCGGTAGACCAGGGCATACGAGTATGCCGCTAGGAACTCCACCCAACGTGTCATCCGGGGTGACAGAATGGGAGGGGTCGGACGGTCACCGGCCAGAAGCCCAAGGAGCGGCTTGTGGTCAGTGAAGAGCGTGAAATGCCGTCCGTAGAGGTATTCGTGGAACTTTTTAACCCCGGACACGGCAGCCAGAGCCTCCTTGTCGATCTGGCTGTAGTTCCTCTCCGCTGGAGAGAGTGTCCGGGAATAAAAAGCTATGGGGGCTTCTGAGCCGTTGGGAAGGACGTGGCTCAGGACAGCCCCCAAACCCACGGGGGAGGCGTCACACGCTAGAGTCAAGGGCATCCTGTCACTATATTGGACTAGGACTGCCTCTGACGTCAGCATGTCTTTGACAGCCGCGAACGCATGCGCTTCGCGGCTGCCCCAGCGCCAGGCTGCCGATCGGTCGAGCAACCGATGCAGCGGCTCGGCTAGTGACGCCTTGTGTGGCAAAAATGGCGCGTAGAAATTTAAAAACCCCAAGAACGACTGCAGCTCCGCCTTAGTGGCGGGGGTGGGGGCGTTCTTGATGGCTGCGACTTTTGCAGGGGTGGGGTGGATTCCGTGGGCATCTATGGAGAAGCCGAGGAAATCCACTTTTGGCACAGCAAATGAACATTTGCTGCGCTTTAATTTGAGACCCGCGCCCCTAAAACGGTCGAGGACCTTCCCCAGTACTTCGAGGAGTCCTGAGCGGCTGGATGCAGCGATCAGGACATCGTCGAAATAGGGTACAACGCCAGGGAGCCCATGGAGCAAACGCTCCATGAGGCTCTGGAAGATCCCCGGGGCCACGGAAACGCCAAATTGGAGGCGGCGGCAACGGAAAGCCCCTCGGTGGGTGACGATAGTCTGCGCAGCCGCCGCTTCGTCATCCACCGGGAGCTGCTGGTAGGCCTGCGCCATATCCAGTTTCGCAAAAATACAGCCCTGCCCCAGGGAGTGGAGCAGGTGCTGTACGACAGGGACTGGATAGGGGTTTGCCTGAAGGGCCAAATTGATGGTTGACTTAAAATCGGCGCAGAGGCGTATGGAACCGTCGGCCTTCACAGGGACCACTATTGGGGTCTCCCAACGCGAGTAGTCAACAGGGTCCAGTACGCCCTGCGCCAACAAGCGGTCAATCTCCTCATCAACTTTGGCCCTTAAGGCAAAAGGCACCCTGCGGGCCTTCAGCCTAATGGGAGCAACCTGGGGATCTAAATTAAGAGAGATGGGGGTGCCCTTGTATAGTCCCAGCTGGCCGTCAAAGACGTCCGCGTAGGCGGAGATGACAGCAGCTACGTCAGGGGGTGTGTCTGAGATGGAGTGCACCCCCTGCACGGAGAGACCAAGGGCGGGGAACCAATCTAGCCCCAATAGAGCGGGGAGGGGCTTTTCAACCACTAGGATTGGCAGGCACCCCGAAAACCCCCCGTATTCAACCCTGACTGTATGGCAGCCCAGGGTTGGGATAAGTGACCCCTGATAGTCCCTCAAGGCCACGGGGCTAGCAGACAGCTGGCGTTTTAGGACGCCGGGGCACAGTTTCTGAAAGTCAGCCCAGGCGATTAAGGAGCGGGACGAGCCGGAGTCCACCTCCATTACACAAGGCGTGCCCTCAATGAGGACTGACGCCTTGATTCTGTCCGCACCTGCGGAGGCCTGGTAGATCGCCTCTGCAGGGGCGGCTGCTGCAGGGCCTGGCTCCACGGTGTAACAGCTGGCCTTCGAGCGCGGCTGGCGGCGGGGCTGCTGCTGCGGTCCGGCTGTCATCTGCTGGCCTGTGGCTCCCTGGGATGGCGGCGGTGGTAGCGCAGCTCGGCAAACTTGGGCCAGGTGCCCTTTTTTCGAACACCGGCGGCAGATGGATGCCCGGAATGGGCAGGCTGACCGGTCGTGGCTGCCCCCGCAGCCCAGGCAGGCTGTCACAATCTGGCGCGGAGGTCGCGGATTGCGGCGTCTCTGTAGTTCTGCCAGGCGAGCCACAAGTTCTTCCTCTTCCTCAGCCGGGCTCGGAATGGGCACCAGCTGATCAATGAGGCAGGTCTGCGCTGGGGAAGGGTGAAACGGGTGGCGGTCCATCTCAGCGACGGATTGCTCCGACAACTCCGCCGCCCGTGCATCAGCGACCGCCTCTGACAGGGTGATTTCTGGCCGGGCCAGGAGACGCCTCCTCAGCCGTCGGTCCCTGATGCCGCTGACGAATTGTTCAACCAGATTGTCCTCCAAGTCAGGGAACTCGCAGGGAATGGCTGTGGTCCGCAAGGACTGGAGGAACTGGCTGACGTCTTCGTGCGGCTTCTGGACGCACTGGCGGAAAGCGTATCGCCTGGTGATCTTCGATGGGGTCGGGGCGTAATGTCCCTTCAGCTTGGCCATCAGCGTGTCCCAGTCGAGGTCGTGGACTGGCACAGGGGCTGCCAACGCCCGGGCGGCGTTGAACATCGGGGTTCCGCAGCTACTGAGGAAGAAGCTGCACTTCTCCTCCATCGGAATACCCCGTTTTCCGTTGGCTCGCAGGAAGCACTCAAAACGCTCCAAAAACCCCGTCCATCCTTCTCCGTCGGTGCCGAAGGGAGCGAACGGGGGCAGTGAAGACATAGCGGCTTGGAGTTGTGCGGCTCGGGAAGCTAAACTCAAGCGGCTGTGTAGCAGAGGTCGGGTTCCGTCAGGGTCGTCGCCTCAGCAGGATCCCATCCTCGTCGCCAGTGTAAAAGTGTGGGGAAAGATGAGGCTTGACAACTGAGGAACGTCCAACTCTATTTTATTACGCGTTTTAACAATAGCAAGCAATACAGGAGAGAAGCCCCTTTCCTTAGCCTGACAGCTATTTATACGAGAGCTGTCAGGCCAAGGAACCAATCAGGAGCGCAAGTCAGCCCGCCTTCAGCCATGCCGCGCCTGATTGGCTAAGGCGCAGCATGGCTGTTGCTGGCTGACAACAGGGGGAATTCCCCGGTCGTAAGTCGGGGAGGAAAGAATACAATAATTTTCAGTATAGATTTAATCTGCTACAAAGAAATAACCCAATTCTTTATTTTCTGAGAAACATGGGACAAATATAGATTGTTTTGAAGCTAAATTTCCTTCCTATTTCACAGGAAAGCAAATAAAATCCGCTTTATCTGAAGTAATGATATAAAGCCCAAATAAATAACTAAAAGCAAACATCTGCCAAAATAAAGCAGTTACCCATATGCCTTAAGAATTATTAAAACTTTTATATGAAATCCTTCTTACACAGATAGTATTTTATGTGTTGTCCTAAAGAGTATGGTGCCAGGGCCTGAAGAATGTATTACTCAGGCTGGGCACAACCACAGAGATAAATATGTATGGGCAATCTGTTTGCCAGAGGCATCCTCCCAAGGTATTGGTTCACTTCCTTGCAGCCCTCACCCAAATTACCATAATTTAATTTCACATTGAGTTTTGGCAGCAAATCATTACATCAAGTGTTAGGGGCAAACTGCTTGGAAGCAGTTTTAGTAGTCAGAAAAGACTGAAGGCTGAAGTTAGAAAAAAGGTTGACAAATGAAAAAAATATTGAGGACAGTATCATTAAATCTCTGGATAAGAAATACTGAACATTTGATTAGTTTATTTTTAAATCTTGTTTTTTTTCCCCAAACGCCCTCAATGATTATTGAGTATTGGACCAGTTTATTTCCTTTTAATCATATAGTGTTCAGATCCTTTAGTCATAAATAAAAATTATTACATTATTAATAGTCCTATTATTAAAGAACAGAGGATATTTTTTCTAAAAAAGGAGGGACATTGGTACAAGTTTACATATGAACAAATGTTGTTTTGTTTAAGTTTTCACTTCTACTTCTAGAAGGTCAATGCTAGAAGCAGACTATTTATTCTATTATTGTATATATTAACTGATGAACAATCAACAGCTGGCTCTTTTGTTCACTCCAGCCCTTTGGGTTCTGCCTTTTTTATTTTGGCTCCATCTAATTTTGAGTATAATCCTCAGGAAACCACCCAAGAGCAAATGTATCCCTTAATCCAAGAAAAGTTACTCACCTTATGGCTGCCTGCCCAACTTCATGAAGCTGGAAGATCGGTCTTAGAAGAAACGCAGAACGTACCAGAGGGAAATTGTGAAAAAGACAGAGCTTAAGAGGCAAGAAGAAAATGTTATCTTTCAAATTGCTGGAGAAACCTTCTTATAAACTGGAACAGATCTTCAAATATTCCTTATTATTCTGAAGATTTATCATGTGCCTGTTGTTGGAGTTCCTACATACCCAGTGGTCAAATAATTCATTAAATTACTTTCTTCCCTATCTACAAAATTGTTGAAGAAAAAGCATCATCTCCTTTAGAACAATGCACATTGGTGCTCTGTAAAAGACTTGTGCTCCTCTTTTATCAGAACAAGCTAAAAATTATCCTTCATTGTCAGCAGATACAGTTAACACTTCAGTGTTGAAATTCTTCCAAGCAATAGGAACAGCTCTTCACATTTCCCATCTCTTACTTTATTCTTCAGTCCCATAGATCTCTCTGCAGAGAAGAAGCAGGGACACAACATTCAGTATCTATTATTGCCCAGGTGGTCACAAATAAGCAGAGTAGGGATTGCAGTTGGTCTTTGAAACATTGTTCAGGTATGCTTTACAGCAGCAAAAAGAACAAGCATTTAAATCAACCACATTCTCATTTTGGGAAAAGGGGGAGAGAATGACCCAAAGTTACAAGTTTAAGTATGCAAAGAATGCTGCCCTTGGTGACCTGAACAAATTGCCTCTAAATCAAGAACCAGCTCTGTCATGTCTACACAGCACACCAGCATGAAGTAATTATCAAATTAAATGAGCAAGTTCTTCATATGTGCATTTCAAATTTTATAGGGAATCCAAGACTCTGGAGAGACAGCAGCCCCCAAATTGTCCATATTAATTGCTTGTGCAATACTTCTCACAGCTCAAGATAGTTCAAAGGTTGCAAGAGTTCAGAGCAAGAGGTAATTCTTAAGTGCACATACCCAATTCTACTCAAAAGCTTGCTCTAGGTCAACACCTTCTACAGATAAACATGGTTTGGGGCAAAGCTACAATCTAGGTTGTAATTACCGTATTTTTCAGAGTGTAAGACGCACCTTTTTTCCTCAAAAAAGAGGCTCAAAATCTGGGTACGTCTTATACATCGTTTTTTGACCCCCCCAGCCCCCAGCAGCACTCTATAAGCCTCCATAAGGCTATGCGTGCTTTAAAAAAATTGACAAAAACCGGGCCCGTTTTCACAAAAACAGGCCTTTTTCCTCATCCCCCCCCCACGCCCCTCAGGAGACTCTTCAAGCCCCCCCCCCCAGGCTATTCATGCCTTTTTTAAAAAAAAAACAGGCCCGTTTTCATGAAAAACGGGCCATTTTTGGGAGGTTTGCAGAGTGCAAAAACTTTTTTCCCCCTTTTGGAAAGCGCTTTAACTGATTGATGAGAAATACATTGATCAAGTGCTGTGCTAGCAGAAACAAAGTTAGGTGCTGCAGATTGTCATCGACTTCCTTCTCCAGCTCTTGGATAAATACACTTGGAAACATCTATCTACCTACATTCTCTCTCTCTCTACCTACCTACCTACTGTATTTCTCTCTCTCTCTCTCTCTCTCTCTCTCTCTCTCTCTCTCTCTATCCCTCTATCTACCTACTTACCTACCTACTCTCTCCCTCTCCCTACCTATCTACTGTATTTCTCTCTCTCTTTCTATTTCTCTCTCTCTATCCCTCTACTTACCTACCTACCTACACTCTCTCTCTCTCTCTCCCTCCCTCCCTATTGTATTTCTCTATCTCTCTATCTATCTCTATTTGTCTCTATATATATATATCCCTTTATCTACCTACCTACCTACCAAACTACTCTCTCTCTCTCCCTACCTACATACTGTATTTCTCTCTCTTTCTCTCCCTCTCTATCCCTCTATCTACCTACCTACTTTTTTTAAAATTTGCCTCTTCAAAACCTTGTTGCGTCTTATACTCCGATGCATCTTATTCTCCGAAAAATACGGTAAATAGATCTTTAGTTGCTTTTCTACTTAAAGGCATTCATATTCATATCCAATTTCACTTTCCCCTTTTTATTTCTCTAACATTTCCAGTACAAGCAAGTCATATTATTTTCCACATCAGAACATTTAAACTAGAATAGCAAAATGGATTGTCAATGCTGTTGTCTGAATAAAAATAATAAAAATTGGTCTTATAATCATAATTATTAAGTTGCTGTCCATTTAGGTATTTGTAATTTTAAAACTTTTTAATGTTATGGAATTTTCTAACACCAGGTTATTTAGTCCCATTTTAGCAAAGTGGCTGTGCAGTAGTTGGAAGTTTTTGCTTGACAGCCATCCCTCTGGGAAACCTGTGCACAGGTGGGCAAGCAAGTACGTCACTATTATTGTGTACATTAATATGATTGTATATCTTCTTTTTAGACATCTTTTAAAAAGTAGCTGAGATCTAAAGCTCTCTCCTCTTGCTATCTCCTTTGCTTCCCTTCCCAACCACTTCACTCCTTCTTATACTTTCCATCCTTTCCTCTAACTCAGTGTAATATTATACATTGGGTTAATAAAATATTCAAATATTTGAAATGATGTGAAACCACTGAGGAAATGTTTATTTATTTATTTATTTATTAGAAGATTGCCACCTATTTGCACATGGTGACTCAAGCCAGCTTACAGGGGTATAAAAATAATATAATAATATAATAGCCCCCCACCCCTCAACCCGGCGACAACATATCACATCAGCCACTCTGGATTCCCCAGGCCTACTGACAGAACCAGGTCTTCAGCGCCTTCCAGAAGAGTGTTAGAGTGGGGGCCATTCTAATCTCTGGGGGAATGATGTTACAAAACCTTGGTGTGCCTTATACTCCGGTGCATCTTATTCTCCGAAAGCCGCCATAGAGAAGACCCTTCTTCTGGATCCCTCCAGATGTATCTCTCTAGGGCAGTGTTTCTCAAACTTTTTTTAACCATCGCCCCCTTAAGACACAATTTGATTTGCCACCGCCCCCTAAAGATTATTTAATTGTATAATATACAAAATGTATTAAATTGCAAAATGTATTACATGTAAATAAATTTTAATGGTGCAGAACAATGTTTGATAAACTCAGCTTTTATTCAGAACTTTTAATGAGATGGATGACACTGATGTTTCGCAACCAATTCACTCACTCTAGGATCGATGTTGCTTAGAAGTAGTCTCAAATCTCCCCTTTTTGCAATTTGCAGGCGATTTCTTTGCTTAGTTTAGAAACCGCACTAAATCCGCGTTCAGCCATGTAAGACGATGGGAAAGCAAGAAAATAAAGTTTAATTGCCTCCCACAAATTTGGATATCTTTCAGGAATTTCTTTCTGCAACCAAAAATCCACGTACGATTTTTTGAAGAGAGGTTTCAATTCAAAGTCGTTCTTTACAGCAATTAAGTCTTCTTGAATTACAAGATTAGTGTCACTTCCACAAACATAAGTAAATGGATTTAGCACCCAGTCCTGAATTTCCATATTTATAAGATCTTGGTATCTTTCAATCATGTTCTCCTGCAGAGATTTCAAATGATCACAATAAATCAAGAGGTCGTCATCTACTATAGAAGTATCAGTGTCAGCAATTTGTAGTTTAAGAGTTGGAAAATGAGACAAATTCCAACGACCAATGTTTTCTCTGAAGAAATGCAGCTTTTCTATGAAATTACAAATTTTAGATTTTTGCCTTAATGAGGCTTATATCATCACCTTGTAATTGCAAATTTAAATCATTGAATATACAGAATCAATCAGTTAAATACGCAATATCCGTTTTGCATGCCAAGAGATCATCACTCAAATCACTGCATTTATTTTCCTGTAAAAATTGCACGACTGTGTCGAACAGAGAATAAAATCGTTTAAAACAGTTTCCTTTGGATAACCATCTCACCTCGGTATGTAGAAGGAGACGGTCAAATTCTTCGTTATTCTCAACACACAATTGACGTAATATTCGAGAATTGAGGGGTTGATTCTTAATTTTATTCACTGATTTTACAACAATGCTGAGGGAATTATGAAGACGACAGGTCAAGTTTTTGGCAACCAAATGCTGTCGATGAATTACACAATGTATCGTAAAAACGTCTGGTACTGCCTTTTTTAAATAAGAAAGAAATCCCTTGTGTTTTCCTGTTAATGCGGGAGCACCATCTGTAGCACAAGCAATGATGTTTTTCATTGGTATATCTTGTTCTTTGAAGAATTGTTCAACTACCGTAAAAATAGACGCACCTCGAGTGTCTGTTTCCAACTCCTTAGCAAACAGTAATTCTTGCATTACTTCATTATCTTTAATAAAACGAGCATAACCCAAGAGCAGTGCTTCATTGCCTGGTAGCGTAGATTCATCCAGTTGCAGGCCAAATCTTTGTTTTTTCAGAATATCACACAAACTTTCTTCAATATCTTCAGCCATTTCATCAATTCTTCTTCGAACAGTATCATCACTGAGAGGAATAGATTTGGTGATGACACTAGGAGAGCTATGATGTACTACTGTGCGCAACACTTCTTCTACGACAGGTAAAAGAAGCTTCTCTCCAATTGAATGCGGATTCCCTGATTTAGCAATTAGTTTGGCAATATTGTAAGAACAAACGAGTCCATCGTCAGCTTTTTGTGTTTGTTTTGTCAGAAAAGAGACGATAGATTTTCTTTGCCTTAATTTGTCTCTTAAAGCTTGAAAGTACAATAGATCTTGGTTCACCTTATCAGGATGCATTTTTTAAAGGTGTTCAGCGAGTCTTGATGGCTTCATCGCCTCGTTAGAGAGTTCTTTCTCACAAATAAGACACAAAGGCTTTTGATCATTATGAGGAGCAGTAATAAAGCCAATTTTCAAATATTCAACTGAATACTGTCTGCACTTTTTCTTTGATGTGTTCTGAGACATAACTTCGGTAACCCAAAAAATCTGAAAAAAAATATACGGTGTTGCAGGTTTGCCCACGTGCCGCGCACAATGACTGCTGTGTGAGTCCGCCTAGTCACAGAACAAGTAATAAATAGAATTTGTTCAACGCCCCCTTCTGTACGTTCAACGCCCCCATGTAAGGCGGAACTTCCTACCGCCCCCTTGCACTTCTTTAACGCCCCCCAAGGGGGCGGTACGGACCACTTTGAGAAACACTGCTCTAGGGGATGGGACCCGCAACATTCTTTGCCTCGCTGCTCTAGTGGAACAAGTAGATGTGACCGGCAAGAGATGGCCCTCAGATAACCTGGTCCCAAGCCATGAAGGGCTTTAGAGGTGACAACCAGCACCTTCAATTGTACTCTGATTCGGCAAATTGGCAATCAATGCAGCTCCCTCAGGAGAGGAGATACATGTGCACACCGCGGTCTGCACAAAACCATGCAGGCTGCTGCATTTTGCTGTGTATTCAAACAGTTCTTCCAAAATAATTTTTAATTATAAGTAAAACTCTAGGAAGATGAGCAGTGCTGAAAAACCACTGTTTCTTTAAGTATGCTAATGCGTTCAAATATAAATTAAGAGTAAATTTGGTAGGATAGGAAGCACATATCTGTACCTTAGTACAAAAACAAATAAATATAAAGCAGATATAGTGTTTCTGTGCATGTTGGCATCCTTGTTTTATGAAACAACTTGTGCATCTCTGCCCTAGCACAGATCTAACCAATATGTCTAAATGTGTATCTAACTTTAATTCAAATGAACAAGAAAACTTTTCGGGACAAAGGAATTCTAGACTGACACAACAGAATAATATCCACCAGAGATTAAAAAGGACTGATGTCTGACTGAAAACAATGTATGACTGACAAACTGCCTTTAAGAACTAATAAGCAAAAATCCAGACAAATATTCCCCAACTTTAAGTTTCTCAGGCAACATCTTGTGAAAGACATCTTGTGAAATAACAGATAGTCTGCAATTACCGCTGAAAGGTAATCATTAAGGCTGTGCAAATCCTTCAAAATGGCTGCTTTGGAACTTGCAAGCGTACATTCTACGTACCTTTTTGTTTTTTAATCATTAAAGCATCCATATCATTTTTCATGCAGGTGCAATAACTTTGAAAAATTGTTCCAGTTGTCTCCATGTTACCCTGCTTTCAATAATTTAATTAAGGTTGATATTAAAATAAAAAGAATACAATTACCTAATATAAAAATACAGAAAAATATTGAAAAGTGGTGGAACAAAGAGAAAACAAATCTCCCACCCATAAAAGAAATGGTAAAAAGAAAGAAACATCCCCCTTCATCCCCAGCAAATATAGTCAATATAAAATAATGTATCACTGTCTCTTAACATATAACCATATATATCTTCAATCCATATCCCATCCCATTTTTCTATTAACTCATCTGTAAACCTTTACTTCTTATTAATCAACAAAGTTCCAGTAAAAATTAACAGAAATATATAACAATATAAATATATAATCCTCCTTTCCATTTAGTCTAAATTCCTTTCATCCTTCTATTTAATAATCAAAATCTAATTCCAATTAATAAACTTGTTAAAAAAACATTAAAATGATTAAACGGATATTATCCTCTTTTGAAAGAAGTAGCTATGCGTGTAGACACATTCAAAGATAACCAAGTACAGCCACACAAAGTTTGGAAGAAATTACACCTGTTAATTGATTTAAAAAGAGCTGCACCCTGTGCTCTCCTACATATTCTAATCTAAAGCACTTTTCTGAAGGACTTGCACAGCTCTAATAGTGAAATGTACAGGATGTACAGTTTAACTTTCCTGATTGACCACGGTAAACGGGATTTCTGGAAGTTATGATCCAATGTATCTTGGATGCTTCTAGACTGGAGGGAGCTAATATAGTGTATATAGCTGGGTTTTTTTCCCCAAAAAAAGATTTCTTAGTAACAAATCAATTCCTACTTTGATTATAAATGTCATAAAGATAGAGTAGTCTGTGCTTTAAAATGAGATTTGCCACTGTATTCCAGCTGATGAAGAATAATTCTTTGAATTGTCTTTTATCAATATCTCAGTATTAAGCTATACATTTCTGTATGTGTGTCTGTTTATCACAGAGAGAAAAACTACCCAGGACTTCAAATTTACTTTCCAACACTATTGACATTCCCAGCAGATCTTGAGTCTGCTAATACCTCCCATCTTTCTCTCATCTTGATTTTGTTTTCATCTTGTTACAAATAAAACCTTTTTATTCAACTAATATTTCAAGAAAAATATGAGTCAGCTGCCAGCTTTCAATATACCTGCTGTGTAGCTTGACACACGTTTTATATATTACACTATCCTGTTACAGAAGTATAAAAATGTGTCCGAGCGAATTAAATTAACTGTCAGCGCCTGCCCAGAGCCCATGTGGTCTAGTAGTTAAGGCACCAGGCAAGAGACATAGAGTCCAAATCCTGCCTTAGCAACAAAAGCCAGCTGGGTGCCCTTTGCCAATCAGTTTCTCTCAGCCCAAGTCAAATCACAGGATTGTTGTGGTGGAGAAAATAGGAGAAGAGCAGTGTGTTGGACATGTTTGCTACCTTGAATTATTTGCAAAAATAATAAAGTAAATAAATAAATAAATGGCCCCAAGGCATAATCAGTTTGTTTATTTCATTTTATTTCATTCTATCAAATTTCTACTTCATTCATCTCACCTGTGTGATTCTGGATGTTTAATTGGTTTGCTTACTTGATTTACATAGCTCCTATCTCAAATAGATGATTCTGAAAGGCTAACGATGAATAAAAAAACAGGTAAAAACAACATAACAAAATAAAAAAAATAACATGTACAGCAGCCAAGATAAAAAAAATCAACCAACACAATCAACATATCTATGATAGGGGCTCCCCACAGATCTAAGGCTCAAGGTTCAGTAATAAAACCAGGTGTTTAAGGCCTTGCAGAAATCTACACATACAGAAAACTACTGTATTAATTTAATAGCACATATTGTATGAAAACATATGTTTTATATGCACTCTCTCAGAGACATCTCAACAACCATTGCCAACAGATTTTAGGTAATCAGTCCTTTGTGGAAGACAATTTTATATACTACATGGCTCTCATTCATATGTATATTTCTATAATGTCGTATCATGCCATATGGAACTATCTGTAAGAGTTGTAGGTACTTCCATTAGTAGTTCCCTATAATAGTGAACTTTCCACGATTAGCAGAAGTGAGGAACACTACATTGTTACTAACAACCTAATCTTTTGTACTCTTGTTCCAAACTCAGTAAGATAAAAGATTGCAATCTCAATTATCTATCTTGGTATTTTTCAATCTGGTGCTTCCAAATATAGTCAGACTATCCTAGTAGTTCCCTGCCTACACAGCTATTAAGTTAACCAAGATTGTCTTCTTATGCCTTCTGTTACTGCGCCTAGTATCTTTTCTTGCATCTGTCTCTAAAACACCATTCCCAATTTGTATACATTATTTTTGGAAGGGGAAAGCACATACAGTAACTGTTCATCCTTGCACCTTAGCAAACAATCTGAATATTGGTGCTGTTTAACGGATTCACCAGATAAATTGATAGCATTGATTATTAGCATATTATGTCAAGGTAAGATTACTATTTTTTTTCTTTTTTTAAACAAAAGTACCCCAACTTAATACAAATTCTTCCACATTAAACTGTTTTGAAAGCAAACATGGAATTATACAGTTACATCATTTTAGGAGATATGCATCAATATATTAATCATGACCGATTACCTATTCAGTTAAATATAAGTTTGGATGTCCTTGCCTATCCATAATTCTCTGCAAACAAGGACAAGTAATCTTTCATATAATGAGACAATTCCTGGCAATGTATTTCTTTCATTTAATTAGCAGGACCAAAAATGTCTGATCACAATTTTTAAAAATACATTTTAAAAACGGAATGCACAGGTACAGTATAGGTGGTACCGTGCTCAATAGTAGTAACTGTGAGAGGGATCTTGGAGTCCTAGTGGACAACCATTTAAATAAGAGCCAGCAGTGTGCAGCAGCTTCCAAAAAAGCCAACACAATTCTAGGCTACATAAACAGAGGGATAGAATCAAGATCACGTGAAGTGTTAATACCACTTTATAATGCCTTGGTAAGGCCACACTTGGAATACGGCATTCAGTTCTGGTCGCCACGATGTAAAAAAGATGTGGAGACTCTAGAAAGAGTGCAGAGAAGAGCAACAAAGATGATTAGGGGACTGGAGACTAAAACATATGAAGAACGGTTGCAGGAACTAGGTATGTCTAGCTTAAGAGAAAGAAGGACTAGGGGAGACATGATAGCAGTGTTCCAATATCTCAGGGGTTGCTACAAAGAAGAGGGAGTCAA
The DNA here is from genome assembly GCF_964273705.1 of Natrix helvetica. NCBI lineage: Eukaryota > Metazoa > Chordata > Lepidosauria > Squamata > Natricidae > Natrix > Natrix helvetica. The sequence continues at coordinate 52,277,057 of NC_138550.1, forward strand.
GCTATTCTCCAAGGCACCTGTGGACAGAACAAGAAGCAATGGGTGGAAACTAATCAAGGAGAGAAGCAACTTAGAACTGAGGAGAAACTTCCTGACAGTTAGAACAATTAATCAGTGGAACAGCTTGCCTCCAGAAGTTGTGAATGCCCCAACACTGGAAGTCTTTAAGAAGATGTTGGATAGCCATCTGTCTGAAACAGTATAGGGTTTCCTGCCTAGGCAGGGGGTTGGACTAGAAGACCTCCAAGGTCCCTTCCAACTCTACTATTGTATTGTATTGTATTATTGTAATATATAAAATATTTCAGAAAATTAATGATTTATGTGCTGATATCCTAGATGTAAAAAAGGCAACATCATGCACAAAGTATTTCATTCATTTAAGGCTTTTTGAGAGCCAGATTATTTATTGCAAACATGCCATAGCAACTGAAATAAGATACGCCCAGGGAGCTGATGTCATTTAATGGCCTGTCATTCATTCCCATTTGCTTTCAGTGATAGTATTTTCAGTGATAGGATTTTCCCATTAGAAAGAACAACTGGCTTGTCCAGCGACAAGAGAATAGGAGCTGAAGGGAATTTATGTTATCTAATATGCCACTGCAAATCCTGACCTTTTGTTTCATTTTGTTTTGAATCTTCATCATCAACCCTCTAAGGAACAGAATCAAATGGTGGCTGTATAAGAAGCAAATAGGCAAGATTTTGCATGAAGTCCAAATAATCAGAATCAAATACAGGTAGTCCTCGACTTATGACCACAGTTGAGCCCAAAATTTCTATTGCTAAATTAGACATTTGTTGTGAGTTCTGCCCCATTTTACAATCTTTCTTTCCCTAGTTATTAACTGAATCACTGCAGTTGTTAAGGTAGTAATATAGTGTGTAAGTGAATCTTGCTTGTCAAAAGGTTGCAAAATGTGATCACATGAGACCTCAGGATACTGCAACTGTCATAAATATGAGTCAGTTGTTAAGCATCGAATTTTGATCACATGATCATAGGAACGGTACAGCTGTGCAAGTCTGAAAAATGATGTCACTTTTTTCAATGCCATTGTAATTTTGAACGGTCACTAAATCAACTGTTGTAAATCGAGGACTTACCTATACAGTTTTGATCCCAAACTGTGAATGTAACCATTTACTCATATGAAAGAAAGCTTCAGTTTTCAGATAGAGCACAAAGAAGAAAACCTGTTCTTTCCTTCTGCAACTATAGTACTCCAATTCTGTTTCAGTCAGCAAAAAGGGCCGATGACGTACAGTATAACATTAGATGGTCTTGCAAAAACATAATCCAGGCTTACATAAAAAGCAATTTCAACAGCAAGTCTCTTGAAGCACAAAATCAGCATTTTCCAATCTTGGCAAGTTTAAGATGTGTGGACCAACTCCCAGAATTCCCCAGCCAGTATACTGGCACTAAAGAAATGAGAAACTTGCCGTCAGAGATTCCTTGGGTGCAATCTTGGTAAACAAAGTGAAGACTACCTCCAACATGCCTTCCAATTCTGTTATTGTATTCTGTTATTAATCAACTGTGAAGCAAAAGGAATCACAATAAGTCTAACTTTGTGACCCTAGTCAATTGCCAGTTTATTTGACTGTTTTACAAGCATAGAGTTATGTATTACAAACTCCTGTTTATGACTGACCTATAATTCAACATACCGTATATGTGTTTTTTGTTTCAATGCAACACCATCTGCTAACCATATCCACTGTGCTTACATGTTTGTAGCTAGATAAACTATTCTGTGCCCTATTTATTTTAGCAGCAAAATTTTCTATTCCCCAAATTCTTTCATCTATTGATTCCCGCCCCCCTCTTGATGTACTGAGTCTTTTCTACTCTCTGGTTTTGTACTAGTTTCGGGGTTTGCATAACACAGGTTGCCAATACCTGTGGGACAAATCTAAAAATTAGTTTACACATTTGGTACATTATATTTGTTCCTGAAACAATTTTATGCAAAATGGAATTGCTTGAAAAACTCTGACTCCAAGTCATTTGGGTTTAAATCTGATTTAAACTAGCCTAATCCACCTCCATGCGTCAGGTATCAAAGATCTACACATCTTTCTTTAATTGTACCAACCATTGCTGCAATTGATTAAAACTATACAGGAAGTCCTCAATTTAACAACCACAATTAGGATCAGAACTTCTGTTGCTAAGTGAAGCAGTCATTCAGTGAGTTGTACCCAATTTTATGACCTATTTTGCCACAGTTGTTAAGCAAATATCCCTAGTTGTTAAATGAATCCAGCTTCCTATACTAACTTTGTTTGTTAGATGCCAGTTGAAGAGGTCGCAAATGGCAATCATTTGACCCCAGGACACTGCAACCATCATAAATGCATGCCAATGGCCAAGTGCCTGAATTTTGAGCACACGACAGCAGGGATTCTGTAATGGTCATAAGTGCAAGGACCAATCTTAAATCACTTTTTTCAGCACCACTGTAACTTTGAACAGTTGCTAAGCAAATGGTTGTAAGTCAAGGATTACCTATATTTACATAAAGTGCTTGAGCAACGCCATTCCCAGCCATTGCGTAAGCATTCTTTTTTGACTCATGTATCTTTTACATCATAGATCTAAAACCTGTGAAATACTCTTTGTCTTCTCCTGAGGATAACTTTTGCACCTGCCTGTTTATAGTTACCTAATCCCTATTGCACCATCCCATTTCTTAGAATAATATTCAAATTACTAAGAATTCATAACTGTATAAAAAAGAGAAAAAGAAAACAGATTTTTCTTTTCTGTAAGTTTTGTAGATATGGAATCATCTTGGATATAAAATCAATTTTTATAACCCCTGTTGTCCAATGAGCACATTAACAAAATTAATAAAGGTTTATTAATAAATATAGTGGATTTCAAGAACTATTTCCAGTTATGAAATATTAATTATTAGCTTGATTAAGAAATGTGCTATGAATTGCATACACACAGAGTATATTATATAAACTTAGCACTTTCCATCAGCTATATTTTCCAAAGACATAATGCCAATTATAAAGATTCTCATATTTCACTGAGCAGCAGATCCTTCAACCTGAGGAATGATTGAATCCCACAAATTCACCTGTTTTTTTTTAAACTACAGTTGGCAGAAATACGAAGATTATTGCAAATTTTGCATTTTATATTTTTTATTTGATAAATTACTACTAAAATACTGATAAGCAAGGCAGAGTTCAGCTAATTTTTCTAAGAAAAACATGATAAATGCACTTTCGTTCCCCTTCTTCATTTTTTTCTGCTTTTGAAAAATTACTTTTAGCAACAATCACTTTTGTAATATCAATTCTTGCTTTTTCTCTTCATATTCTTATCCTAATTTTCTCCATATAGTTTTACTCCTTTTCTTATTAAAATAAAGTACTTTTAATTTATATTATTGAAAAAGATATCACCTTCCTCATAACTAAAATACTCATCAATTATTTATCTGGAAGAAAACTGTATCTCCATAAAATGCCCTGTCCCAGAGGGAATCCTTTCTTCTGACAATGGCATAATACCAACAAAAAGAGTTTATTAAAATTATTAAAGAGCATGTTAAAGTTACGAATGGATGCATTCCCTTCCCTCAATTTCTCTTGCCTCTCAGTAAATGTTAGCAGGCAGTGAAAGAATAATGTTTTCTATCTTCCATGCTTGATACATCCATAAGTCTTCATATAGTAAATTTCATTTTTTTTTTACTATATTCATTAAAAATACATTCATATCTTTAAACTATACAGATTGTTATTACAGCATGCTGAGAAACTTATGGCTATCAAATCAAAGCACAGCAATAACAGGACAAAATCATATATATGTCCCATCATCCATTTTACACTTCTATTTTATAACAGGAACAATAATCTTTTGTTGAGCTAAAATTATTAGAACCATATTTAATATTAATTCCTTAGCCATTGATTTCTTAATATGGTACAATAATTTATGCCAGATATTTTTTTGCAAATATCTAATATTCACCATAGTAATACATTAGTTTATAAAAATACTGTAGATTTCGAATCTAGTGCATATAACAATTTGGGAGCCTTAGATGCTGTTAAGGGCCAAATTTGAGCTAAAATTTTGCTAAGGGCTAAAAATTTTATACTTTTAGGCAAACCCCATTCTTCTTTTAATTATTCAAATAGTTTAAAACTTTGGAGGATAATAAGCTGATCTAAAGTCATAATATTCCTAATTACCCCGACTAATCGGTGATTTATCTTTCTTTGGTCCAAAATGTATGTTTGACAAGGGAACAAAATTATACTCCTGCCCAACACCTTCAAAATACCACCAATAGCAGAGAGCATTTAAAGCTCAGGGTCCTTGCTGCTCTTTGAGTTTGATTTTCTTGCAGGTTATAAATGCTAGCACTGATTATGTTACCTGGTCAGGTATTGAAGAGAATAACTGCAAGAAAATAACCAAGCTCAAAGAACAGCAAGGACTCCACCTTCAACATATACCTTGTGGCTTTAATGGAAAAAATATAATGGAGCTAAAAATAATCATTAAATTTCTCCATAAATTCAAGGGAACAGAAGATGGGATTATGCTCCTCTAAAGTATCATAAGCATTTAAAGTCCTAGAATGTCTTTATTAATGCTGACATTTTCTTTGCACTTGCTGCAATCAACAGATGAGCCAAATGGCAGCAAGAGACATTGGGGAGAAACACTGATCTCAGCAAGAATGGAGTCATTTAGTGATGCTATACTTAAAGGTATTGTCACTCTTTTCTTGGCAAACATTAGAACTGGAAGGAGGCTCATGCATACATCCCAGGATGCAAATCTTTTGATAAGCAGATTTACTGTAAATAATAAAACTGACAGGAGAAAAATTTAGTGGCTGCTATATAACAAATGCAAGATCTATTTATACTACAACCCAGGGATGGGTTGCTGCCAGCGTTTACTGTTGGTTCGCGTTGCCCGCACTTTATAAAATGACTAAAAAACATGCAGTGGCATGGGCAACCAGGAAACCGGTTCGGGGGTGCGGCTAGCCTGCCATCCCTACCGGTTCAGCGACCCCTTGCTTTTTGGCGAAGGTTGTAGAGAATGTGGTGGCACAGCAGTTTCCACGACACCTTGAGGAATCCGAATATCTAGACCCACGCCAGTCCGGCTTCCGGCCCGGACACAGCACGGAGACGGCCTTGGTCGCGTTGGTCGATGATCTCTGGAGGGCCAGAGATAGGGGCTGTTCCTCTATCCTGGTCCTATTAGATCTCTCGGCGGCTTTTGATACCATCGACCATGGTATCCTATTGCGCCGGCTGGGGGGGATGGGAGTTGGAGGCACCGTTTTGCGGTGGTTCGGCTCCTACCTCTCTGACCGGACGCAATGTGTGTTGGCAGGGGGGCAGAGGTCGACCCTGAGGTCACTCACTTGTGGGGTGCCTCAGGGGTCGGTCCTTTCGCCCCTTCTGTTCAATGCATATGTGAAGCCGCTGGGGGAGATCATCCGTGGTTTTGGGGTGGAGTATCATCTGTACGCTGATGATACGCAGCTGTACATTTCCACCCCAGACCACCCCAACGAGGCTGTCGAGGTGATGACCCGGTGTTTGGAAGCCGTCGGGGTCTGGATGGGGGACAACAGACTCAAGCTCAACCCCTCCAAGACTGAGTGGCTGTGGCTACCGGCACCCCGGTTCAGTCAGTTGATTCCATCACTGACCATAGGGGGCGAGCAATTGCCCCCTGTGGAACGGGCGCGCAATTTGGGCGTCCTCCTAGATGCCCGGCTGTCAATGGATGACCATGTGGCAGCCGTGGCAAGGGGGGCGTTCCACCAGGTTCGCCTGGTGCGCCAATTGCGCCCCCTACTGGACCGGGATGCCCTACGCACGGTCACTCATGCACTGGTGACGTCTCGGCTGGACTACTGCAATGCCCTCTACATGGGGCTTCCCTTGGGACGCGCTCGAAGACTGCAGCTAGTCCAGAATGCAGCCGCGCGGGCTATTATGGGGAGTACTAGGTACCCACGTAACACCGCTCCTGCGCGAGCTGCACTGGCTGCCTGTGGTCTTTCGGGTGCGTTTCAAGGTGTTAATTACTATCTTTAAAGCGCTCCATGGCTCAGGACCTAGGTACTTGCGGGATCGCATCCCACCACACACTTCCCTGCGACCGATTCGCTCTCACAGGGAAGGACTCCTCTGGGTGCCGTCCACTAAGCAATGCCAACGGGCGGCGCCTAGGAGTAGAGCCTTCTCTGTGATGGGCCCAACCCTCTGGAATGACCTCCCCCCCCCCCCGATATCAGAACCACCACCGACTTCCGCTCCTTTCGACAAAAACTGAAGACTCACCTGTTCCGTTTAGCCGGCCTGGCCCATTTATAGTTTTATTCTACCTCCTGGCAGATATTTTAATTGGGTATTTTTAGGGTATTTAAATATTGCTTTTAACTACTTTACTTCAAATATGTACAGTTTCTTATTGCCTCCTCTTTGTGTTTGTATCTTCTATTTATTGATGTGTTTTTATTTGACTGTACACCGCCCCGAGTCCCTTTGGGGAGAGGGGGCGGTATAAAAATCTAAATAAAAGTAAAGTAAGTAAAGTAAGACCCCGTCCCAATTTGCACTACAGGATGGCCAAAACCGGTACAAACCAGTAGCAACCCATCTCTGGTGTAACCAAGATGCAAATTCTAACAACTTTTCCTCCTGCTATCAAGTTTCCTTTTTGGAGTAGGAGAGCAATTTCCACCTGTCCTTCCTTATGATAATTAACTAGTTGGGTTTCAAGCTGTTAACTTCTGATCTTGCAGGAAATAGTAGTTCTTGGGGTATGTAAATATGTTGAGTTACATTTATAAAAAGAGACTTGGGATTTTGTGATGAAAAGTCTTTCAAAATTCTGGACCATAATGTCATTCAAAAAGACATGTGTTATATTAATAAAAGCATATGTTTTTAAAATGCATGTTAAAAGCTCTCTCTAGAGATCCTTGAGCTCCATCCTTCTATGAAAACTGATCCTTAAAAATATCATCTGGCATCCAGAGGGAAGGTTTGGTGGAACAAGGAGGGTTGGACTGCTATTAGCAGCATTGTAATGCAAGCCCTGCTCCTTTTCTACATGCATGCAAATGCCACACACATGGTCAAAAGTGGCAACACATGTGGCGTTAATACCATTCCTGGTCTTCTGATGAAATTGGCAAGCACCTATGGAGACCACTGTGACTTCCTGCTTGCAGCATGTCCATTCTTCTACCCATGCTGCAAAATTCTACAGTCTGATTTTGACTTTCAGATACTCCTTTTTAATTCAAACTATGTTTCCTCTTTGCACTGTGATTTATTTTGCTCTCTAAATAATGATTCCTGTACAGAAAGCTTTTATTTGGCAACCAATTGTGAGTATATCCTTCTTAGTTATTAAATGTACATACTGATGCATTTTTATAAAGTAGTTTATTTAGACAGGGAGAGATCTACTAAGGTAGGTGATTCTATGCTGACAAAGATAACATTCACATATAAAATAGGGTAAGGTCTCACTAAAGATCTTACAGAAAAGAAACCAATTTGCACTTGAAAATGAATTAAAATAACATTTAATGATTTAATTTTTTATTTGTTAAATATAATTATATCAATTATCACTGGAATAGTAGATAAGCAGTGGCTATTAATTATGAAGGCTTTGTATTAGCCATGGACAAATTCTTCACAAAAAGTGTAGAAACTGTCAAAAACAGTTTTTGAAGCAGCCAAGAAGGGCTGCAAATGGATGTGACTATTTAAATAATTTGAAAAAAGAGGTCATACATTGGCCCATATATTATAAAGCACCTTTTACAAAGAAACCAGCTTTACTGTGAATTACATCCAATATCATTGGCTGAGGGATATTGTTTTCCCCAATGATGTGATTGTGCATTGTCAAAACAGAACAATGAATTTTGACCAGATAGGAGTCTGATCAAAAATAATTAGTCCTGTTTATGTTCTCAATTTATACCCTATAGATGTTACAGCTTTGGCTGTTCTATGGCAACGATTACCTAAACTAATAATAATATCCCCTGATTGGCAATATCTTCCAAATTATGATCTAGTTGTAGATAAATACAGTAGATAGGACTTTTATTTATTTTCTGAGCAAAGACAACTCAAGTCAGAAATCAAGGTTTTTATCTCCTCCCTATGCCATTAGGACTGCTAACTGGAGAGAAGAAGATGCAGGCCTTTAGAGAAGCAGGGAGCAAGTCTCCTGCAAGAATTTTCTGGCTAGAAGAACAAGGGAAAAATATCTTCCATCCTGTGATATAAATTCCAATATCTCCTCTACTCTTCAAGCCGAGGTCTAGATTTATAGGAATCTACTCACCTGTCCTTTAGGGCCAAAAGATTCCTTCACCATCAGATTTGCATTTGCTCAAACTGACATTCTTTCTTATTCTGCTCACTCTTCTTTGGCTAAGATTACAAAACTGCAAGCCCATCTTTCCCAGAAACATTATCCAGAGATTCTTTCACGGTAGGGCATTATTAAAAAGCTTTTTTTTTAAAAAAAAAGTCGGACTTAAATTCCTTCAGATATCTAACATCTGCCTGTTAAAAGTTGATGTCATTTTGAATTTATTTATGAAGGCATTACAGAAGATAAAACGTGAAGCAAAAACCGACAGAATTATCTTCAGCAAGACTGACCTATAGGATTTTGTTCACAGAGTGGTATTTTACCCGCAACAACCTGCAGACTGAGTCCCTGAGGTATCTATCACTAGTATCCTCACAGAAGGAATTTTATCCAAAGAAAGATGGTGTAGGAAGAATATGAGGAGCGTAGGAGTTAGAGAACAATGTTTTAGCTGGATACTACAGCTGCCAGATAGAATTCAGAGATGCACTCCTACACAAAGCAGATGCAGTGTATTCACTCCTCATTTTAGAAAGTGCTCAAATATTCTCCACCTCCTCAATTATGGCAAGTGCTCCAAAAGCTTTTCCTTTGCCTACAGAAACCATGTTTTTCATTTCTAACTTATGAAAATGAAAGAAAATCAGGATTACGCTTATGGCTCAAAAAGTGATGTTTGCACTGACGTTGCATTTTTTTAAAAAAGGTCTTGCCTTAAAAAAAATCTAACTTTACAATCTTGTTATCTCTAAGAAATGAGGAATAAATTCTTGTTACAAGAAATGCCAGTTCTAGAGGTCCCGTCTCTCAAGTATTACTGCCAAAATTCTCACAGACTGGAAAGTCATTCAAGGCAGCATGCAAAAGAACTACTACAATTACAGGTAGTCCTTGACTTACAACCATTCATTTAGTGACTGTTACAACAGCACTGAAAAAAGTGACATGACTATTTTTTACACTTACGACTGTTACAGCATTCCCATGGTCACATGATCAAAATTCAGACACTTGGCAACTGACTCATATTTATGACCGTTTTTGTGTCCCAAGGTGATGGGATTACCTTTTGTGACCTTCCAACAAGCAAAGTCAATGAGGAAGCCAGATTCACTTAACAACCATGTTACTCACTTAACAACTGCAGGGATTGACTTAACAGCTGTGGCAAGCAAAGTCATAAAGTGGGGCAAAATTCACTTAACAAATGTTTCACTTAGCAACATGAATTTTGGGATCAATTGCAGTCGTAAGTTGAGGAATATCTGTATCTTGTATTACAGCTGCTTTTCTTTTCTCATGAGAGCCAGTTTGGTGTGATTAAAGCATCAGAATAGAAACCGGGAGACTATGAGTTCTAGTCCAGCCTTTAGCACAAAGCCAGATGGATTGATTTTAGGCCAGCCACTTTCTCTCAGCTCTAGGAAGGAGTCAATGGCAAACCACTTCTGAAAAACCTTGCCAAGAAACGGAAGGGATTTGTCCCAGCAGGCTCTGAGAGGCAGACATAATGGAAGCAGGGGTGGGGGGTGTATTATATCTTTAAAACAAACAAGTAAAAGAAACTAGGGAAAGGCACAGAATTATTAACTATTGTATTACTACTTCTCAGTATTTATGTCAGCATTTGTTTTTTAATTATCCTGTGTTTCCAATAAATTGTCAGACTTTCAACTTGTACCAGATGGTAAACTCAAATAGATGTAAATTCTATGCAGCCAAACTTGCTTTTAAGACAATGTCAAAAGCACAGGATTAAAAAAAAACATGAGTATATATAAAAAATGAATACACACACACACACACACACACACACACACACTTTTTTAAAGGACAGGGAAAAAAGGACTTTTTTTAAAAGGAAAAAAAATGTTCTACACAAATAATCTTTCACATCAGCTTTCTATAATCTGATACCGTCCAGCTGAACTAGACTTCAGCTGTTATTATTAAAGGAGCTGAAGTGCATCCAATCTGAAAGAACAAAGTAAGGAAGACAAGACAATAGAGAGCCATCAAACATCTGACAAAATAAGATCCTCTACTAACTCTGGAACTACAACTATTAAGTGAGCTCCAGTCTAGGAAAGTTCCATTCTGAAGCTGCAACAAGATTAATTTATTTAGATTGCAGATGAGCAACAGAAGACTTTGTTTCTGATGGCTTTCTCCAATACTTGCCTTCATTTTTCTGAGGAACTTAATAAATCAAGTCTCTCGTCAACATCCAAGTTTGCGCATAAAGCAAAGAGGTTTTTATTTTGTCAGTCTTTTGAAGATGATATATTGTTTTTAGTTTAATGGACTGCTCACATAATGGCTTCTTCCTGAATTGCTGCCAATCGTTTTATTCCATTTACTTTATTGTCCCTGATTTAGATTCTTCTTTTTGTGTTTTATGTTTGTTTTATGTTTCTGTGCTTGTAAATAAAAAAAACAATGATCTAAAAATAATACATAAAGTAGATTCTTAAATCAAGAATGATTGAAATTTACAATAAATTATAATTATACAATGATAATATGTACAACTGCTTCTGAAAATGCATAAAATAAAAATCATTTTTCCATGCTAGGAACAAATTGCAGAAGAACTTAAATGTGTTAATGTTAGACTCCAAACACGTACTACTTATCTGGGATTAAATACAGTTGAACCTCTGCCAAGCAACACTCAAAATTATATTGTTAGGGTCTCTATTGAAGATATCTTCATATGTCGCCAATTTGGGTTTACTAGCTGCTCTCTGAGCACATAGATAGGCATTTTCACCTATTTCTAACAAAAGACAGTATGACATTATCCTTTACAAACTTTATGTTGCAAAAACAATTTGTCAATAATATTGGCTGCTGTGATTGCATCATTGAAAGGCAGGATAGAAAGTACATTGCTGTTACTAGCAGCCAGTTAAAATAATAAGGCAACCCCCCCCCCCATGTTCATTTCTCTCAATAACCTTTTGCAAATACCTTTAGGTGACCCCTAGGCATTCCTAAACTGAAGACAGCAAACTCTAAAACATTGTTGTACAGTATTCCAGGTTCCTTTTCTCTTCAAAAAAGAATGTTTTTTTTAAATGTAAAAGAAAATAGGGGGGAGCAGGGAGCTGGCAAGCACACTAAGAGAGGTATGATACCTAAAACTGGAACAAGCTTTAAATAAATGGGGCTCCATCTCCTCTAATTTAACTTAGGAAAACAAAACAATTGTATCTTTCGCCAGTACAATTAATATGCCAACTTTCATAAAAAATAGATGCAGTGATTTTCTAATATGCCCTTTGAATGTAAACACTTCAAACAGCATGAAAAATTTAAGACTCACTGATTTGTACAGTAACGTGCATTGAGATTAATTGCACATCTAACTCTTAAAATCACTTCCCCCACTGGTCACTAGAAGTCAAAAACAATAATAAATCATAGATTAAAAGCCAGACAAAGCAGAAATATTTGCAGCACTTCTAGCAGAGCACAGAATAATAGGAAGCCACTCCAGAGAATTTATTCTTGTTAAGAATTTAATCTGAGACAGGAAATCCCATCTTTCAGAATGCAGCCTTAGCATTACTTCTTGATCTGTGCAAACATAGCCACATAAAACATTGGCAGTCTTTCCTTCCTTCATCTTTAGCCATAAAAGTAATTCTAGAAGGAAATGTTCTCATCAATAATTAGGCAAATGTATAATACTTAAAATTTATTACTGGGAATTAACTTTACCTTTTATTCTATCGGCTTCAACTATTTTAAAAAAGAATTTGCATCCTTGGCTAGAAAAACAGCAACCTGTCAATTCTTCTGCTTCAGAAACATCTCAAGTATGGTTTCCAACAGAAAAAGAAGAAAGAAAGAGAGAGAGGGAGGGAGGGAGGGAGGGAGGGAGGAGGGAAAGATGCTTCAACTCTAATAGCTCATTTTGAGGCTATAGTAGTCAATATGAATTTGTATCCAGTACAAATGCCTGCTCTACAATACATCTAATTTAGCTTTTGGGGACTACAGCATAGTTTCTCTGCAGGTTTAGGTGCATGAATTTTTATTTGTATCTAAGCGGGGTGGGATGTTAAATTTACATACACAGAAATTCAATCAGAAAAAGAAAATATATAACATATTATTTGAATCTCTTCTGGTTTAAAAATTCTTCAAAATAACTTGCACATTGAGAATGTAGGGGGACCGCTTGTTGGATCAGAGCAGAGTCACCTTGTCCAGCATAATGTATCACTTCTTGGTCAGCCAGATGCATTTGAGAAGCTCATAAATATGGATGGAAGAGCAACAGATCTCTTTCATTATTGCTCCCCGCAGCAGTCACTTAACATGCACTGTTTCCAGAGGTAGTCCATACCTATCAAGCTAGTAACCATTGATAGCTTGGTCTTTTATAAATTCAACTAGTCTTTTAAAAAATTTTTTGACAAAGCACAAAATTTGTTGTGTCATCGCCATGTAAATACAGTAAATTAAATAGTTTAAGTATGCATTCTTTAAAGAAATACTTGCTTTATTAGCTTGAAACTATCTGCATTTAATGTCAATAAATGATTGTGTGCTCTAACATTCTGGAAAAAAATATTCTCCCTAGCTGTATTTTTCTTACCATGCATGACTTTATATGTATTTATCATACCTTCCTTTAATTACTCTTATTCCAAGTATAAAAGCCCCAATTCCTATATTTCCTTGTAGGGGAATTAGTCTAGTTCCTCAGTCATCTGATTCATTCTGTTCTGCATTTTTTCAGCTCTATATCTTTTTAAAGGTAGATTGCCAAAAAATACACTTAATATTTCAAATGCAATCATAATATAGATTTATATCAGGGGCTATACAGGCTAGCAATTTTATTTTCATTTCTTTTACTAATTATTTGTTGTATAGCATTTGCCTCTTTTTTCTTTTTTACACGTTACATTTTCACTATCCACAATTAATTATTGTAATGTATTATATATGTAGAGGGGTTTTGTTTTATTTTGCAAGAATTATGCGCCATTGTGCCGTATCTTCATATGCCATCTTTCTTTTAAGAGAAAATGCAGAATTCTAGCTCAAGCATAATTAGAAGTTAGAAGCATGAAGGTTTCTTAGTGATATGAGCAAAAAACATTATGATATAACACTCATAAGTTATCATGATAACAATCATGGTAACAGTGATAAGAAATGATACTATACTTAGAATGTTGACTTACCAATTGCAGTTTTTCCATTAGAAGCAACGGAATCTGATGAGTTCACTTGACATCATGGCTCCATAATTTCAGAGTGATGGCTGTGTAGAAATAAAGCCATTTTTTATTTGCACAGGTTTGCAGCATGGGATGTGTGTCATCCTTGGGGACTGTTAGATAAGAACGTTGGAAAACTGAAAAGAATTGTCTACAGCTCAGATTGTTTAGCAACATAACGAAAGACATTGGGGGATTGTTCCATATCAAATTAACCATGACTTTATTCATTTTTGCAAGGAACCTTGAGAAGATTTTCGTATAATCTTCTGAAGATTAAAGCCATTCTAGCACAAGAAACTTGGATATATAATTTTTTTTGTCAAATGTCATCGTGATTCATAAATTGTGCACTCTGAAATATAGGATATGTAGCAAGTCATAAAATATATATTTTACGACTTGGTACACATATATAGATAATACAAGAATGTAATAAGAATATATTAAGGCATTTTAGATCAATTTGTTATAGAGACTGGTACAATATTACCTTCTTAACCTTGCACCTTTTTTTACTATATTGGCACTTCCCTAGCCAATCAGTTGAAAGAAACCCTTCTACATTGACAGGCAGATTTTCCCAAGGTCTCAGGTTTTTCCCTATTCTACTTAGAGATGCTAGAGGCAGAATCTGGAATTTCTGGATGTACAGGATATGCTCTGACACTAAAGTACTGTCCATCCTCAAAATAGGTATATGGTAAGGTAGCAAGAATGTGCTTAGTTTTGCATCCGCAAATTTGCTTTTATGTTTGCATCACTTATTGAATATTTTAGAATCCTGAAATGAACATGCAAATTGTTCATCATTGAATGGGTTGAATGCATATTTAACCAAAATAAACCCAAGGTAATTGCTGGGAAAAAGCTAGTTGAACCAAACCAATGGGACTATTCAAATTTGGATCTGATGCATCAAGTTTAAAACAAAGTATTTACAATGCTACATAATAGGAGAAAATACCTTTGCTCCATGAGAAAAGCAGTTCAATGACCTTGATGCTTTGCAGTCTTGAAGTTCAGCATTCCAAGTCACACACTGAAGAGGGCCCAGCAGCAACAATTTAGCACATCATATTTTTAAAAGCCAGCACATCTTTAGGGCAATACATATCTCGTGAGGGAAGCTGCTCCCAAAGATGATGTCCAAATTGAAAGCTGTAAATTAAATGACACGCATAGACACACATCAGGGGAGGAGATCAGCTTCAGCTTCTTCTAATATGAAAACATTTCTTTTTCCCCTTTATGACACGGGTAGTATCTTTATAAAGGCAGTACAGTTGCAATACAATAATATTCATTTGTTTATATTACTCACAGAGAGATCATAGTTTAATGGCTTTATATCTGCAGATACTCTTCACATTTCAATATTTTTGGCCCTGACTTGGGCAGTTCATAGTAAAGTATAGGATAATTCTGTGAAATAGTCCCCCAAAATATATTATTTTTCTACAGTACATTATTTTATCCATAAAACTGTGGTTATTAATCTACATCAATTGAACTATGGAAACTAATTGTTTCATAATCTAATAAACCTACTTTTCAGTTTCTCACCAGTTTACAAATTACTGTCTTTCATCAGTTTTTAAATCATTATGTACACAATTTTCTATTTGTCACATATTCAAGGTAGCAAGAACTTTTTCCATTTTGAGTAAAATATGTGGTCGTTTCTTCACTATAAATATATCCAAAATAAACTCAATTACTTCACATTTTGTTCCCTGTGCAGCCTACTGAGGTTATTAATACCATTGTTACAAAAGTCACAGCCATCTGCCCAACTGAGAGAATAATGTTCCATTTGCCCCTGTGAATCTTTACCATTTTAGCAGCCCTGACTCTAAGCAGAATTGTAAGAAAATATACATAAACTGTTCTTCCTGGATGAATGCTTTTAAAAGAATAGCCCCTTAATGGTCAATCATTGTACAGATTTAATTATTGATTAAGCAACTGAAGATCACAGAATCAGATAACGTTTTGTGATTCTTCTTACCTACATTTTATTTTTACTAGATGCTAGGTGAGAGAAGGGGGGGAGGGATACATAAGTGGGTTCCAGAATTTTACTTTATATCTATCTATCTATCTATCTATCTATCTATCTATCTATCTATCATCTATCTATCATCTATCTATCTATCTATCTATCTATCTATCTACGCTGCATTTTCATACCTCAGTATAGCAATCATACTATTGTTCAATTTTTTATATATAGAAAAGATCACTGTAAAGTTTGAAATATCAGTATATTGGGGGGGAAATGCAATCACATATCTACAATTAACAATACTTTATCCCAAGGGAGGCACAATATCACTTTAATAGTTGCAAATAGATCTAAAAGGTTCTGCCCAACAAATATGGGTTCCTGCTAAAATTATGAGGGGGATCTACTGATCTACAATGGATTTGCATGGTAGACTAAGGTCCATAATCTTCAATTAAGAGGCATTCAACTCTTGTGAGAGAAAAGTCATGGAAGAAATGTATCTACAATTGGAAACCTTTTGTGCAATTTTTGCAGGAAATAAAAAAAAATTATGACATGGATTTGATCGTTGCTAAAATTTAAATTTTTCCTTTTTGAGGGGAAAATGGACATCATATTATAGTATTAAACTAAGTGTTTAATGTGTTTCTTATAACCTTGGAAGAAGTTGAAAGTTATTCTTTATACATATGTTTCTTTTCTTTTCTTTCTCTTTATATCATTCTGCATCTCTATTTCTATCTACCTTTTTCCTCTTCATCTTTCTTCCTGGTAGTTAGTTCATGTTAGCTGTTATTTGTTTTGTAAAAAAATAAAATTATTATGAAACCAGAGGCATTCATTCTGCTATAGACTGATTTGGGCTTATTTTCACTTATCATGAAGATACTAGACACAGCATAAATTTAAATTTAACCCTATAATATTCAAATACCATTATCAAAAGCAGACAAATCAGTATTTGGGTACAAGCCTCATTCACAAAAGAGCTTAAAGTATATGAACTGAACCCCTAACAAAGAGTTAAATTATCTAATGTCCTCCAGATTTGGATTATAACTCTCATTAACTGTAGCATAGTCGGGAATTATGAAAGTTGTAGCCAAAACATCTGGAGGGCAGCTTGTTATCTATTACAGTCCAAATCATATGAAAACACTGGTTTCTAATGCAACATATAAATTCCTCACTGCTTTAAATCTAGGTCTACATCTACCTAAGAGAGAAAGAATGTTTTAAATTACAAGAGGAATGTGGATTATCAGTCAACAAAAAGTCAAAACACATTCTGTTTTGCCTGAAAAGGAAGGAAGAAGCAGTTTTCAAGAACAAATAGAGTAAACTGGTTTATGTGTGTATGTGTTTTTTTAAGTGCCTTCAAATCAATCTTGACTCTGGGAAACTGCCAGAAAAGTCCCTGTAGTTTTCTTGGCAAGATTTTGTAAGTTGTTTGCCATGGCTCTTTTTCTAGGGCTAAGGGAGTGTAACTGGCCCAACGATATCAAGCTGATTTTGTGCCTAAGGCAGGAGTAAACTCAGCTACTTCCAGTTTTTAGCCTGATGCCTTAACCACTATACCAAATTGGCTCTCTCCATCTCCTAAATAGAAAAGTATTATTAAACGAATATGCCTTCGGAAAACAATATAAAGATAACACATTAGGTTAGGTTAGGTTAGGTTAGGTTAGGTTAGGTTAGGTTAAGTTAGGTTAGGTTAGGTTAGGTCAGATCACATTTCCATTATTTGGACTATGTTTTTCCTGTCTTTCAAGTAATCTCGTATATTATAAATCTAAGTGTTCTAAGTGTTAATGAGTTGACTGTACAATCATTTTAATCTCTGAGTTGGAAGCAGCCATTTAGGCCATTCAATGTAACTCCCTGATCAGTAAAAGTTAATAACTGAAATAAGTCAATGTTCACAATTCATTATCAACCAACTTCTCAAAGCTCTTCTAATTTGCATACTCACAAGTTTGCACACTGCTTTAAACTATCTACTGAAGCACAGATTTGTTCAGTAATTAAAACATGAAGAATGGGAGAATTCTGAAGAGCATTGTGTTGAAATGGAAAATCAATATAATTTTGACAACCTTCCAGGCCCCTACATAAAAGCTTGTAATTTCAACCCAGACTGTACACCATTTAAGAACTCCCTGGTAAGGAAGTGTATGTCCTATTAAGAGTTCTTATACGATTTTGGGCACTGAGCTACTAAAACACAAGTACCCTATAATTAGCCTTCATGCACATCAAAATCCTTTCTTGTTCGGGTATGCTTTCCTCTACTATCACTCTCCTCAAATCCTAATTGGGGCACCATTTCTCCCTTTAAATCTTCACTCTTTAGCTGGCTGATCCTTTCCAAAGTTCTCATGACTCATACAATTGTATATTGTATTGGAGGATTCAATTTATCTCTCAACCTATTCTTACCACATACTTCAAAGGAGAAGATCTTCCAATATAATTCATTTGAGAAACCAGACAAAGGCTTTTCCAGTCCTAACAAGTACCTTAATTTTCAAATACCTTTCTTTTAGCCTGGATCTATATAAACAAAGAGCAAAGGAAAGCATTACAGTATGATATATATGAGCCAGGGAAACAGGAAATTCATTGTGTCACATTGCAGCTTTAAATCTGAGAAATAGAATTGCACAAAGCCATCAGTACACAACATGTGCCAACTTGCAGATTTAGTTTTGGTCACCCTGTGTTAATTGAAAAGAGTCTAAAGGACATGAAAATACATATACAATAGGTGAGCTCACCTGCTGAGAATCATTTGAAAAAGAAATACAAAAGTTCTCCAAATATTAAGCTCCACCATTTCCAGCAGTTGTAATCCAACATATTTGGATGTTCAATGAAGACAAATCTTCAACCAGGATTAAAAGTCATACATAGTAGCTTATGCAGCAACTTTAGACAAAGTGTCATTTCTGAACTGTTGTGGAAGCCATATTTATTTGTCTGTTAGCCGTTAAGAGGAACTGAAGAAGTGTTTGCCATAAGATATTTACAAAGGCAGTTACTGAATCCTGCTAAAAAAAACCTGTACCAAACAAAATAAGATGACACGGGGCATTCAACCAATCACTTCAAATCTTGGAGGAGGATATGAGAAGCCACTAGTAGAAAAGGAAAATGGATATCCTTCCCCACTAGTGTAATATATTCTCCTGACAGGGGGGAAATCTTAATAAAACCACTTCTCTCTGGTTTATTTCAGTATTGCATGTGAAGCAATAACTCTTGACTTCTTGTTCTCAAATACCGTATGTCAAGAACTGGAATCAAAGAACAAAGTACTGATGTCAAAATCCAAATTGTTCAGAATGCATGCTAAATGTACACTAAAGACATAGGGACTCAACTTCCTGTTGTTGTTTTTAAGATACTCCTTCTGGGAGGAGTCAAGATGGAATAATCAATTGGCATGCACAAGCATGTAAAGTTTAAAAAAACTAAACTAAAATATGCTTCTTTAACTAAATTAAACATCTTCAACCTAGCTCACTAGGACACCGACACATAGACTCCAATCTTCCTACAGAAGCAAATGGTATTATGCCTTAACTTGTTTTAAATACTAGATTCCACAGGGTTGCAGAGTGGCAGTTCAACAGGTTTATATCTCTGTAATTATTCATGTCATTTGTGACCTAATGAAAACACAGAAATATACACATACACAGGGATACTATGCATGCACTTATACAACCTCAAAATATTTTAGACAGTAGTACTACAAGACAACAGAAGTGATTCACATATTTGGCATGTTTGCTATACTACTTGTTCACATGCAGAACATATTAACCTATATACTCTTATAAAAAAATGAGGGCTAGGTTACTTGTAAAGTATGAAAAAAATGAGCATAAATCTACCTTTTGAGACGAGCAACCTAGCCCTATAGAGATGATCTATTTGAATAGCAATTCTCAGCTTTCCTGATAATTTTATTATGATGGCTCATTGGTTACTCTTTCCTACTAATCTTTACAGCAAAAGATACATTAAGTAAACTCTTTGTTAATATAAATTTTCTAAGTCAATTCAAATTATTTGCTTCCAGGTGAAATTCTCTTGCATACTAGAAAGGAGAAAACAAGAGTTTGCCCATCTGCAGACTGGCTACTGCAGGATAGAAGTGTTGTGATCTTCTTGTATGTAGCTGGAGGATCATAAGAGAAACAGCTCGCTTGAATGACACTAAATATGACCAATCCACATTTTCTTAATTCTTAATCTTTGGGATATAATCAATTTACAATTTAAAAGAGTTCCTTGAGAACAACAGGTCAAAGAAAACGTCTTGGTGAGTTAGCCTTTCTTCTGAGTTATAGAAAGTGAAATAAAGAGGAAAATAACACTTTGAAATATTTCAAAACAGCAAAGAATATAATCAAGATAAAGGGGACAGTATTAAACTTGAAAGAGAAAGATTTTGGCAAGGCAAAAATAATTTTGGCATTATGTGGAATTAATTAAATAAACATACAGATCTTCCAGGGAAAGTTGGTTGAAAAGAAATGTTCGGGTTCACATCCATCCATTCATATATGCATATAGACAGACAGACAAATATATGTAGATACACACACACACACACACACACACACACACACACACACACAAATCAACATTCAACTGAAACCAGAACTTTCTTGGAGGGTTTAATAGACAATTAGAAAAGAGACATAAAAGATTATTTTTGTATATACAATACAATACAATACAATACAATACAATACAATACAATACAATACAATAGTAGAGTTGGAAGGGATCTTGGAGGTCTTCTAGTCCAACCCCCTGCCTAGGTAGGAAACCCTATACCGTTTCAGACAAATAGCTATCCAAAATCTTCTTAAAGACTTCCAGTGTTGGGGCATTCACATCTTCTGGAGGCAAGCTGTTCCACTGATTAATTGTTCTAACTGTCAGGAAATTTCTCCTCAGTTCTAAGTTGCTTCTCTCCTTGATTAGTTTCCACCCATTGCTTCTTGTTCTACTACCCTCAGGTGCCTTGGAGAACAGTTTGACTCCCTCTTCATTGTGGCAACCCCTGAGATATTGGAACAATACTATCATGTCTCCCCTAATCCTTCTTTCTCTTAAGCTAAACATACCCAGATCCTGCAACCGTTCTTCATATGTTTTAGTAATATGATTACAACTATAAGATTATTACATGTACAAAAATGGAAAGACTCTGAAATACACATTGTAGGATTGGTTGGTAAAAATGACTGACCTAGCAGAGAAGACAAAATGAACTTGTTTGATTACAGAAATCAATGGCTACATTTATTGGTGACTGGAAATCTCTTATGGAGTTTTTGCTGAAAGGGGAAAAATAATTTTGGGATTTATATGTTTGGAAATTAGAAAGAAGAAAATGATGATGTAAACTTAGAGAGAGGGTAAAATATAAATGTATCTATAATTTCTGTCAAGAAGATCAGAAGCCATTACATTTTCTTTTCTTTTCCTTTCTTTTTTTCTTTTCTATTTCTATTTTTTTCTATATTTTCACTGTATTACTTTTCTTTTATTATTCTTAAATTTTGTACTGTTTTTAATTCTGTTGAAAAACTTTCCAATAAAAAAAAATTAACAGAAATTCAAATGATAAGTACTGTATATCGTATTAGAATAATTGTGGCTCCTGACAATTTGCTAATTTTGTTCCACAGCTTATTTCCCCTAAAAAAAATTCTGAGGCAAAAAGTGTTACGATTCCAAATATCGAAGATGCAATGAATATAAAATGTCAGTTCAGAATCATCTAAAGATACTAAGATTGCACTTGATAAGCTATATAAATAGATATAACATTCCAAAGGAAAACCAGACATTTCTGGAAACTACTCTTCCTTTGAAGTTATGAATTGTGAAAGATTCTCAGAAAGTTCATTTGGATGTGTTATATAAATTGATCGAATAGCACAGAGATTTTCATGTATGACTTAGATCAGTGTTTCTTGACCTTGGCAACTTTAAGATGTGTGGACTTCGATTCCCAGAATTCCCCAGCCAATTTGGAAGTCCATACGTTGAGAAACACTGACCTAGATGAAGAGAAATATTATTCCAAAAAGGAGCAGACATTTATGGGCCAATTGTAACGTATACTAATGTTTGCAACAAGAAAATAACAACAATTTTAAAGTACAAAATATCAAGGCAAAAGACACACACATGATGGCAAATTGAAAACAGTCTACTAAATAATAATTCCATAGCTGAATAAAGTGTCTTTTTGCACTTTTTGCACTTATGAAGAGAGCTACCAATCTTTACTTTCTAGTATGGGTCACTTATTCAAGTGCAAGTGGAAAATATTAGAGACAGATGATTAATTGCTGCAATATGGCATTCCTTACTGGCAGTTTTTATTAACAACGTCTTGGTCATCCGAGCTTGAAATCCCACTCACTCACTCACCGCAAGTCAGACATTCTCCCTAGAGAGTAAAAAAAACCATATACCATCAATCTCTGAACGTGTGTGTGTGTGTGTGTGTGTGTTGTGTGTAGGTCACGCTCATAACAAAAATAAGATAGCACATATTGCGCTGTCTTGTTCCCTCAGATCTTCTTAACAGCAATTGCTTAACAGTAAATGAACTGGGCTTATTATTTTTATAAGAATATATGTTTTTAGTATTTTTTTTAAAATAGGAATACAGGTAACCCTTGACTTATGACTACAACTGAGAACAGAATCTCCATCACAAAGCAATGCTGTCATTAAATGAATCATGCCCAATTTTATGACTTTTGTCACAGTTGTTAAGCAAATCACCACAACTATTAAGCAAGTCATGCAATGGTTAAGTGAAAGCAGATTGCCCCATTGATTTTGCTTGTTGGGACACCCCCCCCCCCCGGAAAGATTGCAAATGACAGTCGTGTGAACCTGGGGACACTGCAACTGTAGTAAATAAATGCGGTTGCCAAGCATCTATATTTTGATCATGTGACTGCCGGGACACTGCACAGTCATAAATGCAGACAATCACTTGTTTTTAGCACCACTGGAGCTTCAAACTACTGTTAAACAAATTGAGTGCTATTTGTACTGCTAAATTCATGCTGCATTTGTACTTAGTAAGCAAAAATAAATCAAATAAAGTGCCGTATTTTTCGAACTATAAGACGTACCAAGAGTTTGAAGAGGTAATTTTAAAAAAAGGTTTTGCCATCCCCAGCCCCCAGGAGCACTCGGCAGGCCTCCCAAACTCTCTGCATGCCCCGTTTTTTTGTGAAAAGTACTCCAAAGGAGGCCAAAAACGTGACGCGGGGGGGGGGGTTGGGGAGGCGAAAATTGGGCCCATTTTTCATGAAAACAGGGCCATTTTTTGCAAAAACGGGGCATGCAGAGGGCTTAGGAGGCCTGTACAGTCCTCCTGGGGGCTGGGGAGAGCAAAAATGAGCAAAAGACGGGGCCATATTTTGCAAAAAAAAAAAAAAGTGTGTGTAGAGAGAGTTTGGAAGGCCTGCAGAGTGCTCCCGAGGGCTTGGGAGGACAAAAACACCCCCATCTTGTGAAAAACAGGCCTGTTTTCACTCATTTTTGCCCTCCCCAGCCCCCAGGATCACTCTACAGGCCTCCCAAATCCTCTGCATGCCTCGTTTTTTGTGAAAAACGGGATGTGCCGAGCGGGGTTTGGGGAGGCCAAAAATGTTGTATTCAGTGTATAAGACACACCCAGATTTTCACCCTCTCTTGGGGGGAAAAAAGGTGTGTCTTATAGTCCAAAAAATACGGTATTTATTACAGTCAAAGACCAATACAATTGAAAATATTCAAAAATCTAGTTAAAATTTCAGAGTAAAATAATGACTAATAAAAACAATGTTGAAATCCTAATTTGACAACTTATCTATCACAGAAACAAGAGCACAGCCTATAATATAATAGCAATAGCACCTAGACTTATATGCTACTTCACAGTGGCATATGCTTTACAGTCCTCTTTGTTACACAGTTTACAGAGTCAGCATATTGCCCCCAGCTATCTGGGTCCTCATTTTACCAAACTTGGCAGGATGGAAGACTGAGTGAACTCTGAGTCAGAACTGAACTCCTGGCAGTGAGCAGTAAGTTAGCCTGCAATACTATATTCTAATCATGGCGCCACCACGGCTCTATTAATCCTTACATTGTGAAACCTATAGTTCTTAGGAACTAAAATACAACAGGGTGATATCAAAAGAGTTGGTGCATTAGTTATACAAAATGATTATAGTGGGTTATTCATCAAGTTCCAGCGAATCTTTAGTGCTGTTGCGCAGAATGTGGCTACCTGCACTATGACTACAATCTGTCATCTTTAAGCAACCACTGAAGATAAACAGTGTCAGAATGGCCAGGTTATCTATTAATTCTTGGGAAAATATATTTTGCTTAAATGTCTCTACAAAAAGAGCAGCGAAGAAGGACAGGATCAGAGGTTTCCACTTCTCCAGAATCACAGGGACAGAGTCTTTCAGCCAGTGGTATCCCTTTATATTTTCAGTCGAGGATGGTTAAGCAAGTATAAAAACTTCCATGCCCACCAGTCACGTGAACTGGTTCCCCTCTCCCCGCCTCCCAATCAAACCACTAAGTCACAAAGGTTGGGGACCGCTGCTCTAGATGATGGAGTTCCTGACATATTTAAGAAACTTTTTCTTATCTACAATGAAAGAGTAGGAGACTATAGCTATGGTCCTGAAATATTTCTGAATCACTTTCAATATCACTTTTAATTGTTTTAAATTATTGTAATTTATGTATTTATTGTTCCACCTCCTCCATATTGTATTGTATTGTTGTGACCGCTGCTGTTGTACGTCGCCCCGAGTCCCTTGGGGGAGAGGGGGCGACTAAGAAGTCAAATTAATAAATAAAAATAAAATAGGTCTCATGATCTTTTTTCTTGACTAATAAACTAACTTTCTAGATTGCCAAAATAGACAGGAGTCTTTAAAAGTGCTCATCATAATTGACTGTATTCTACCTTCCTTCAGGCATAATAAAAAGATGGTAATAACCTCTGCTGTTGAAGTACGTTTGATGTATCTCTCTCTTTACAAGCATCTCAAATTCAGCATAATCATAACCTTAGAAAGTAACTTGAAAAACAGTAAAACTCTTGTTGCTTTCTAACTAGGATGCAGAACTCAGAATAACAAGAAAGTACCTCAACCTTCCATCTAGTTTTTTTTTTTTCAATTGTCCCATTTTTTAAAGTTACTGCAATTTTTAATGGCCACCGAAACAAGAAAAATTTCTGAGCATTTCTAAAAGCCATCTTTCTTTTCATTTTTAAAGTATTTCATTTTAAGTTAGTTGTTAATGAGTAAGAAAGGTGGTGATCTGAAATATAATTAACGCACAATACACAGGAAGATCTTCTAATTCTCTCCTGCTAACAAATACACCTAGTGACAAGATAACTAAACTATTTGCTGATCAATAATATCTGATCTTGATAGAGAAATCTTCCCACCCTTCTGTTTCGTAAGTCAATATTGTAGAACTTTTAAGATTTGCTATAACTTGTAACATGTTCTCATACTCTTATGCTATTGCATAAAACTGAAAGTAATACCCATTCCTTCAAGATGCAAACTTGCAAACTCTACATTAATTGAAAAGAGAGGAGGAGGAGTACTAATAAAACCTCATTATCTGAAATGTCTAGGTGGCATTAGACTATGTGGCAATTTTCTCTGTATACAACATTCTAACTGGAATGTAATTCAGTTCAATTGGCTTTAAGTTCTTCTGGGTTAGACTTACCCAATATCTGAACAGCTAAAGGGCGACATATTGGAAAATAGGAAACGGAGGGAAAGGGGAGGACACACCAAATGTTTAGCTTTCTTGGCATCTGAAAGATAAATCACATTAAAAAAAACCTATGAAAAAAGTTCTTAGGCCTACTACATATATCTGAAATTCTTTTTTCAGCATCAGAAAGACTGATTTTTCATTCATAGTATTTTTCCTAACAAATCTTTATTTTCAAGTTAGTGGTAACGCAGAATCCACAATGGTGTGCTTTTCAACATTTGATGAGCAAGGTGATCTACAGACTACAGTGGTAATAGATTTAAAGGGGCTGGACTGAAGCCGATTGCTGGAATCAGGAAATACATTAATTCACATACATCTAGCTGTTGAGTCTATTGGTTGGCAGATGAGAGAAAAGAAACGTACAATTTACAAAAATGCACTAGATGAAAGTTTGAACAACTACTGTAGTGAAAATATATATATTTTAATCAAGACACTCAAAAAGCTGGACAAATTTGATTTTAAGGTCATGCCTACCAGACATATCGCATATCTGGTAACCCCATTCTGGATAGAATTTAATATACAATGGTTCACAAAAAGCTTTAATCTCATTTCTGTATGTTCTACATGGAATTGTAAGAAAAGATAAATGTTTCCACAACAAATCCCATAGAATTTTACTCACTTGGGGGGGGGATCAAAAATGGTACAATTTTTACATTTGTAGGGGAAGAAATTAGAATGATGTTTTCCTCCAGGTATTTGCTCCAGAAAATCTTCAGTAGTCACTCCAATATAAGAAGTGATAAGGCAGTAGTATATGTGTAGACCTTGGGGGGGGGGGGGGTGTACAGAGAAGCACCATGAAGTTGCTGAGGACTCCAAGCCAGGAATATAGAGGCAAGGCACAGCAGAAAGGTCTCTCAAGGGGCGACCTGATGAATGCCCGGCTGGAGAAGAAAAAGGAAAAGCACAGCTGCATCAGTAGAGCTCAGAGGCCCTTCCAGAAGTTCAGGGTGGAGAAGGTGCACAGCTATAGGTGGCCAGTGGAGATGAGGAAGAATTGCCTCCTCCACCTGATCTGCAGATGTGCAGGGCAGAAGGGTGGCAGGCTCAATGGAGATTTGCGAGGCTACTTGTAAGGAAACATCAGTGAGCACCTATTCAGTTGGACAAGTGGAGCAGGAGGTTATTGGAATCAATCACCCATTCCCCTTCTGGGTGCATGTCTTGCCTTTATGATTTTGTTTTCCTGGACTTGGACTGTGCTGCAATTGGATTTCAGACTTGCTCATGGAGTTTGGACTCATACCTTGGACTGCGGATTGGACCTGGATTATGGACTTTGTGGACTCTTGCCTTGCCTTTGCTTTTGAATTGTATCCTTGCCTAAATTGAGCATTCCTGGACTCAACAGTACTTTGCCTTGGGTGCCAGTGGGAAACTGGGAAATTCACATTACGGGCTGGGACTATCAATAAAGCCCTTAAAACTTTTCTGTGTATGGATTGAAACAAGACAGTATATTTTATTAGTATCAGTAGTGCTGGTATTTCAAGTTAGCCAGAGTTCCTCAGCTCCCTGCTGAAAAGGAATTATCTTCTATACAAAATAAGAAAGCAATAGAAAATTCTGAATGCATCATAATGGATCTCTTTTAACAATGTTACTGTCAGCCTCTGTTTCGCTTACTTGCTTTCGGCTGCCATGGCAATGGGGGGCATGGTATTTGGGATGGGAATAAATGGTACAGGAGTGTTAGTTGAAAAGGGAGTTTTGTTCTCACCATCTTCTGCGCATGCTGATGGCCGATGTTTGGACCTGGTCAAGGCCAACTGTCCTGCATACCAACCTGATGATGCTTTTGGAGATGCAACCCACATGACACTTAAGGGAGTTGCAGATTGGGCATTGGGGTGGGAGTTGTTGGAGGGAGGGGGTGGGCAAATGTTTGATATGTATGATTTCACGCTTTCCTGACTCAGACCTTGCTTTACTTTCGCAGCTATCTTTTCATAACCAGTAAAAGTATTTTAATTCCACGAACAATGGAGTTAGTTGTTTTCTTTCTTGGTTATTGAAGGAGGTATGCCTGACATTAAGCAAGGTATACCCCCTGCCACTCATGAAGAATATGTTAGCCCAGTTGGGAAAGGAGAAAATTTTCACGAAGTTGGACCTAAGGGAGCCCTACATAGCCAGTTGTCCCATCTGTGCGGCCGCAAAAAGACCACCGGGGAAGCCTCAAAGTCTCCTCCAAAGTGTTGTCCCTCCTGGGGCCCCATGGAAAGAGATATCGATGGACTTTATTGTCAAGTTACCAGAAAGTCTGGAGAATAGCGTTATTTTCCAAACAGGTTCATTTTCTGCCTTGCTCCAAGATCCCATCACGAAGTCGTTAGCTAAATTGTTTATTTTACATGTATATAGGTTACATGGAGTGCCTGAACGCATTATTTCGGACAGGGGGGTCCAATTCACCTGCCTCTTTTGGAAAGAATTCCTGAAATTGGCTCCGCCCAGGGGCTAAGCTCCACCCACATCCTCAGACTAATGTGGCTTGTGAACGGACTAACTCGGTTTTGGAGCAGTACCTCCGATGTTTCATCAATTATCAACAGGATAATTGGGCTGAACTTTTACCACATGCAGAGATGGCATATAATAATTCTGTACATAGCAGTACCGGCATGACCCCTTTTAAAGTTGTGTTTAGTCAGGACTTTGTCTGAATGGAGTGATCAATTTCGGCAGTTTTGGCCCATGACCCGCAAAGCATTAGATGCGGCCCACTGGGCTCACAAAAAACAGGCAGATAAGAAAAGGGCTAAGTCTAAAGAGTACCAAGTTGGGGATAGGGTGTTTTGTCCACCCAGTTTCTGCAAACCACTCAAAAATCGAAGAAGCTGGGGCCGAAGTACGTAGGTCCGTTCCCCATTGTAAAAATCATAAATACTGTATCGGTGAAGTTGGAGCTGCCGAAGAACCTTAGAAGAATTTATCCTGTATTTCATGTGAACCTGTTGAAGCCAGAGGACACTTCTTCCTTTCGTCCGTCTCAACCTTCACCTCCGGTCCCTCTTCTTATTGACGGAGAGCAACATTTTGAAGTTAAAGAAATCTTGGACTCCAGAAAACATAGAGGTCGCATTCAGTATTTGGTCTCTGGAAACATTTCCCCCCTTCCCAGGCTGAATGGGTCGACAAATCTCACGTTAGGGTTCCTAACACCAAATCCTGTTATTTTGCCTCCCACTGATCTCCAACATACCAAGATCCCGACCCCTGCTAACCTCTTGCTTAAACTGGCTTAATTATTCTCTTACAAAAATTGGTAGAATTAAACATTTTTAAAAGTCCAGATGATATGAATCATTTTGATCACCCCTAAGGAGATACCAACAGAGGTGTTAAACAGTTTTGCCTTTATGTGTTTTGGTTCTACCACTGGCATTTGTTGTGAAAAGTACGTACACTGCTAACACAGGCAACCTTCCTAGGTGGGCTCGAGACATTTGTTTCTTTTATAGAACCTCCTGTGTCTATGACTCAATTACGGGGGAGTATTTACCATGGAAACTAAAGAGAAGGTGCTTTTTACCATAGCAAACGCACTGTTTTGCAGGGGATGTCATTTTTTTTAAAAAAAGAAAATGCTTTCAGTATTGGAAATATTCCCCAACCCACACCAATGAAGGCAAGAGAAATTTCTTAAATTGGGCCATGTGGCTTAGCATCCTAATGCTTTTCAAAGAATTTTTATAACACCGGAACAGGGCCTCTGCATGTCAAGCCATGCCATACAGTATCACCCCATTACAAATCTTCCTAAAACCACTTCCTTTGACAACCGATAGCCCCTGTTAAGAGAGGAAAGGACACAGATATGCTCCCCCTCCACTCCCCGTGTGCCATTTCACAATCCTTTATCAGAAAAATCAGTTTAGGGATCAAAAGCTTAATCAGTTAATATGGACAGTCAGTGTAGCAGGACCTGGACTCTCAGTTAGGCTTGCTCTTTCTTTTTTATCTGGTTCAGAAAGATGCTCAAAATTTTCACAGAGCACTTGTAAATGGACTGTGCCATCTAACCTCAAGGTATGTATGCATAGCTGATGTGTACTTACTACCGTTTGATTTATTTAATTTTATTTTTCTTTACCATAAAGGTGTTCATGTTACCTTCCATGGTTGTTTACCTGTGCAAACAAATTAACCATTGGGAGCTGTAAAGGATTTGATGGTACACAAGAATGAGGAAGAATGAATATGCTTCTTTTCACCAAAGCACACAATCTTTGCAAATTAGACATTATGAAAATGCTTAGGAATTTTTGCATGAATCACCATTATGGTCAAACACGTCTTTTCATATAACCAACAAGATGCTTTCAGTAGACAATAAGAAGGCCTTTCAACAATAGTGGCCTGGAGAGAAAGAAGCTTATCACCCAAGAGATGTAATGTCATTCCTGGTGAGACCTGTGTGACCCAAATCACAAACTCTATTTTAAGAAGAAATCTTACCAGGAGAAGTAATGCTAATCCACAAAAGGTTTGACATTCTCAAGTAACAGGCAAAAGCAACAATATAGTTTTCTACCGACAAGGCTGCTGGGATAAGTTATATATATCTGCCAGTTGTGATCTCAAACTGGATATAATAGACCACAGTACGCTTCAGATAATCAAAATATATAGTATGTTTCCATTTTCCATTGTTTTTCTTTAAACAATATCAATTTTACCAACTAATCTCAGTTGGTGAGAAAACCAACTAACCTTGTTTGTCATCAACTGAAGATATTATCACAGGCTATGACATTGCATGTTTTTTTAAAAAGTCAATTAACATTGACTACTGCTTTCACTTATACCATTCATTTTTTTAATTTGGAAAGATCATATACTATTTCTGACTTAAAGTTCTAGATAGAACCACAGAGATTCACAATAGTTCCACTGCAGAGACTGGAGAGAGATTATAAATGGCCATTCTCCAAATCACATTCAATCTGGTGAAGAAGCAGAATTGTCATTTACAGAAATTTGATTGCTTGTGTCCTGATTCACATACCAATTAATGCCATGAAGTAGCTTTCATTTTGGTTGTTGTGTGAGCAATACTGTGATGATTTGTAAAACATGACTACAATGCACCAGATTGTATGAACCAGGACTCAGACAACTGATTCTACCTCTTACTGCAGAAACCATGACACCATAGATCCATTTGTGAAAACCATTCGTACTATCCATCACTATTGGAAAATGCATCCTTTCTGTTTTGAATAATGTGTTCTTATGAAATGAAAAGTTAATCTTTCAAAAACTTACCTTCAAATATTCCGGCTCACAAATCATTATAATCCAGTTAGCCATCAACAATAATTTTGTAGAACATTAAAAATTAACAAGCAGCATACATTTTGGGGGTTCATAGATCCTCATACCAATGTCTCATGATACTGCTGGTTACTTATTCACCCATTCACCAATATTTTTAAACTGGCATAGGTTGCTAGGCAACCAATTTTTACTTCACTTGCCTTTAAAAGCTAATTTAGTAGCAAAAGTCAACAAGCTACATAATATTATACAAAGATAATATTTTAAGATATGTTGAATAAATAGCTGCCTTACGATTTCTTTTTAAAAGTATTTGTAGCCAAGTCATATAGTGTTATCTTATAAATCCTACTACATTCAATTATAGTTACTCCCTAGGATGTCTATTTAGAACTGCCGCCACATTAACAGCCCTATCAGTACATACATTCCTATTAACATTTCTTTAAAACACTCTGGTTTACAATAAAATTCACTACCTTCACTATTAAGCAATTCCCAAGTCCTTCATATAGTATGCCCAGGGCATACAATTCAAAATTAGTGCTCCTAACAAGCAAGCACCCAAAGCTATAGGTAATAAAAATGTGAAGTCTTGTGCAAGGTCATGAAACATATAAAGGGACTTCTCTTTGTACAGTTCTAAAAACTGGGAAGTCTTCTCCGTAGTGTACTATAGAGTCAGAGGTGATATTCAGCCAGTTCTGACCAGTTTTGGCGAATTGTTAGCAGAAACTTTGAGTAGTTCGGACAACCGGCAAATATCACCTACGGCTGGCTGAGCCCCCATCTATTCCCTGCCTCCCGAGTCCCAGCTAATCGGCTGGGTCTTCTCCGGAGCTGGAAAGCAGGTTAGTGGGGTGAGGAGGGAATGGGGATTTTGCAGTATCCTTCCCTTGCCATGCCCACCAAGCCATACCCACCAAGCCACACCACACTCATAGAACTGGCAGTAAAAAATTTTGAATCCCACCACTGTATAGAGTCCATCTAATTGCTCACTGGCCTTTTCTATATCAATTCTACCACCAATACACCTACAATACAGAATTGACTTAGAATATAATTCACTGAAGTTTGGTAAATCAGATTCTGATTTTAAACTGCATTTCTTTCATGTGTTGCCAATGTTTAAAACTCCTGTTTAATGATAAACTCTGTCCAGACTAAAAACTAAATCAGTTGTTCTGTTAAAGTTGCCCTGTGTATGTGTTTTTCATATTTATAGATTGATTAATATGACTTTGGGATAGTAATATTAACTGCAAGTTACTTCCATCATTCTTTTCTGTAAAAAAATAGGATAGGATAGGATGGGATGGGATGGGGTAAGATAGGATAGGATAGAATCTTATGCATGAGCAAAGGCATAAACATGACACTCTCCAGAACTTTTCTTTAAAAAGAACACTAAGACCTTTTTTTAAAAAAAAATACTATTGGACAGCAAAGCAACAGAGTTTGAACTGACTAGTTCAAACATCAGGAACTAGTCAGTCAATCTTCATTTTAATAATATTTAAACACACCTTTCCAGTTCCATCGGAATGGTGTGTAGGGCAGGAGGAAGCAGATGGCTAGCAAGCACAAGACATAATTCAAGGGAGGTGCCAAGAACAGGAGGCAGGAAAAGGAAGCTACAGTTTAATGCTGAGAGTGAATTCATCCTTGCAGTTACATTCCTTTTTTGTAGCGTAATTGTAGTCAGACCAGCCAGTTCTGACTTGAACATAGAAACATGTGCAATATTTAGAGTTGCATTTACCCTCTTCCTAATGAAAGAATTTTAATTAAAAGTGGGATCAATTTCACAACTACTTTTTTTGTGTTAGTTGCTTATACCAACACAAGTGCTATCATATGAGTAGTGACAGCACACACAGAATTTGGCACTCACTGATCTTTAGAATGGCTAGTTCTGACAGGTTGCAGAAGATACTGAAATGCAATAAACTCCTGATACACTTTTCATCAATGACCTCCATTTCCCAATGACCATCCAGGATAAGCAAGGTGCTGTGATGGCAGCTGGCTGTAAAAATGCAATAATCACAGGATTTTATTAACCACACTTCCACAATGACATTTCTTTTTAAGATCACCCAAACTTTGAAAGGATAATAGCAATGCTGAACTTCAAAATGAAAAAAAAAATCATTTTAATGTATATGGCTTAAAATAAAAGTAACCAAATGTAATGTGTTATTTGAAATTAGATCCAAAAAGAGCCAAACTCTCCCAACCCATGCTATTAAAGGATTACTATAGGATTCTCAAAATAGTTCTGAGACTAGCTTGAAACAAGCATATGTGTAGCCATTGTATAAAGACTTCCATGAAGAGTTCATGTTCAAGTAACTGAGGGGAAAAATCCTCAAAGGTTATGATGTATTGAGAAGTTCACCTACACAGAGCCCATTAAATAGACTGGAAGCTGTGCAATAGCATACCTTATTCTTTTGATACTGTCATTTCTTTTCAAACGTGGCATATTTTTTGGTCTTCATTCATTCTCTTAAAACAAAAGATACCGCCACAAATCCTAATAGTGCAAAGAAAAAAGAATCCCATTTATAAAAGGTAGGAAAATCATGTGTAAAACGTATTTTACAGAGGAGGTTGGAAATGAAAATTAACTTCAAGTCACTAATCCAAGACATTAGGCTTGGATGACATGGTTATCAATACACTCACCTTAACTAAAATAACAAATTCTAAATTACGTGCTCTCCTAGTGACACAATTAAAACTTCAATTGTTGCCATGAGTGAAAACGCCAACAAAGCAGCAGCAGGAGCAACTTCCCACGAAGCACTGCAGTGACTAATCATAATCACGTTCAATTATTATATTCCATTGAACAGTGAGGGACAGCATGATGGAACCGGTCTGCAGAGCCTTCCCACACACATTGCACAAGCACATTGACATAAACAGCATTCCCACTAGCAAACGATTAGGAGAGCAATGTAGAACTAGGTGTAGGATTTCAGGAAAGCAAGCATTTTACTTCTCAGCTAAAGCAGGACAGAGGACATTCAGAGAGCAATAAAGAGGAAGAGAAAGTCCTACACTGAACATGTGGTTTTACACCAAAGCCTTCTACAATCCAGCTGTGGATTCAGAAATTCAAAAATGTTAGATTGCAGCTGCTGTTGGCCATACTGTACTGGCTCACAATTCTAGAAACTGTAGCCAAACTTTCTGAAGGAAGTGAAATTGGAAAGCTCTGGAATGGGTTCTGTTAGGAACAGCTTCCAGGCCAGGAAGAAGGAAGAGAGACAGCCAGACAGGACTGAAAATGTTCATAACAGCAGCAAAATCACCCATAGAGTGTGCGTGTTATGGAAAAAATGGAATACAGTGAGGAATAGGGGTATTGTTGGAGCAGATACCTAAACTCCACAAGACAGAGACAAATGTTTCTGGTCTACAGAAAAGAGGTCACTCCTCAATTCTCTGTTCAACTGCAATATTAAAAATGCAGGAAACATGAGAAACAGCAGTTTCTTACTTTCTCTATAACATAAATAATGTGATGGCTTAACTGCAATTTATTGTGTAAGCCACCCTAACTGGATTTATACAAGTTTAAGCAAAACTGTTACTTACATATCTCAATGGATTGTCTTACTTGATAGGGTATGTCAAAACTATATCAACCGTGTTTTGGTGTAGTAGATGTGAAAATCATGCTACTATCTTTTCTCTAATTTCTGGGTAAACCAATGTAAAGCTGGTGACAGGTAATGATTGAAAAGCTAAAATAATCACTGATTTGCTTAAATTATATGCAATTAAACTTAGTATTTGAGATAAGGAGCACTCATAAATAGAGCAGCTTTATGAATACCCTATCTGTCATATGAAACAAAAACTAGTTATCATTTTCAGATTTTCAAGAGCTGGCAGACATATGTAGCTATTTCCATATTGTGTATATTTGAGCCATGTAGAAAGTGATGGTACTTTCAACTGACCCTTGTTTAATAAAAGACAAGCCACCCCATACTTCATCTAGCAAATTACCTTTGCAGTAGAGGCACAGTCTGGCACGTGATGTGGATGGAAGCAATGTACAGAGCATGCTTTACATGTTTTAATGTGCATTTAACTTACTTTCTGCAGGTGTTTTATGTCTGACACAAGGATATTGGATGTGGAACTGATTCTGAAAAGTGTTCAAAAGACTACACTACAGCTAAATATTTGATTGGAATAAGGCAAAAAGAATATATCTTACTTCTTTTTAAGCAATTTTTCAAACTGTACTTATAGAGTATTTCAGAAGGCAATATACTTATTCTAAGGATTCCTTGTGCTTTGACCTGGCTTTTGAAAGTACTGACTAATAGAATTATAAACTTGGAAAGTGCCATTTATGCCAGAGAGTCCAGCTCACCATCCCCCACTCATTGCACAAATCCAAACTGAATGTCAAGTCTTGTGATGGAATGTGCACCTGGAGGAGCAGTGGAGGAAGAGTTTTGGCAACACAGAGCTTTCTCAGAGAGAGTCCCAGATTAAGACACTGCGCAGTCCCAAACTAGATGCGAGAGGGGGAAGAGGTTTAGAATAGCCACACCCTAGAACTCTCATGATATATCAGATTAAAAGGTTATAGCTTTAGTTTGGCAAGATTCTGTCAATTAGGTGTAAGCAAATATAAGGATTGACCTCAACTAGATTTCACTCTGTCATCTTGGGTTTAAGCCTAACAAGTCCATTTTTTCTTGAATATATACAGTAAAGAGAAACCTACCACGTTCTCCGTAATTGATTTCAATGTAAACCGTTAGGAAGTTGCTTTTTTTCCTTTCTAAAATCCAAATAGAATCTGTCTTCCTCTAATTTAAGTCTATTATTCTGCATTCTATATTTTGTAACGATAGATAATAGAGGTTGACCTTCTTCAATGTGATATACTTTCAGGTATTTAAATATTGCTATAATTTCTTCCCTTCGTTATCTTTTCTCAAGGCTAAATATCAATTGACAGACTTTTCTAGACTCTTGATCATCCTCGCTGCTCTTCTCTATTTTAATTTCTCTGAAACCTTTTTAAATGCAATGCCCAGGACTGGACACAAAAATAGAATCTTACCAAAGTAAAATGAAGTGCAGCAACTAGATGCTATGATTTGGAAGGTACACTTCTGTTGATGCAGTCTAAAACTGCATATTTTCTCTTTGCAGGGACATCTGTTTCCTCATATTCAGTTTGTAATTACAAGCTATCTTTCACAAGTACTGTTACCAAATTTACAGAATTCAGTTCAAAGCTTTAATAATCATCCTATGTTTGGGCCAAACACGTTTTTACCAGCCTTTTCAGGAAGAACTCATCTCATGCCACCAGTTTATCTAGAATCTAGATAATTCTGTTCTCGCTCCAGAAATTGTATTTCTTCCATTAACACAAACTGTATAACTTGTAATTTATTTCAGTATTCTTTCAGCAGCCAGAGAAATAGATTTTTTAAAAACTGCTGAGGCCCTAGGACAGCGATGGCAAACCTTTTTTGGCTCGTGTGCCATAAGTGGGGGGAGCGCAGGGGGGTCATGTGCAGGCGTGCTGCACCCATAATGCAATGCGTGACCCCACAGTGCACATGTGCGCACTATAGGCGCGACACCGCCCCATTTTTACATGCTTTTTTCGCCCTCCCCGGGCTCCAGAGGCTTTATAGGAGCCTGGGGAGGGCAAAAACAGCCTCCCCCACCCCCCCTGGACACCCTCCGGAGGCTTCAGGGACCCTCAGGAGACTTTCCTGACGCCTTCGGAGCGCTCAAAACGACCCTCTGAGCAAACTGGAAGTCACTTCCGGTTTGCTCGGAGGGTCATTTTAAGTGTTCCGAAGGCTTCAGGAGGCTTCCTTGAAGCCTCCGGAGCAGTCAAAACGACCCTCCGAGCAAACTGGAAGTCCATTCCCGAACTTCCAGTTTGCCTGTAGGGCCGGGTTTTTTGCGCTCCGGAGGCTTCACAGAAGCTCATGAAGCCTCCGAAGGGCCTCCGGTGGGGGGGGGAGGCTCTTTTCACCCTCCCCAGGCTCCTATAAAGCCTCTAGAGCCTGGGGAGCGTGAAAATGGCTTTTAAAAAGGGTGAACTCAGCTGGCCAGTGCCTCGCATGCCCTGACAAATGGCTCTGCGTGCCACCACTGCCCTAGGATATCATGCTTCCTTCCTAGATCGTCAAAGATCGATATTTGCCATTTCATTTGTCCATATATGTATTAGCAGCAAGTAATTATTTTCAGGAGGCTTGATAATTCTCCAAACCTTTGCCTTTTTCCTTAAGCACTGATATGAGCTTATCTGTACTGCTAATATCTGCAAACACATTTTATTTTCTTGAACATACCACAAGCCCTGCAGGTTATGGATTCTTCACCATTTATCCTCATTTTTGTTCCTTAGAGAAGTGCAATTAGAAACACATGTATTTATGTCCTCCTTAGGCTCTTAGGTTAGAAAATTCTTGATTTAAAGGAAAAATGGTTAGGGACTCCTACATCTCCCCAAGTCAACCAACATATTCTTGCTAGCTCCTCCTGCTACCTTTTATAGTCTCTGCCTGCTTGGCAGAAAGTAGTCATTCAAACATGCTGGGCAATCAGCAGCTCTCAAGATACATTTCTTGTGCAGCAGCTATGACCTTGTAGATGACCTTGTCACCCCTCACAGCTCAGATCACAATTCCTTAGAATACACATCATCTAAAAATCATCCCACATCATCCCACAATCAGGATATACTCCACTCAGCAGATCATCTTTTAGCCTCTAATCCTTAAGATTATTCTTCCCAATGCAAACCCACCAATATTTTAATACCATACTTTGAACCCCTCTTATTTTATACCACTTCCGCTAAAGGCAGAGTCCAAATCTTTTATCAGCACAAATGCAACACAAATATAAAAAGGCAACATTAAAAATAAAAATATGGTTTTCTGCCTGGATGGTCCTCTGTAATGAGCCGAAGGACAGAAAGGGGGAGTAGTGAGCTCCCTCCCATATTTGGGCATACCAGGGGTTGTAACACAAACACATACCTATTTCCCTGGCCTAGCTGATAAGGAAGAGAGCCTGTGGCTTAGTGGCAATTACATCGGCCTAATATGCAATACAGCCCTGGTTCGATTCCCAGTAAGGGTATGGCTAGCTGATGAGAGCTAAATAGCTTGAAATAGATCTATACTAGTCTCCCTTTATTTATTTATCAGCACAAATACAACACACACACACACACACACACAACCCTGGTATGCCCAAATATGGGAGGAAGCTCACTACTCCCTCTTTCTGTCCTTGTGCTCATTGGGCATACCAGGGGTTGTAACACAAATACATACCTATTTCCCTGGCTTAGCTGATAAGGAGGAGAGCCTGTGGCTTAGTGGCTTAGTGGCTAAGACTCCTGCCTAATATGTAATACAGCCCAGGTTCAAATCCCAGTAAGGGTATGGCTAGCTGATGAGAGCTAAATAGCTTGAAATAGATCTATATTAGTCTCCCTTTATTTATTTATCAGCACAAATACAACATATACATATGTTGTATTTGTGCTCATAAATAAATAAAGGGCATACCAGGGGTTGTAACACAAATACATACATACATACATACATACATACATACATACGTATGTATGTATTTGTGTTACAACCCCTGGTATGCCCAAATATGGGAGGGAGCTCACTACTCCCCCTTTCTGTCCTTCGGCTCATTACAGAAGACCATCCAGGCAGAAAACCATATTTTTATTTTTAGTTGCCTTTTTATATTTGTGTTGTATTTGTGCTGATAAATAAATAAAGGGAGACTAGTATAGATCTATTTCAAGCTATTTAGCTCTCATCAGCTAGCCATACCCTTACTGGGATTTGAACCAGGGAAATAGTTATGTATTTGTGTTACAACCCTGTATGGTCTTCTGTAATGAGCCGAAGGACAGTAAGGGGGAGTAGTGAGCTCCCTCCCATATTTGGGCATACCAGGGGTTGTAACACAAATACATACCTATTTCCCTGGTTCAGCTGATAAGGAGGAGAGCCTGTGGCTTAGTGGCTAAGACTCCTGCCTAATATGTAATACAGCCCAGGTTCAAATCCCAGTAAGGGTATGGCTAGCTGATGAGAGCTAAATAGCTTGAAATAAATCTATACTAGTCTCCCTTTATTTATTTATCAGCACAAATACAACACAAATATAAAAAGGCAACATTAAAAATATAAATATGGTTTTCTGCCTGCATTGTCTTCTGTAATATAATGTTTTTTATAATGTTTTTATTCTGTCTGTACACCGCCCCGAGTCCCCTAGGGGAGAGGGAGCGGTTAACAAATCCAAAATAAAGTAAAGTAAAGTAAATAAATGTAATGAGCCGAAGGACAGAAAGGGGGAGTAGTGAGCTCCCTCCCATATTTGGGCATACCAGGGGTTGTAACACAAATACATACCTATTTCCCTGGCTCAGCTGATAAGGAGGAGAGCCTGTGGCTTAGTGGCTAAGATTCCTGCCTAATATGTAATACAGCCCAGGTTCAAATCCCAGTAAGGGTATGGCTAGCTGATGAGAGCTAAATAGCTTGAAATAGATCTATACTAGTCTCCCTTTATTTATTTATCAGCACAAATACAACATAAATAAATAATATATATTATTATTTATTATATATTATATATATTTATTATATATTATATATATAGCCAAGGGTTTCAGTTTATGAAACTATTTAATGCTTGTCTGGTTCTACTGGAGGTTTGTATTAATTACTGCATACATTTTCTTGCTAGCTAAAATGCAAGGTAAGAGTTTTTCTATACACACCATCGTATACACATAGCAATTTTACTTACGTCTAATGAATACAGTATTAAAATAAATTTTAGGCATCCTAATTTGACAAAGGAAATTGGCAAAACAGGAGAAAAATATGTGTTTGCAAATTTCATGTGAAAGTATTGAAGTAATGAAAAAGGTAAAACTGTTTTATGAATTGCATTCCACTAAAACTAATTTAATAAAGCTCTACATACAGTACCACGTTGCCATGATAAATAATTTACAGTGCTTAAGAATAGGTGCCACTTTCCTAGAGAATCACTGGTTTATATTTCCGGTGCCCAGTGTCATCTCTCTCAGCACAACCAGCTCCAATCACTTAATCTTAGCTCAGCAGCTTCCATACGGCCAATAAACCTTTTTTTTTTCATTTTAAATTCTCCCTAGAGTATTCAATCTCAAATTTAGTATGCAGCATAACTATCAGCACATTTGAAAATCAGCACTTTTCTGGTTTTTAGCAATGATAACTCTTTCTGTTTTCAGAGTTTCTATGGAGTCTAACCAAATTGAATGTGCCATCTGTTACCTTAGACTTTTTAAAGAATTTCTTAAAACTGCACTCAAATCAATTTTCTGTAAAATGTTTAAATTGCTTTTCCAATCCTAAACTGGTAATGCACTTATTTTCTTAAAAATATATCCTGTCTTTTGATTGAACAACTTTCATTGTATATCTGTATATATGTTTATGTATGTATGTAGGTATGTAGAAATTCACACAGATCTGATTTATAAATCAGCCATGGTTTTCTTAATTTTAGTTTGTTGAAGCAATCCATGGCTTAACAAGACTAAATCCCTTCTAGAGTCTCTATCTGTGTTCATGGGAATTTGGTCCTAAAGATTTTGAAGATACCAGATTTGGGAAATCAATGCTAGCAGTATGATATCCAGGATTTCATCCTATTACATGAAGTAAATAGAACAATATTTTGTTGTTTGAGAAATAAAGGGAGAGAATAAAAAATGAGGTTCATTCATTGCTTACATTCTCCCCCACACACACCCATGACCTTCAGTTTTCTTCTGCTTTTAAGTTCAATGGGGGAACAGGAAATATTCCTGGGGCGACAACTACAGAACGAGACTTTCAGGCTCCTACACTGACAAGGTTATCACACTGAATAGAAAAAAGGAGCAGGAAAGAATAGATCATCTGAATACACATCAGATTTCAGAGCCACAGGTCAATCATGGGTGTAGTGTAACTATGAAGAAGGCATTCTTCCTAAATTATGACAATCTAAGTGCAATTAATCTTACCCTTTATTTGTAGTGTACAAAGCATTAAAATGGAGCCGTTTATTTTGACAGACAACCAGCACTTTAGCCAAGCATCTCTTCCTTTGAGAGCAAAAGATAATGCAGAAGCTTAACACTCCACAGCCAGCAAGGGCAACTAAGTATTTGTGGAGTCCGTATTGGGGTCAAAAGGTAAGTAAAGAAGACTATTTAAAAGCTACTTCATGGCCCAGCTCAATTATGGAAATCTTCATTTTCTGGAAACTGAAGTGAAGAGAGCTAGATGGCCCCATCTGACAGGACAAAGGCATTTCAAGAGGCCACTGCTCCAAATGCTCACACTTTGAGTACTTAGAGAGAATTATTTCCTGCTTAAGCAGAATTAGAACTAATTTCACAGATGGATTCAGAATTTAAAATTAAAACAAACTACGAAAAGACTGTTTGCTTCAAAAAAAAAAGATTTTTTTTTTCAAATCATCACCATCAATCAGTTTTTGAGGATTGACACATAAACCAAGAATTGGCAATGTGCCTCCATTCTATTGCATTAACAGAATTCTAAACTTAAATAAAAATTACTTCCATTTTTAAAAATGTAATAAATAAAACAGCCAGAAAATTGCAACATTTCATCAAATTTTGGTTTCCCACTGAAAAGATATTGAAAAATATTGGATGAGACCATGAGAATTTTGTACAATAAGGTGATACCATGTTTCCCTGAAAATAAGACAGGGTCTTATTTTCTTTTGACCTCCCTCCCCAAAACATAAGTGTTTGGCCTTGTCACTGCGTTAATTGTTTGCTAGCTGTGCTGAGATATTACTGCGCAGGTCATAGGCCTTATCAGCAAGTGATGTACTGCGCCTGCTCACACATTCCAGAGGCTCTTCTGTTCTTCTGTTTGTCTGCCAAGAAGGTGGGCGACAATTGCTCTTGCCAAAATGTAACAATTAGATAGATTTGTTTTATTTTATTTTCATATTAAAGTTTTGTTTTTAATTAGAACATGTTATCGGGTCTTATTTTCGCTTTTTCTGAAGATATGCTTTTTAGGAAAGCCGACAGTCTACACCTCATTAACTCAGGGTGAAATTTCCCCTGACAGGCCTTATTTTGGGGGAGGTCTTATTATTTTAAGCCCCTTAACCTTAGCCTGTGGCCCGCGGATCAGCTGATCCAGAGATGGCTGGAAGTTCTGTCTGTTTCTGGCACACTCTTGCCAGCCCTAGCATCACTGGGCCTGCCGCTCTTTTTGCGGCCTCCACTAAGAGAAGGGGCATGCTAGCTAGGGTTTGTGGGAACGGCCTCCGTGAGACTGTTCCACATGGATGGCAGCTGCATGTGGGGCGCATGGGGCATGTGCTCCTCCTTCCCCCCCCCAGGAAATGGGAGGGACTAGCTGCACATGTGGTTAAACATTTTAGAGAAGGGCTTATTTTAGCATATGCACTCAAAAGTCCGATTGGGCTTATTATCCGAGGAGGTCTTATTTTTGGGGAAACAGGGTAGGCTAATATTTTGGTCTTTTAAAATGTGTATTGTATGTAGGCATGCATG
Source organism: Natrix helvetica (assembly GCF_964273705.1). Taxonomy (NCBI): domain Eukaryota; kingdom Metazoa; phylum Chordata; class Lepidosauria; order Squamata; family Natricidae; genus Natrix; species Natrix helvetica. The sequence goes on from NC_138550.1 coordinate 52,319,539, forward strand.
CATGGAGGCTTGGCATCCATGCCATTGACCAACCACAATACTTTTAAAGTCTTAGCCAACTCTTTGCTGGCTAAGCATGATACCTTAAAAACACGGCATACATCACTATAGTATAAAAACCTTCTCCAACTTGGTGCTCTTCAAAAATGTTGCCTATAACCCTCACCTAGTTTAGCCAAAATCACAAAAGGTGAAATAAAACCTCATTGCTTCTTACAGACAGCTATAAAAGAAAACAGACCTCTTTTTACATATATTCTTTTTACATATTTCCTACCATTCAGGACTAAAGCCATCAGTGTCTTTCTAAATATGTTTCCTTTGTTAATAGCTTCAACGTAACTTAAGAAGGTTAATATTAAAAACATTTTATAAGAAGAATAAACTCTTCATTTTTTAATTTAACATATAGTTTAACATATTTCTTTATGGAATTTAAACCAATTGATAAACTATTATGTGATACCTTTGTAACAAATTCTTTTTTTTTATTCATTGGTAAAGAAAAAAGGCTTAAAATGTGCATGTGATTCTAAATGTACTATACACCAGTGTTGGTGAATCTATGGGATCTAGTCGGTAAGCACATTTCTATAGAAAGGAGACAATTAAGCTAAATTGCAGAACATACTTAAGGATGTGCATGAAAAATGTGAGATAATAAACTAGGTGCATTGAGTTTATCAGAAGATAATGCATCTATTGTTGTTTTAAGAAAGTTGTAGCGTTTTTTAAATCAGTTCACCAGCAAATTGCAGCAATGCAACCTTCAGAGCTACCAAGAGCTGCTGAAAAAGGCTATTCTGAGTATGTCTTGGAAAGATATATTAATGTGAAGATTTAAAAAAAAAAACCTGAAAAAATATCTGTGATCTAGTTGTTTTCTAAACTGCAATTGTACTAGATTTGGGTTTTTGATATGCTCAGTGAAAAAATATATAGAGTTGTTGCAATTTTTGTTTACCAAAATAGAATCCAAAGAACATTGGGTAGGTGCCTAAAGGCATGACAGAAAAACTCTAGGACACATTATGCTGCAAATGTAATTTAAGAATTAAAATAGATTTTAAAAATCATTTATGACCCAGGAAATCATGGATACAAATTGAGATTTTAGCCACTAGATGCATTCAATGCACTAAGCTGCAGCATGGCTTACAAAATTACTGAATTAAGTACAATAAGCTAGAATTATCTCAATTTGCACAACATACCACACCACCATAGATCATAGCTTAAAAGCCATAATAAGCAAGTTCATAAAGCATTTTAAGCCAAAATCAAACAAAGCACATTTCTAACCCAGTTTGAATGTAGAAGGGGACTTATAAGATATATTGGGTTCAGAAAAATTATCCTTGGGCTCCAGCTAGTGGTCTTGCACATGTCTTTTCTGAACCTTTAGTTCCTATATATAAACTAATAATTGCAAACAGGAATTGCGAACACAAATAGAAAATCTAAGGACGGCATCATTTAAAGACACATGCGCACACACATACATTTTGTAGACACAATCATTAAGCAATCATTACAAGACTACTCAGTTTCAAGGCATAGTTTACAGAGTCACAAAAGTAATTCAAATTGTTAATATAACTTACAAACGAGGGGAATCAATTCAAATTTCAAACTGAGACAAAAATTAATATCCCAATGAAAGACATTTCTTCCTCTTTGACAAATGATCCTGGCCACTGCTCATTAGACAAATGAGCATAGCTGTATTCAAACTAGAAGTCACTACAGTGAGAGGTGATAATAGCCTCCAGAGATCATTCTCTCTCACTATAAAAGAACATTCTTCACAGATTTTTGTTTTTAATCAGAAGCCTGAAAGTGCCATTTATTGTACGTTGAGGAATAAAAAGAACTCAAAAGGACTTTTGGAGAAATAATTTGAAGCTTAATTTACATTTAATGGAACCTCTTTTCTTGTATTTAATTATCATTTAAAAAGAAACCTTCATTAAAACCTACCAAATGCATGCATTCGTTGCTATCTGACTGGATATTACTAAGCATAAAGGATTACATATAATTAATGGGAAAAAACCAAAACAATCCATATGTCTTCCTTTATTTTAAGATTCATATATACTAACTTGCTATCAGCAAATCTGATAAACTTATTTACGCAAATAGTCATTCACCCTAGTCTCTAGCTGATGCATACATTTTAACAATTATCTTGGCTAATTCTCCCTTAATTTAAGCCAGCCTTTGCGGGTAACAGCTCAATAAATCATGTTCACATCTTTTTCATATTATAGTCCTTAGTCCATATAGTCCATATTATAAATCCATATGGCTTTTTTAGAAGTAGGATTAGATAACTAAACAGAGTCTTCTATTGAAAGATGTCATGATTAGAACAACAACAACAAATATGTAAACCTCAAAAACTATACATATAACAGTGTAGAAGCCTTCTTTTATATTTAATATCAAATACATTTTTACACATACTGTACAAAGATATTTTCCTTTGGTGAACCCATTCTTCAAGTGCTTAATTTTTTGCCCTATAAGACTCACTTTTTTACTCCAAAAAAGAGGGTGAAAATCTGGGTGCGTCTTATACGCCGAATGTAGCCACCTGGGTCATCTAAAAATGGGGCAGGCAAACACCAGTGAGGAAGAAAGCGATGACAATGACTGCGTGGATCTGTCCTTCCTCATTTCTGATAGCAGCGAAGAAGAGGAATTCTTGGGGTTCGAATAAAAACATTACAGCCTTATTTTTGTTACTTTCACTGTTTATTGACTTTACTGACTGTTAATGAGAGTAAAGATAGTTCTTAATATGTTACATGGTTGACATAAAATTGTTCTTAAACTGCTGTTAACTTTATACAGTTGATATAAATATTTTACTACAGTATTTGGTTCAGAATCTTTTTTTTCTAGATTTTCCTCCTTTAAAATTGGGTGCGTCTTATATTCCGGAGCGTCTTATAGGGCAAAAAATACGGTAGATAGGCATACATCTGATACTACATAGAGTATAAAATAAGACTGATGGTAAGATCATATCTTCTTTTTACACTGAAGTAACCTGCCTTACTATCTCAGACTACAGGCCATTGACTCCAGCCTTCTATCCTCACAGCAAATAAGTAAAACATAAGATAGACACCTATAAGAGGCCTTGAATCAATAGCACTTTTTGATTCATATATCATATCAATTAAACATTAGTGGCTTCCAAGTGTTTTCTAGGCTATATACAGAAATATGAAGTGAATGGTCCACTGAGTTGGCTGCAAAAATAAACAAAATCATCTTGTACTTCTTTTTCTCTTGTTATTTGTCCTCCCAAGCTTTTTCTTCTCTCCAAGTAGTTCCCTTTCCCTACATTCAGGATAGTATGTTTATAATGATTATTTCTTTGAACATTTTCCGAAGTTTGGGACTGAATTGCACAGCTAGAGTTATGTTGATGACTAACATAATCTTAGAAGTTAACTGGATTGCATCCATTGACATCAGTTTTGCAAAACTCCTGGTGCACTCCTGCATGGAGCGTGTCTCTGCCTGATTTTTCAGGATCCTTTCAGACCTTTCTGGCACAAATTCAGGAAGTGCTCCTAATACTTTTTATAACATTTTTAGAGGGAGTTTTGGGTGGAGGGGAAGAAGGCTGAAGAGTTGGCTTCCACATGCTTTTTTTCTGGTGATTGAAAGTTATTTCTTCCAAGAATATATTAAAATCAAGTTATTTAAACAAACAAGCAACAACCTTTTAATTGAGATTACATTTCAATTTATTTCAGTTTAATCTTTTTTTTCTCTCAACTTACAAGAAACTGTTAATCATGGCATTGAGACTTTAAAAAATAAGTTTGAGGGGGGGAAACCTGGATATATTCAATCATTTCATGAGTGTGCACATTTATTCATTCAACCCAGAGTACAAATACAATATTGCACTGTCTCTTTTAAAAAATCTCCATCTATTCACATTTTATATTGTTTATCATGTATTGTAAGAAAGGCACTAGTCACGAATACTTACCTAAATCCTTTATTTTATATTGGTGATATAAATAACAAATGTCTCTATAAAGTCTCACTCTTTCCTAACAATGCACATTCAAAATTATACTAAAACAACTGAAATATCAATTCTGGAAAGATAATTTATTTCTAGAAAAATGCTCTAAATTATTAACATGATCATGGATTTATTTCTAAACAGTTCTAAACTTTAAAAATATAATTAAACAATACTTGATTGTGATTGATTGATTGATTGGTTGGTTGGTTATGTCCCATCAAGTAGTGTTGACTCTTAGCAACCTCAGTAATAGACCTTCTCCATAATAATCTTTATCCAACCTGGTCATTCAGGTCTTCCATAGATTTTTCCATATCTTGCTGGTGGTGCTCCTCTTCTTTTTTTATACCTTTTCAAACAACATAGGCTTCTCAGTTGTATAATGTGTACAAGAATTTAAGCCTGTTCAGATTACAAATTACTTGCATCCATATTAGCAGAGAGACTTAAAAAGTACTTAAATAGTTTTATGGTTTTCTACCAAAGAGACAAATTAAAGACAATATGAGAATGATTTTGAATACTTTGGAATATTATGAGGCCCATCCCGAAAAACAAATGGCTTTGATGTTTCTTGATGCACAGAAGGCTTTTGATAACGTGAATTGGTAATTTATGTTTTTACAATTAGAACAGATGAATTTTGGTAAGAAATTTATTCAAACTATACAAATGGTATATCATAAACAAACAGCAAAGATAATGGTAAATGGAGAATTGACAGATTCTATTGAAATAAAGAGAGGTACGAGACAAGGTTGCCCACTATCACCGTTAACATTAGAAGTCTTAAACAGAAAAATCAGAAAAGAAGAAATAAAAGGAATGAAAATTTAAAAAGAAGAATATAAGCTACAAGCGTTTGCAGATGACTTGGTTTTTATTCTTGAAGATCCACTAGAGACAGCACCCAAATTGTTAGAAAGAATAGAGGAGTATGGAAAAGTAGCAGGTTTGAAAATAAAGAAAGACAAACAAAGATTTTGACAAAGAACATATCATTAAGACAAAAGGAAGAATTGGCGGAAGTTCTGCAGATCCAAGTCACAAACAAGGTCAAATACTTGGGGATATATTTATCAGCTAGGTGTAGTACTCTTAAGGAGGACAATTAGACTAAAGCAACAAAATGCGACTGATTTGATGAAATGGGAAAATTTACAACTATCAATGATAGGAAGAATTTCTACAATTAAAATGAACATTCTACCTAGAATCCAATATCTGTTCTAGACAATTCCAATCAGATTGGGCAAAGACTTTTTTGAAGATTTAAATAAAATAGTTTTGAAGTTTATTTGGCAGGGGGGAAAAGCAAGAATAAAACTTAAATTGCTACAAGATGCTAGAACAAGAGGAGGATTGGCCTTACCTGACTGGGAGTTATATTATCAAGCAATAAACCTGATGTGGATTAAAGAGTGGAGAACACTAAAAACTCTAGATTATTAAATGTAGAGGGTCATGATTTACTGTTGGGATGGCATGCTTTTTTATGGTATAAGGGAACTAAAGCGCATGGTTATTTTAGAAGATATTATATAAGGGAGGCTTTGCTATTAAATTGAGAAAAAGTTAAAAGATTACATTACTTAAAAACGCCAGTCTGGGTATCAACTATTGAAGCTTTTTCATATCCAATAATATATAAAAAGGAACAAACAGTCAGATATGTTGAAATATTGAATGCAGAGGGTGAACTCAAATCTATCCAAGAGTTGAAACAAGAAGGAATAGAAATGAATTGGTATTCATATGTGCAGATACACTCTAGATATAACGAAGATAGAAAATCAAAAGGTCTTTATAACAAAATGACGGAATTGGACAAAGTTTTAACAGGTACTGATGAAAAAGTAATTAAAAAATTATATGGATATTTATTAGAGGTTAAACTACAAGAGGAACAAGTTAAAGAAACTATGATAGTGTGGGGGGGAAATTTTGGATATGGGATTGATTCAGAGAGATGGCAGAAATTGTGGTCACAAAACTATAAAATGACGATGTCAATGGCATGTAGAGAAAATTTGTATAAGATGTTTTACAGGTAGCATTTACCCCCAACGAGAATTTCAAGAATGTCTAAGGATAAATCTGAAAAGTGTTGGAAATGTCATCAGATACCGGGTTCTTACTACCACATGTGGTGGATTTGCATTGAAGCTAAAAGATACTGGACTAAGATTCACATGTGGTTGGAGAAAACGATACACAAACACATATACCTTAAACCAGAGATTTTTTTATTGGGAATTATACCAGAAACTTACAATAAAGACTTGAAATATTTGATTATAAACGTTCTAACAGCAGCTAGAATTGTATTTGCAAAAAACTGGAAAAATGAAACAATACCAAAACAAGAGGAAGTTATTCGAAAGATAATGGAGTGTGCTGAAATGAGCAAATTGACATTTGAAATCAGAGAACAAGAAGATGAGCAATTTTATAAGATATGGGGCTTGTTTTATCAGTGGTTGGACAAAAAAACCTGGAAATGAAAAATGTTTTATGTATGTTTTAATTGAAGGAGATAAGTAATAATACAATTATGTTGTTAAATAGATTAACAATGATATAATGAAAGATTGACTTACATATGAATTGAATAATTTAGAATATTTTGTTTTAAAATGAAGGATAAGGATAATAATGAATCTGTGTACATTTAATAGACGATCGGTAATATTATGCATAACCCTAGGTAGTGATGTATAATACAAAGATATTTTGTTGTTGATAAATAGTTTAATAAGGAAGTAATGAAAGATTGGTATATTTATGAAGCGAGCATTTAGAATACTTTATTTAAAAATGAAGGAACAATATTTTTGTTGGAATGTATGATATACAAGGACAACAATGAACATAAACATACTTGGTGGGTGATCAATGGGACTATGCATAATTGAAAATAGTGACGTATAAACATAAATAGTTGGGAAAAAAATTTACATTGTAAAAACAATTAGAATGAGATAAGTGATTACATAAAGGTATATTGTTATTAAATAGATAATTAAGAATGCAAGGGAATTAGGCTTGCTGAAAGGAAAGAAATATTAATTGCAATTGAACATATGATGTAAAATGAAAGTAAGGTACCTATTCATATTAGATGAAAAATTTGTAACTGTATATGTAACTGAAAATATGGATGCACAAAGCTTGTAACCAAACGACATGCTGTACGTAATGGATGAGAATTTTTTAATGTTTTTTTTAATGTTTTAAAAAAATAAAATAAAATAAAATAAAAAAAGAATTTAAGCCTGGGCATTCGTGTCTCAAGGAAGAACTTTGAACAATTTGTTCTACATTCCATTTGTTTCTTTGTTTATAGTCACTTTATCCATAGTATTCTCAAGAGTCTTCTCTAACACCAAAGTGCCAATACTTTTCTATCTTTGCTTCTATAGGCCATCACAAGGAAAACGATTCTTTGTGAATATAGACATGTCATGACATTTGAATATTTTTTTTCCAAGACCTTCACTGACATCTTTTCAAATACCATATTTTTCAGAGTATAAAACACACTCCCTCCCCCCCCCCAAAAAAGCTAGGTGCGTCTTATAGTCTGGAGAGTCTTATAGTCCAAAAATACAGTACTAGTTTGTGGGGTATTACTTGACAGCTGATTCCTTTACTGTTAACAGTTGATCCTAAAAGGCAGAAGCTCTCCAATATGCCAGTTCTAACAAGTAGTTGTACTTATTGCCACTAGTTTTGCCTTCTTTATATTCAATCTTAGTCCTATTTTCATTGTGCTCTTTGACTTCCATTACTAGAATTTGCAGGTCGTTTGCATTTTCAACTATCAGTCATATCATCAGCATAGTACAATTATTGATATTCCTTCCTCCATTTTAAAACCTGATCATCTTCTTCCACTCCAGATTCCCTCAATACATATTCCGAATACAGATTGAATAAATAAGGGGAGAGCATACAGCCTTGCCTTACTCCTTTGTTGATTTGGAGTTGGTCTTTTTCACTGTGTTCCATCCAGATAGTGGCTACCAATCCTGTGTAATGGTTTCACAATGAGATGGGACAATGAGTTATTCTGGGATTTCCGTTTTTTCTAAGCACATTCCACAGTTTAACATCAAACCCTCTGATTCCAAGCAGCTTACACCAACAATAGCAAAAAATACAAAAAAGACCCATAAGAGTTAGGAACCACCATGTTATAACTTCTGACATTTCTAACATAAACCAATCTATCATAAAACTAAATAGAGCAATCCAGACTGATAGTGTTGACATGCATCTCAGATACATCTGTTCCTCATTCCACCATCCACCTGCTTTTTCATTAGGAACTGAAATTCCAAAACAATCTCCAGTACATGCTGAAGTATCCCGGAGCTCAATGTCTCCTGCTATCTGTCCATCAATTAGAACTATTATCATGCTAACAAGGAATGGGGCCACAGTGAAACAGTACTCCCAATCCTTGCAAACAGTTCAAAACGATGCCATGTTGAAAATGGGATAGTTATGATGTACTAGGTCACCTAAAAATTCAGCAGAATTAATATGATTACATTTCCATTATGTAGACATTACCCCAGGTTGCTGATGACAGCAACCAGTACAGTTTCTGCCCCTTGCCTGGCCCTGAATTATGACGGAAAAGGATCAAGATAATCCACTTTATGCAAAGCCTTTTGTAGTTGTCATTCCTTACCTTCCATCATTTGTCCCCAAAAAGGAAGGTTGGAGATTAGGTATTAGTGGTCTACTATACTAGATCTAAGGTCACCCCCCTAAAGGGAAGGTGTACAATTCCCTCCTTAAGGAAGTCCACATTTCACCCTCCCCACCACCACCACAATGATACACAGTACCCCAATCTAGCCTCTCATTCTCTTCTTGACTGCCGTATTATCAGGATAAGGAAGGTAACAGAATTCAATTCTTCAAGGTATCTGTCCACTTCCTCAGGATCAACACGTTAAACTATTCACAAACAACACTGTCAAATATTACCCAAACCTCTTTGGATTCTATCCAGTCAGCTTTCAACTCTGAGTGAATACAAGGGGGATTTTATCTGCAAAGTACTCTGTTAACCTCTCACAGCAGCCTTCCTAAAAATAGTCTGGGCAACTTAAAAAAGAACAGCATACTCTTCAGGGGAAATAAGGGCAGAAAAGTAATTCTACTTTATTGCCATTATTGCTATAGTACAGGCTCACATTTGGGCTTTTACCCATATCCAGATTTGCTCCCCATTTTACATCAGCATTACTCCAAATGTCTGCTTCATCTCTTGGAGTTCCCAGATATCAGAACACAGGAAGACACCATTTAGGGGCAATTCTTTCTTTCATTGCCTCCGTGTTCCAGAAATTTGCCAGACTCCCTGCTGAACCATCCTCCAAATTACTGGGAAACCGCCTGGCACCCCCCAGAAATAAAACTGGATCCAGCAGTTATCTGGGCCAGAGGTTATCTGGATTCTTACATTAAGCACAAAGGTGAATTCAGTGGCCTAATTGAAGTTTTCTAATTCCATGATTAAAGACGTTTCTATGTCAGATATTGATTATACAAACATCTGCAATATATCATCAAGAGTTTGAATCCCAATTCTGTAATAATATCAACAAAAGTTCTTTCCCATTCCCTCCAACCGTTAGGACTATATTAGAAGGTTAGACTAATCCGTAGTAAGCATCTTATTCTTATGTCTGGTTTCCATGATAAAAGCAGGAAATCAGCTCCATTACAACCCCAAGCCATTATTCTGCGGCTGGCTTGATAGATTTTATAGCCCTAGTAAAAAGAGAGAGGGTTTCATAAAAAGAAAGCCTGTCTCTATTAATCAGCCTAACAAAAACTCTTGTAGAGATTATTTGTTTTAGATAGATAGATAGATAGATAGATAGATAGATAGATAGATAGATAGGTAGGTAGGTAGGTAGGTAGGTAGGTAGGTAGGTAGGTAGGTAGGTAGGTAGGTAGGTGATAGATAGATAGATAGATAGATAGATAGATAGATAGATAGATAGATAGATAGATAGATAGATAGATAGATAGATAGATAGATAATGATATGATATAGATAGGGGGGGAAAAACACACACACACTATTCCAACACTTCCGAATCATATATCTCCCCCCCCCCCCAAAAAAAAGAACGATATCATTCTCCCTGGCAGGATTGTACAGCAACCTCCACAGAGGGCCAGTGTATTGCTTGCTTGCTGGCTGAGAGTGTTGCTCTTTCAGAGTTGTGCTTTCTGCGAGTAACTTGCCCTTCGTGTTTTCCTGCAGTCTCTTGTGGCTCATTTTGAGGCATACACGGTACAAAAATCAAGGTTATTTGCTAGCAGCACCAAAATATATTATTGTTTCATATGATTTGTAGTGAAAAATATGCTTGAGATCACTAAGAATTCTGGGAAATGAAGTCTCAAAGCATCTAGAAGTGCCTGATTGAGAGAAGCTACCTCTCTACTATAAAAGGAAACAAGAATGTTATTACCGCCTTCTCTTGTCTGTTATGTTTTTTGACATTTCTTGAATCTATATATATGACGGTTCTAGATTCTCCCAGAGCATTGAGGCAATAACTTTTGGATATTACAAAAAGGATTATTTGACTGATATTTAATACATTAAATGAGCTTTCAACATATTAATATTGAAATGCAAACATTCTGTTCCACAACTCTAACTGGCTTACAAGGTTTCCAATATCCCCTCATAGTTACGTATCGCAAAATGTGTGGCAAAGTGCCTGCTGAATGACATAAGAGTAGCATTTAAAATCCTGGATAATACATGGGAAATACTTCCTGGCAATTAAAGTTCATTCATTTGCCAAGTTCTACTCCATAGATTTTAGTGATTTTTTTTTTTCAGGTAATACATTTTCTTGATGGCATTTTCTCCAAAGTATCATGAGGTCATACTTGCATTAAAAATAGCCTTTGAGGCATCACGTTGCTAAGGTTTCATTTACCATTAAGGTACCCACTGGAGACACTGAAGTATATCATCTATGTGCACCTCTATTAATGTTTTTGCTGGATACACACTAACCCATTTCTGGGGGAGAGGGAAAGAAATATTTTTTCTGAAGGATTTTTCCCCCCTCTGCTTGACAATTCTTTAACTAGTTATGTTAAGGATTTGTGGACAGGGCATACAAATGAAGGACAGGTTGAGTTGAAACCTACAAACAGGAAAAGAAAAACATATATTCAGATCCCCTGAATGATAATGTCCAGTAATACTAGTCAAAGCTTACACTTTTAAGGAATTCTGTCTATGATCTTAAGCAGCCTTCAGGCTTTACAGAATTGCTGATAACTGCACTAATCTTGAATATCCAGCAAAGGCATACATAGCTAATGAAGTAAGAAAGATTCTTTCTTGTGAGTAATGTTTTTTTTAAAAAGAAATGATTGAAAATGTATCACATTACATGTCCCTACGGAAATCAAAGTTATTTAGCCTATACCCAGTTCTAGTAGTAGTTCTAAGCAACTGTAGTGATTATAAGAAACATTTAGGAATCTCATACAGTTTTAAGCAATGACATTAAAGATGCTACCCATAATATATCCATTGGGGTTAAAATCCAGAGCCAGAAGAATAGATTCACACAAATAGCCTATTTCTATACCTAATTACCACAAGAAAAAAAAATTGAGATATTGATAAGGAAAGAAAAAAAAACCAAGTAGAACGACCACTTAAGAATATTACATTTAAAGCTATACTTGGAATTTATTTTAATGATTGTGGTATTGTAATTTCTCAATATTTGGGAGACATAATTACATAGGTATGTGCTGCTGAATTGTTAATATCAATGTGATATTACCAGCTGTGATGGACCAGTCCACATACATATCCATCAGGTTTGTGGCTGGGTAATTATGGCAGTTGCAGTGCAAGATACTTATTTTTCGGAGTATAAGACGCACCTTTTTCCCTCAAAAAAGAGGCTGAAATCTGGGTGTGTCTTATACACTGAATACAGCAATTTTTCCTCCCCAAACCCCACCCCCTTCACCCAAATGGCCGTGTATTTTGGAGTGTTGCAGAGTGCTTCTTGGGGCTGGGGAGGGCAGAAATGAGCAAAAAACGGCCCGTTTTTTGCTCAATTTTGCCCCCACATCCCCCCAGGAGCACTTATAAACCTCCTAAAGGCTATTCATGCCCTTTTTTTAAAAAAAACGGGCCCATTTTCGTGAAAAATGGGGCGTTTTTGGGAGGTCTGCAGAGTGCAAAAACTTTTTTTAAAATTTGCCTCTTCAAAACCTTGGTGCATCTTATACTCCGGTGTGTCTTATACTCTGAAAAATACAGTATTTGGAAAATACCAAATTGAGAAAAAAATATTTAATTTTAAAAGAGGAGGGAATAACGATAACATTGTGAACTATTATGATAATAAATTTAGTTTGTCTAAAAAAATTACACTGCAATTATCTATTGCAGTCTAAGTGCGTTCTTTTATTTTAATAACTAATTTCAAAACATCATTGTGAACACATTAATAACAGAAATGTTTAAAAATACAAATTTCAGAACTAAATCCTCAGAATTAAATGTAACTTACGCTCAGGAAAATATGTACAGCAGCATCTCTAATCGAGCACTTTCAGAATTTCACAGAGTAAAGTTCCCTACTAACAATAACACATCCCCATTTTGAATTTATCAAAAATATGGAAATGATTCAACTAAGGGAGATAGCTGAAGCTGAAAAACTCACAAAAAATATTTCAAGACTAACCACAATCTTATACATTTACCTCACTTACCTTACCTACTTAGTCTCACTACACTAAGTAGGGGGTCTGTAGGGCACTATTATCAAAGACCTACGTGCTACATACAGATTAGGAAATCTTTCCTCTGAAACATATTAGGGCTTTTTCAAAGTTATCACATCTTTAACTGACCTACAAAAGTCAATTCAAGAAGCCACATGGTGACATCTTCTTGTGGGATTTTACCTCTTCAGACTGCACTGAGGAAATTCTATCATGCCATTCCAAACATTCAAACTAGAATTAATTTGCTGTTGAATTTGAGAACTGACAGTGAGAAAATATATTTTGCAGTACCGTTTTACATGACTATATTCTTAAGTAACCGCAGATAGTTCAATGGAATTATTTACCTAGGAATAAATCTATACATCAGTAGATATGATGGCCTAGTTATTCATATATGAGATCCCTTGAGGCTCATTTTGAGAGAGCAATTTTGCTAGAATTTCAAGTTTGCTCTTAAGGCAAAAATATCTATTCTAGAATTTATGCTTGTCAAATTAAGTTTGAATATAGGGTATAATCATTTAAAAAAGCAAATAACGCCCTCCATAAGAGAAAAGGGTACATTCTCAACAGCATAAATGCGAATCTATTCAGTCAAGAAGAAAAATATTTTAGTTCATCTGTAGCTAAGATCCTATCTATAAAGTATCATGGGACGTTATTTGTAGACCCTGCTGGAATCATACAACAGTTGCAAAATAAAGCCCACAGAAGACAACAGACAATTATTATGTAAGTAGTGATACATCACTGAGCTGTTGGAAGTAGGAGGCAGCACAAAAAGCAGCAGGGGGTTCTCAAGGATGAAGAAGAGAGAAGAAAGGAGAGAAGAGTAGGAGGTATGACAGCAAGATTTGGTCAGGGAGGAGGAGTTGACGTGATAAAGCATGAAAAGGCTCAGCCTTTTTAAAAAGCAAAATGTTATCCGCATCTAAAGAGGCTCTAGCAACAGTTGCTATGGAGACAAGAACTTTGACTTCTGTTACTAAACTTTAGTCATTCTGCCGAGGTAGCTACACTCATCAGTATCACTTCCATTGATGCAGCTTTAAAGCAAATTAAGAAATGTTGCACAGTGGCAGTAATTCTTAACTAAAATTCAAAACATTATATTCTTCATTATCATGTAACTTACAGTAATTTAGGCATATCTTCAAAATCACCTATACCTGCAGTAGTGTGGGCACAGACACACACACTGTAGTTTTAAAAAGCATCTTTGGCTCAAACTGCTTAGAGTTGTAGGTAACAATTGCAAATTACAGAAGGGGAGAGCAAGGGGGGGGGGATAATCAGATTCTTAAACAGGTTATGGAAGAAGAAAAACAGTAACCTTTGCGTGTGCATGTCTAACACAAAAGTTTGTAACAAGGACCATGCAATCTCTGGTGAGTTGCAAGTACTCCACAAATACATCTCAAAAGCAAGGGTTTTTTTTTTAATTCCAGAGAATGTTAACATTTCCATTCTTGATTTTTGTGTAAGAATTAGCTGCCCTTGCTTTTACCTTTTAGGGCTGAACTTTTGGGATGCTGCTGAAGGAAGGTTGGGAATGTGGCCTCCAGATGTTGTTGAGTTGCATTCACTTGCTGTGAATTGAAGCTAAGCAATGAATGAAAGGTGACAAGTTCCCTATCTTGAATATGCTAAATTTCTTTGAACTAATCTCCACAACTATGTGCTGAGGAAGCTTGATCACCATATAAAGCCTGGAGCTCCACATTGTCCATCAGTGGTGTATAGCTAAGTGTGTTGTGCAGACACAACTAATTGTGTTTTATTAAACAAATAATGATTAAGCAACTATGGTTTAGCACAGTATGTGATTTTTGTTAATACATTAAATAAAATGATTCAAAGGTCTGTATTCTCTTTTGCTCTTAAACACATTTTCCCCAGTTAGCACAAAAGAAGTCCCTTCTCAAAGTGCTAATGCAAAGAACCCTTCTGTGAGATAGTTGTCAGGTTTTCATTCTTATGTATCTTACTTTCGGTAAGGGGAGAAAGCAGAAATTTTGAGTTCTCTATGCTTAAAATAACAACAGAAACTTTCATTAATGGTTTGTGCAGAGACACAAACTTACTTGTCATGTTATTAATTGTGATATGTTTTGCACAACACTAAAAAAATTGGTTAATGAGTGGGTGCTATCATTTTACTCTTAAGCCCTGTTTTGCACAGAGCTTTAATTAAGCATGTAACATTTTATGTTGACTGAATCCAAAATAGTTGTGATTTTTGGAGCTATGAAAAAAAGAGCAAACCCTGGATAAAAATCTCCATATGATACATTGAAAATTTTGAGCTCAGGCTCGACAAACTACAAAAGTTGGTTCAGCTGTGACAGGAATGTAAAATGGTACCATTCACCAATTTTTGTACTTCAGGTCATCATAAAAACAGTTTCTGATATCTAAACTTTACAAAAGGGTGTGGAAGTTCTTGACATTGAAAAATATAATGGTTCATACATTTTAAGAAAAGTCATAAAACATTGATTACAAACAGGCATGCCTGAGTTTACATACCAAGATAAGCCAAACTGAAACCTTTTACCATTTAGCCCAGTTTGAGCCAAGCCAGCAATGTCTATAGCCAACCACTGATGTCAAAATGATGAAACATACATCATAATATCATTGTATAAAGGACCCAACCAAGCACTTGCATCATGATATCTGACCCATGTCTCATATTTCCCCCGCTTTTCTATCCTGCAGATGTCTCTGTATCCAGCCAAAATCAGAGACACACTAAAGCTCTACTTCCACAAATAGGCTCTCACTAGATCTTACAATGTCTGATACATAAATACCATCTGACAATTCAGTCTTAGGTTACATAAGGGGAAAGCTGTCTTGTTTATCTAAAATATTCTGGAAAGAGAGCCCACATTGGCTGTTTTACACTAATGTTGATGAACAATACTTGTTCCCTGTACTGTAGGCTATCTCTTCCCCCATATTGTTATACTGATAACAGACCGTCAGTCAGCTTTGGGACTTAGATAAAGTGGAACACAAGAAGCAGTGAACTTCTAATCTGATACTCTGCCAAGAGAGTTTCTCTTTTTTGAATACTGTATAACCATGCCCCGGTATAACAATAACCCGAAACTCACTCATAGGTAGCATAGGGAAATAGGTAGCACAGTCATGCAATAGAAATACCAAAAATAGTAATTTGAATATTATTTGCCAAGTGAAGCAAGTAAACTTTATCTAGAGACTTTTTATAGTAGACATGGGGGTAACAAAGTCATGCAGTGAAAATATCAAACACAGTAATTTGTATATGGCAACTAAGGCAATTAGACTTTAAAAAAGATTAGATAACTCTTGACCCATTGGATCATTGTTTCCGAGATATTTCCTTACCAGATTCCTCAATGGCTTTCAACAATGGTAGAGCTTCCAATATGATGGAAAAGTTCTTAAAAATTTAGGGAGATATTCAGAGATGTATCTGCCTTGAAAATAGCACAGTCAAACATCAGGAGCTGACCACAGGAAATGTTTTATGACATTTTGTGTTATGTCATAACATTTAAATAATATCTGGTTTTGTCATAAAATGTTTTACAAAATTTGCAGCATGTCAATTCCATAGGAGTCATGCGTTCCAAATTTGGGACACATTCTATAAGTTAGTCCATTTGCTTCAAAAATTGTTGCCATAGTTTTGCACAATTTTCCCCAATTAAAGGTTACAAACACTAGAATTTTAGTAGTGTATAGATTGCAATGCCATTTCTGCCTCTCAACTAAGTCTGAAAGATTAGCCTTTTGTATTATTCTGCAAACAGAGATTTATAGAACATAAATATTAAAATGGTCTGATTATACATTGTGAGAATTTGCAACACTAGACAATATTTGATTATTCATTTCAGACACTCCTGTAAACTATAATATGATGTTCACAATCTTGGGTTGTCATATTAACTTAGCTACTATTGTCTTTAAATCTTGTTACTTTATGAACCCAAACAATGGCTTTTTCAACAAATTATGATTAAAAGGTTAGCATGACGTGCAACAGGGAAAGGGGTAAAGTGGCAATGGATATATTTCCTGCTCTTTGTTCCCCTACCCTTTCCTCTCCCCCCCCCCCCCAATCCATAGCTAAACACACTAGGCATTAGACCATCTGCAACTAATATGTTCCTTAAACACTGAAAACTTCATCTGAAAATAGGCTGGACAACACACACTATACCAAGCAGAAGTTAAAATATACTTCTGCCGATTGTACAACTGCTTTTTAATCAATATATAAAGAACATATAAAATGGCTAGGCCAGAAGCATGTAGTATTAGCTCTATGCTTTTGTGTTTTAAAGTATTTTTCAAGTGAGATAGAGGCCAGTTTATGCTAATTTTTAAATCTTATTACTGCCCATGACATTCATCTAGACTAGAGCTAGTTATAGAAGGGATTCATTGATACAGTGTTATAGAACTGAAGTAAAGAAACAACCATAGCTATAGGTTTTGTAAAAGAAAGAAACATGAGTTGTGAGGTAGGTCGGTAATATTTATGGCTCCAAAAATGAGATGCAACTCATTTGTGTAGTAAGCTGAATTTACACAGAGCATCCCAGGGAACCCTACTGTTGTCTAAACTGACAATCAAAGATGATCACATGCACGGCGAAATAATTTATTAGGACACTGAAAGAAACCTCTGGAATTTGCCAACATAAACAGAAATGCTCAGCAATTTGACATCCACATTTCTTTGAGGAGAGCAACAAGATCCACAATCCATCCACTAATATATGCCCAAAGAGGTCTCTGACCCAAACCAACGCATTCCCTTCTTTTCAAAGCAGACAGAAGACTTCAACAGCAATCAATGAATCAGAATAGAGCTGGAAGGGACCTTGGAGGTCTTCTAGTCCAACCCCTAGTACAGGTAATACAGATATCCCAGTGTGCTGTCCCGTTCAATAGTAAAATTCTTCAAGAGCCTCCTACCCCCAAACCCAGAAACCCACATACAAGCAAAGCAATGACTCAATCCTAAACGCTGTGGTCTTACCCATCTACTAAGAAATAAACCCACCGACTTTAATGGGATTTATTCACTGGAATGTCCCAGGTAATACAGCATCGGCTATCTCCACCGAGTAGTTTCTTGGCTTTGATCTCCGAGCATTTGAAATGCAAATAAGACGGCGGGGAAGGTGCTTACAACTAAGGTTCCGTCGGATCTATCTGTGCAATTGTGCCCTTCCGAAAGAACGATTTTCTTCCTCTCGGGCTCCGATCCCCAACCCCCACAGTGCCACTATTATGCGAATGTTTTTTTTTTCCCTCGCAGTTGTGCCGAGCGGCCACATCGCGCTTCAGCCCGGCAGCTTTATCCCGCTTTCTTCAACCCCTCTGGCCGGCAAGGCTGTACATAGGCTCAGCTCTGAGAGCGTGGAAGGCTTCCATTGAAGCACGGAGGACATCGCTCTCGCAAAACTGGCATGAACCCCCGAGGCTCAGATTGCACCGATAGGATAAAACGGGTTTCTGTGGTAGGCAGACCTCCCGCTCGCCAGATAAACTCGCACACGATCCTCTCTCTCTCTTTTTTCCGGACCATCCAGCGCCTTTCTTTGCCCACGCACTCCTCAGGAGCCTTTTCCTTTCCGACGGACACCCATTCAGCGTGCTCGGTTGAGAAATGCGTACAATGCACGGCGCAGGCCAGCCTCACTCGCATCTGCGCTAGGGAAGTGGGGAAAGGAGAGACGGGGAATCTGATGGAGAAGGACAAGGGGGGGGGGGTGCTCTCTCTGCGTCCTCCCCTCTCTCTCTCTCTTCTTCCTGGAGCTTCCATCCATCCATCCACCCATCCATCCATCCATTCATTCATCCATCCATTCATTCATTCATTCATTCGGCCAGTCAAGTCAGTCAACTACATAGCGATGTACCTACCAAGCATTGCTTTCTTGCCCGTCAAAGAGACACCGATCGGGCGCTGCAGCCTACAGGAGTGCCGCAGCAACCAGAGATCTTCGAGAAGGGCAGGCACACGATGGCTTTTCTCCAACTGCAGAGCAGCCGCCCGCCGCCGCCGCGGTTCTCACGATGCCATTCTGCCAATAGCAACTGCTGCCATATTGTTACGGCAAGCGCTGCGAAGGGCGGGGCGAGAGGACTCCTTGGAAACCGACGGCTATTGGTCGCGCGGCCGGCCAATCAAACCGACGCCGCCCAATGAGCCAAGCCGGCGATGAACAGCGGGGCCTTTGGAGTTAGAATGCGGCGTGACAATAGGAGCCGCACGCGGAAAGCCAGTCCGGGAGGAGGGAAAGGGTTTTGTTTAAGGCAGCCTTCCTGCCTTTTGCCGAGCCGAGGGAGGCGGTCCGAAAGCGGGGAAAGAACCTACCTGAAACAAAAGTAGTGCTTTTCCCTCCAGTGCTTTTCAATCCAGTAGCGAAAGGGCCAATCAGAAGAAAGGTTTAGGATTAAATTACGCGCGCCCCGAAGTGGATTTTTAGCGATTGGCTATTTATTACGAAGACAAGAGGGATAGGGTTTTATCCCATTTCTTTCGAATAGGCCAGTGTTTCTCACCCTTGGCGACTTCAAGTCCTGGACTTCAAGTCCCAGAATCCCCGGGAGTTGAGGTCCACAGGACTTCAAGTTGCCAAGGTTGAGAAATACTGGAATAGACGAAAGCGTCGCTGGAGCGCAAACTCTTACTCGTGGGTATTGGTATTGGGGGTATCCCTTCCTCTTTGGGAGGTTGTCACAAAGAGGAGTGGGACAACTTATTTTCCAAAGCACCAGAGAGCAGGACAAGAAACAAAAGATGGAAGCTAATCAGGGGGAGAAGCAACCTGAAACTAAGGAGAAACTTCCTAACAGTGAGGACAATTAACCAGTGGAACAGCTTCCCTTCAGAAGTTGTCCCTGCTTCATCACTGGAGGTTTTTAAAGAAGAGACTAGAAGAGATTTGTGTGAAATGGTATA
Source organism: Natrix helvetica (assembly GCF_964273705.1). Classification (NCBI taxonomy): domain Eukaryota; kingdom Metazoa; phylum Chordata; class Lepidosauria; order Squamata; family Natricidae; genus Natrix; species Natrix helvetica. Next base: position 52,339,389 of record NC_138550.1, read on the forward strand.
AGATCTCCTACTTGAGCAAATAATTGGACTACAAGCCCTTCAAGGTCCCTTCTAGCTCTATTCTGATTGATTGATTGATTGATTGACTGACTGATTGCTGGAAGTGTTGGATGGATGGATGCTATTAATTCAAGAGATGGCACCTTACTTGTTAACACAACCGACATGGAATTGCAACCAACCTTTCTCTAAACTAAGAAATTCTGCAAACACCATGTAACTTTACTAACCATCTAGATGTCCTCTTTTTGTTTGATGATATCAAAATGTGGCCATCTTTACAGAAGGCTAAGCTCAATGTCTCACATGTTATAGCAGAAGTTTGAAGCTAATTTATGAAGCAAAAGCAAGAAACTTAAAACACCTTGAGCCAAAAAAAGTATGGTTGCCTAAGCTTGTGTAGTTCGAAGTCACCTAATGAGATACATAGAAGATGGTCCTGCAAGCGCAACTGATAAAATGAATATGTTCTGAAACATGTATGCAATAGCCTAGTTTGTCTAGTACTGTCTTTTTCCCTTGTTTATGCTGCAAAATACTAACACAGCTAACTTTCTGACAATTTAATCAGAAGCAATTGATAAAGTGAGATATAACACGGGCACTATAGTAATCCCAAAACCTTTGTAGAGTGATATTTTTGTTCAGGCCCAAAATAATTTCCTCCCCACCTCCTACCCCCACCCCAAAAAAAGCTTTTGAGTTCTCCAGAATTCTTTGCCGGCAATTTGTCTCAAACACATTTTTTTTATCAAGGACACCACCTACAGTTAAACTCTGGCTTCACCAACAGAAAAACAGCAGTGTTTATTTCTGCCAGACTGGAACTGCTGTAGTTTATCTGTGGCAGGAAGCACATTAGTAACTAGTGGTCTTTGGTTTTTCAAACCTGGGGATAACAAGATTTTCATCCCCAAATGCTAGATGTCATAATACAACAAATTTACTAACTAATATGTTTTCACTAAGACCTCTCTCTTGAGGTTGATTAGAGACATTTGAATATCTCTCTTTCACACCTTTGATAATTTATCTTCCTTTTTGATGTGCAGTAATCAGTACTCCATGGTATTCAAAGTGAGGTTGCAGTTAGAATGAGTACTACTAAGTGATTCATTTCCTGAAACCCTCCAATAGGGAATTTGCTTTTTTTCTTCAAACTATTTCTCCTATAGATGTGCAAAACAGTGTGGTCTGTTTTTGAACTTTTCCTCTGGAACTGCAATTTCAAGTACTCCACGAACAGTATATTTCTAGAAGTTAATTATCGAGAACAATAAATACTTTATAGTGTTCCACATCTGGATAATTCATTTCCCTAAACAAATAAAGACCCCCTTGGAAGTGTATGTTGGTCCATTATAACGGAGAAACAATGTTCCAGGAATGCTAATTCTGATTTGTGTATTGATGATAGCTTAGTGAATAAAGATTTACAGCCAATATGAGTCACAACTAATCATAATCCCAAAATCCCTTTCTAGTCCGTTATATCTTAGATCGCATTGCATAGGGCACATATGAAATTAGCATGTTTTGCCTTAATGTATATTATTCAATTGTTTATCTACAATGGATCATATTTTAATTACAACTCTCATTCCTCTAGCAGCAGTAAGATTACATTCATTAGTACTTTGCTTAATTTGATGCCATCAGTGGCTGGTCATAGCACTAAGATGGCATTGATCACTTATAGTTGACTTGAAATGGGGATAGTACATCTATCCTGGCCCTTCTTGATGTTTCAGCAACTTTCAGTGCCATCAGTCATGGTATCAGGAGATTGAAAGTATGAGATAGTTCTGGTATTGAAATAGTTCTTCTTTCTCTAGGGCATCTCCAGTCGGTGTTGGGGGGGAGAGTGGGAAGATTGATCATCAAGCCCCTGCTTTGTGGAGTATTTCAGGTCTCTACTCTCCCTGCTCCTGTTTAATATCTATATCTACTAGGTAAGATCATTCCTCAAGACAGGATGTCTTGAGTATCACTGTGAACAGTGATCACTGATACACTAATGATACCCAGTTGTATATCTCTGCCTTGGGCCAACCATATGATACTGCCAAGGGTTTTTTCCAGTGCCTGCAACTTGTGGGAGCTTGGATGGAAAGCTTTGGCTCAATCCTAGCAAGATGCTGGAGAGAGACTGGCAGAACCACAAGGAGATGTCAAGCGGGGAATTAGTTTAGAATCTACATAGTTACAAGAGGGAAAAGTCCAACGCCCCCTTGAATGCCATTGAATCTTATGTTTTACCCAGGTGTAAATCATTAGTCTGAGAAGATTCCTATGTATAAGGTTGAGCAATAAAACAGTAAATTGAACCCTTCATCTGTCACCCTGGTTTATGCACTGACACTAGACCTGTTGGTTTTAAAGCCCACACATCTGGAGATTTTCCCATTTCACTTTGCCTGGAGCCAGAGTTACTTAGTTTGAGTTGGTCTACAATTTGAGGTCCTCCTGGATGTCTGGCTCTTGCTCAAAAAGCAGGTGGTAGCCATGGCTAGAGGGCAGGGATGTCTTTCCAAAGTTTTGTCACACACCAACCGTGCCTATTGCTCTGCTTGTGGTGGCTTATGCCATTGTTGCTTTCTGTTTGGATTTTTCTAACATGCTCTATATGGGGCTGTCTTTAAAGAGCATTAGGAAGCTGCAGCTGGTCCAAAATACAGAAATGCAGACCATTTGGGGCATTTAATAAATAATAATTATAATAATTTCTCATTACATTGATATCACAACCTTAGAAGGCTGTCTAGACTACAAAATAAGCTCATTGTAAGGCTAAAGACTGCAGACAGAATTTGCTTTCCTCAGTGATTGTCAAAGTTACATCATTACTGAAAAAATAACTTTGCAATCAAGATGTACATTTATGACCTTCACAACATCTCTCCTCTCTCTCTCTCTCTCTCTCTCTCTCTCTCTCTTTCTCTCTCTCTCTCTCTCTCTCTCTCTCTCACTGTCATGTGTTTGCCATTGCAGTCAGTTAGTATACATAGACTTTTCTTTTTGTTCCCCTCACCCTTGCACAGCCAAGAAATTGGAGGTGAAGAGATCATAAGAGAGTAAGCAGGCCCACAAGGGGGAATACACATCAAAAAGAATGCACTAGGACCAGCTGTTTGCCTAATGTGCTCAGGGCTGGGAGCTGCCAGTTCCAATTGTGGTCACTATATGAGGACTACCTGTATTTTATTGAGATAAGCTATAGAAACATAATCATTCATCCGCTTCTGGTGGGCATTTGAATATAACTCAAAGATGCTTATCAACCCATAAAGTCATACATGGCTTAGGGCCACCTCTCTGTCGATGTTTCTGCTTGGTCTATTAGATCTAACAGGGAGGGAATGCTTTAGGTCACTTCCATCGGCCAATGTGATGTTGTTGGAGTCAGAGATCATGTCTCTTCTGTGGCAGTGCCTGTCCTATGGAACACATCCTTCCAGAAATCAAATGGCCACGATCTTCTGTAAGACATAGAAGACCTAACTGTCCCTCCAAGCATTCAAGCCAAGTTAGGCAAGTTCTGCTGGTTTTGTAGGTGGGCGGTGTGGCTGTTTTTAATGTGTGTCTCTCATTTTCTCTAGAAGTGTTTTTTCCCCCTTTTGATAGCCATTCTTCTGAAAAATTGATTATGGGAATCAGATTATGGGAAGATTCTTTGAACCAAGTGTGCCTGTTTAAAGTCTATACATCCACACACACATACGAAGAAGACACAGATGGAGAAATGTAAAAGCATTTGGGAAAAAAAGCTTTTTTGAACTGCAGTAACAGAAAAATATTTCTACCTCTATCGCTATTGGAAGACAGCTGCACGAACAAGCCTGTTTTTCATTTATACATGCAGAGAAAGGATTCGACTGGGAATGCCAAATTTCAGGAGAACCTTGACTGGATGTAACTGTCAGAGTTCATCTGAGAGCTATGGGCAGCTCTAGGGTTGATCTGAGGTCTGTTGAACAGCAGCAACCCAAATGAACTTATTTTGAGCTATTTGCAGAGAAAGGCTTAGAGATCTGACTTGCTACTGTGTACATCAGTTCAGGAATCCTGACTGCGTTAATTGTGAATCATCAGCACTGGTCTATCATTTGTTCTTCTGGTGCGTGGCTGTGAACCAAGGGAGCCGCCATTTCAAGCTTAGACATGCCCAGGACAGCCTTACCTCAGAGAATAAATGACAGGGAAATGGAAAAACAACCGTTCCATTCAGAGAAAAGTGTAGCATGAAAGAGCACCAACATTTTCCTTGTTTAGGCTTGTTGCTGTAGCACTTTTGGTATGCTGAAATGGTAGCATAGAGATGACACTAAGTGTTTGAGCGAAATTGTATGTTAGGGAGAGGATTTAATGAAAACAACTAATTGCTTATTTCAAAAGTTATGATCATTGTTGACAACAACTTGAAAAATCTGAAATTACGTAGCTCTAGGGACAAGCCAAAGTCATTGGAACTGGCAATATTTCAGAGGTTGCATTCCAAACTATCTTTATGATTTTTTATTCCTGCTTACTATGAATATCATCTTTCAAATTAACATTGCAAGGATCTGCTCCATTTGCAATTTTAAAAGTTTACTTTTTTTGATGAAAATCAAGAAAAAAATAAATAAAATTGGCTGGTAATTGCAAATGCCATACAGAGTGATATAAAACATATCAGCTCCCAGATACTATGGTTTCCTGAGGAGATTCTGCTTTCCAGGTCATGGCTTGCTATTTGTTGGTGACATCATTTCTTTAATACGAAAAAAATTGTATTGAATCCATAGGAGAATCCTTCTCTTACAGTAAAAAAAACATACACAGAAAGACGGTAGGATTAGAATTCTATAGCAACTTCCATTCACAAAATGGAACCAGAATTTATCAATCTGGGAAAGGCAAACCCTCCTGTGATGAATACAGAGTTATTCAAGCATCAGTGATTAATTATTTTTCATTACACCCAGGAATTCAGAAGATGTTTTGTGGTTTTGTTTTTAGTTTGTGGTTTGTTTTATTGGTAAAATTTAATAAAAATGATACAGCAGCAATAATTACACACATATGAGGAAGTAAAACTTCCTAAGGAAAAAGGAAAAGATCTATATAGTATTAATATATAACTAGCTCTATATATTATTAAATCTAGGCTATATATATATATACATTTTGCTCCATCTTCTATTTGTAAAAGACAGAGGCATTTAAAAAACAAACAGCACATCTTTTGAATGTACTTTCAAGATCTAGAGGGCTGTTTTATTTTTATTAATACAATATGATTCTCTTAATTAAGCCTTAAGCTCCATAGGGCCAGAGTTCTTAATCAGATATCAAACTACACATTGTGTAATATAATAGTAGTATATAACTACTGTAATTTTAATCCAAATTGTATTATTGTATTAATGATATGAAACCAAGAAGGAACATGATCAAATCATATGAATCATAGAGCCCTCCAATGTATAACAATGTCAACACAAAAATATATTTATCCGTGTAAAACATTTTGGGAAAAGTCCAATGAACATAAAACAAGATTTTAAGAGATTTCATGGAAGCCATAAAAAGTATATACAACACTTCTTAAAACCTGAATCCACTGATTTTTTTCCAAAATTGGATATTCCAGTTCCTATTCAATAGATATGGTAGGTAGGTAGATATGTCAGTAGGTGGATGGATGGATGGATGGATGGTGTGTGTGTGTGTGTGTGTGCATACACACACACACACACACACACACAGAGAGAGAGAGAGAGAGAGAGAGAGAGAGAGAGAGAATCAGTATTAGCCTTCGACACATTTTTAGTTTCATATAAAATTGAATTGATTTTAATTCAAATACAGAGCTAATAAACTTTTAAGCATTGCAGTTGTCTCTGAAACTACTAAAACATCCAGACTGTATTTTTGTAACAACTATTGATTTTAACTGCCAACATCCAATGATTTAGATGTTAATTTCTTGCTCAGCTCAGGATTTCTAATGAAAAGTTTTTCCCGATCTTCCGTTTTGGATTACTCCAAATATTTCTTTGTCATGTGCATCTAGGTTCAAATTTAACTGTTTGACTAAATCTGAACAGCAGCTTTCAAGGCTGGAAAAGTCCATTTTTGCTTCTGCAAATTGACTGCAAAAATTACCAAGATTTCAAAGAAGTTGCACATTAGCTCGTTAAATGAGCCCAGAGGGGATAACAATTAAATCAACTTCATTTCCAATAAATATTAACATTGAAGTAACAGTCCAATGGTAAAGTGCAAAATCTGATAGATGAAAACCACTCTCTTCATAAGAAACTTGGGTTTAATAGGAAACAACTGACAAACTTTCTCCTGCCACCAAAAAAATAATAGTAATCTCAATGTGTTATGTAGCTATAAGCTATCTAAAAGGAATTAACATTAGAATCCCTTTTAAGATATATATCACTCTAAGGGTATGCATTTTAATTATATAAATTTTATCCCTAAGGCAGAAAGATAATTTTGCCCAAAGATATACTGTACATCCAATGCAGTACACAGTATCTATGCATTTAGACATATTTAATTAATCATTTTTGATATATTTAATAGAAATATGATTCCAAATATTTCTACAATATTATAAAATCCAACTTTTTAGAATAATGTATACATATTTTGATCCCGAACAAAACAAATTAGATTAATAGCATATTCTTAATATCAACTGTATGGCTGCACAACTTCAACAAGTAATAGTATTATAGAATACATCTTCAAGATATGCTACTACCACTACTACTACTGTTACTACTACCATTACAGAATATAAAAGAGCTTATAGTTACTGTCCTTCACAACATTGTCTTGTGCCTGTCCCAATATAGTGGTGCTCAAAGTATGGCCTGGAACCCCAAACCTTTGCAAAGGGTCTACAAAATGAAATAAATAAACATTTTTAAACTTCTCAGTATTTAAATTTCTAACACAATGAATATCAATAGATATAACCCATATAAACCAAAGCTCTTCGGGATCCGCAATCATTTTTAAGAATATAATAATACCCTGAAATCAAAATGTTTGAGAACTAATGGTCCAATAAAAGATAAAAGTCCAAGGATAGACTGAAAATTAAGTTAAAGCAAGCAACTCAGTAAAGGGATGCTGTATTATTTGATAGGTTCAGAGACATTTTTGGATGAAGATACCAAATAATAATCCAATGTATAAAAAGTTGTGGGAAACAAAAATCTTTTAAGAACACATTCAAGAAACTTCACCAGTGACATCCACAAATCGGTCAATAAACACAAGATGGCTGACATTGCTTTATGATGCAAACCTGTCTTTTCTGTATATCAATGCCATCTTGAAGCAAATAAAAAGAGGTAGGTTTAGATAACAATATCTCACCTTGCTGGTTCTATCAATCAAAGACATTTCAGGTTTTGCAAGAATAAAAAGCTGAATCCAATTTATCTGCTACTATCTCTAAAATATCAATCACTACTGAGACTATTTTCTTAACAAATGTGTAGATAGATAACTGCTGTACATCAAATGATTTTACAATGAAGTTTATTGGTCCATTAGAGTTTTAAGAAACATGCAGTTCAATTCTGTTATTCAGAAGAAAATCCTGCATAGGATTGTAACTATAATAGTCAAGACTGAATTTATTCATATGATGAATACAATAAAAAAGATCTCTGGATTAGATTAATATCTAATTATTGAAACATATAATTCATATAATCCAAATAGCTTTTTCATTAGTCTTAGACATGCAAATTTCTCACAACAGAACTGTATTCTTTAAAATATTTCTTTTGAATATATTTATAATCATCATGACAGATACAAAGCATTAAATCAGCAGTCAAATGAAAGTGCTGTGTTGCCCCAAAATTTGCCACCCTCTTTGCCAATCCTTATTTGGCCTCTCTTGCATCTTTTCTGTATCACTGCTGTATCACCTTCTTTTGATGAGTCAGCATGCCAACAGTTAGAGGAAAGGTCTTGTGCTCTGACAGCTGTCAGTGGTGTCACAGAGCCAGGAGGGAATACATGTCCCAATGGCGCAACTCAGCACAAATGGTGTGCACCTGACTAAGATGTTATCTGGGCTTCTGCTGTGTGCCAAGGTCCATTTGGACATCTTCCAAGGTGAAATAATACAAAAGGACAGAAATAGCCCCAAGGAAGATGTAGACAGATCCCCAGATGATTGTGCAAGCAGAGCAGCAAGATAGTAAAGAGAAAATAACTGAAAGTGACTAGCCGCTCGGCAACGCACCGAGTCTTTTAATTTACCAGGCTTAAGAAAAGGGGGAGTGATTGAAAGTGGCAAATAAGGAACAAAAGCCTAATTCCACATCCCTCAACATTTACAGGACACTACAGGGAAGAAAAGCAGGTCTCTGCTTACACTATTTCAGAGAGTCTCTAGGGCCTTCTTCAAATGATATACTGGAGACCTGTCCTCTTCGCTATCTTGTTGGAAGCCTGGGAATAAGTTAATGTATAAGGAATGGTGATGGAGAGAATTTAGGAAATAAACTATTGAGGGAACAGGCAAATCTACGGAAAGAAATAGCTGTGATGGATGCTGGCTGGTGACTGGAGGGAAGTGCTATTTGTTTATAGTAGTTCATGGGAATTATTTGTATGGAGAAAAGTAGCAGTAAAGCTTTTTTTCATTTTGCAGGAATCAGTACAGTTGTTTTGACTGTGCTGACAGAAGGAAACTAGCATATTTTTTTCATAACAGTGTATGTTTTATGTTGCAGAGAATACTTGACTTTACAACCCAACTGAGCCCCAAATTTTTGTTGCTAAGTAAGATGTGTTAAGTGAATTTTGCTCCATTTAACAACCTCAGTTGTTAAGTGAATCGCTGCAGTTGTTAAATTAGTAACAGGGTTGTTAAGTGAATCTGCTTTTCCCATTGACTTTGCTTGTCAGAAGGTCGCAAAAGGGGATCACATGACCCCACAGCACTACAACTGTCATAAATGTGAGTCAGTTCCCGAGTGTCTCAATTGGGATCACGTGACCATGGGGATGCTACAAAAGATGCAAGTGTGAAAAATGGCCATAGGTCACTTTTTTCAGTGCCGTTGTAATGTCAGTCACTAAATGAACTGTTGTACATAAAGGACTATCTGTAGAAGGTCGTATCAGGCGTGTCCAAAAGATTTGGCCAAGAAAATCAAAGTGTCAGCCATAAAAGAGTGACCAAAGCTCTGCTTGTTTTTTATGGGTGTCACGGAGCTCCAAGCACACCATCATGCCATCACCTTGACTTTTTGGACTATACCATTGGATTATATAGCGTTTTTCCAGAACTCGATGTTTCAACAGGTTGAGATCATGGCACTTACACTATATTGCCAAAAGTATTCGCTCACCTGCCTTTACTAGCAATATTGCAAGTAATATTGCTTTATTGGCTCCCAATAGATGTTCAGGTGCAATTCAAGTTTCCTGGTTATTGCCTTTAAAGCTTTAGATAACACAGAACTGAGCTACTTGCAGGACTACCTGCTCCCCTCAACCTCTGCCTGCCCCATGCATTCCCCTATGGACATGCCGCATGCTCCAGATCCCTGCTGACTGATGTCTAATGGATGTTGTTACAAATTCTCTACTCAATACTCATATTAATTCAGAACAGATAAATGAAAATCAGTCTGATAAAATCCAGTCTAACTATAATTAGCACAAAGAATAATGAAAAAAGTCATTAATTTGGAGAAGTCACGTTATAACTGACATGCATCTGTAGGATAATATAAATGAATGAAGCGTGGAGTAGACTAAGGAATTATCTAGCCACATTATGGGCACTAATGCAGTGTCAGTGACTCAACACTGAATCCAAAGGGGAAAAACATACTAACAGCAATTCAGTCGGGAAGACATAATCACAGGTTAAATACTGTATGTATTTCCATATGCGAGTAAAGGCAGGTGAGCAAATACTTTTGGCAATATAGTGTATGTGTTTGGTTGTCAAAATGAGCAGTTTTAGTCAATGCATTTTCAAGAGTCCCTATTTATAATATTTCAAATTGCATTTTCTTCCACGTAAATTCAGTAGACTTACGAAGGAAGAAGTTTGAAATATAGATTGCAAATACATTAAATCAAATATGTCAAAATAGTGTTGTGATTAAGGTGTTGGGCTAGAACTGGGAGCACCTGGATGACCTCAGGCCACTGAATCTCTTTCAGTTTGATGGCCACAGGGTTGTTCTGTGGAGAAAAAAAATGCAAGAGGAAACCCTGTCCTGAGCTCCAGGGGGAAAGGCAGGATATATAAATAATAAATTGTTCAATATCTGCAAAAGTTATACTATAACGTGTTTCTCTGCTCTATTGCCTATTTCATGAATTTCTGCTCTCCCCTTATAACCACAAAAATGAACAATCTCCATAGGACTGTTTTGGAGTTTCCATCCATCCTTAATTTTCTTTAATGAATTCAATAAAATTTGGAATCCTTCCGCTGCCTCTTTGTAGGCACAGCTGTTTTCACCACAGAAGCAACCGCATACACTAAAACATGAATGCTGGAAATTGAGGGAGTGATTTAATGCTCCAGGCCTACATTTTCAAATGCACAGCTTTGATATGTGCAATTTATTAGATTCAGTTAACATCAACATTACAGTATTCATATTACAAAGACAGAAAGGCTCTTTAATCAAGAAATGTTTGTCTCCAAAGATTTCAAACTTTGGCACTGACAAAGAGCACCACCTACTGGTTTTCTTCACTTAATTTTTCATTTTTCCTAATAATTGCAGCTATATGTTTTCAGTGTTAAATGTAAAGTTTACAACATACCAATATATGGGTGGAAAAACAATGTTATAAAAATAAAATCAAACACATCATTAGAAACATATAATGTGATACATTCCGCACCCATTTTCTAGTAAAAGTCCACTATGTTGAGTTTTAAAGTAAAAAACAGGTAATAGTGTTAAAATGGTTAAGAAAAAGTTACAACGTATTCCACTAATACAATGAATTATGCAGCAAACTAAAAACCAAAATTTAAATGTGGGACAATTCCATTTTTATTATAACCCAAGAATGGTTTTGGATTTGAATGGAATGTGTCAGATTTACATGGAAACAAAATAATTTTACACACAGAGGCATCTTCTGACAGTTTAGTTAACCATTCTTTCAAAGAGGAAATCAAAGGTCTTTTCCGATAAAAAGGCATGTCCTTTCATCCATTTATATATGCAATGCCATATCAGTATATTTTCAAGGGATGTATAGTTTTTTTTTTAATTAGTAAAAAATATCTCTGGGTGAAATAGGGTTAGAGGGAATTAGTTTCGATATTGTCAAATCACTGACATCTCATATGAAAAAACATTCCAACCCGCTTGTTACATTTTCAACATTTTAAAGGAAAAAATTCATCTTAGTAACCAAGAACTGATGAACTGATATACCAATGGAAAAGTACCTTACACAAATTCTTTTGGAGTATATTGTTCAAAATAAAATTTTCCCACTTGTTTGTTTGTTTGTTTATTGGATTTATATGACGCCCTTCTCCCAAAGGACTCAGGGCGGCGTACAACATTTAAAAAAACACAAGTTAACTTACAAAAGTTAAAAAGGAAATTAGAGTGAGTATCCAAAACCAAAACCAATTAATATTAACAATAACATTTTAAAAATTAGATTAAAATTAACAATTAAAGCAATCATTTATTTTATTTTGTTCAGGCCAGGCCATTGTTACAACTCTAAATCTATCTTCATGTTCAGTATCCTTTTAATCACACAGTCTGTAACTTCTTCGGACTCTGAATCATACTTCACTCATAATTTATAAAGCATGCCAAGCAAGTGGTCAATGGTATGTGTTATTTAAAAAATTCAAATTGTTTAAACTTCTAAATACTCCCTTTGCCACTATGATTTGCTGCATTATTTATCTGAAGGTACTGAAACAGATAAAGGGACAGGTACAGGACTGGTCTTCACACACTGCCCTGGAACAGAGAACCATTCTATAGTAAGAGCCTTGAGAAGTTTTATATTTGTCCTGTTACCAATAAAAATGTGTAATTTAAACAAATTTAATAAGAAGCTGAGAGGATGAGGATCCTACATTTATTATTTTCCTGTATTTTTATCCCAGGCATTCAGTAGCATTGCAAAATCTCTTGTAGGTTGTTTCTTATTTATATGTATTGATTGAGATGCAGTCCCTTCGCACCCCCTCTGGAAGACCTGCACCTCCCACAAGGTAAAGGAACGATTAAGAGATATAATCCATTCTGAAATCCATATTAAACAGCTGGCATGAAAACAACAAATTAAAATTTGGAACCATGAAGCAATCTTGTTCTCTTGAGTCCTACAATTGTTTAAATTTAATCTTTGGTTTTTGCTAAACCATATTGAATTCATTATTTGTCTGTGCCAAACAGATAATGCCTTATTCTCAGTAAATACTGAAGTGATTTGAAAATCAAAGTACTCTTAGTGGGATATTCATTTTGACAGCTGTGATTCTCCCTACTCAACACAGATTTAATTTTTTTCCATCTAGAAATATCTGTTCATTTATTTTTCCAACTTGGAAAATAATTATTCTTAAATAAAATATTGATATTTTAATCAAGAAAATTCCTAAAGGATTTCTTGGAAAGATTTCTAGTAAATTTTAGAAATACCACCATCGTATTGGACCTTTATTCAATTTCAATTTTTTAATAGTTGCTTTCCTCAGTTACATTTGAGCTTGTTCTTGGCAGAAAGTTTGTCTGTAATGAACTTTGTCTTTTTCAGCAGAAAAACATCAGCTGACTTGGAAAGAAAACTCATTGACAAATACAGAAAAAAAAAGACTGGTCTTTCAATTTTATCCTTAGGCCAGCTAAAGTGCAATCAGTTTGTATTTCCATAAGGATTGATATTTTAAGTAATGGGAGGAAAACTGGAATGCAAGCCTCTACAGTCCAGCCACCTTGCAATATTGCACCTAAGTAGGCATAGGATTACAGCCTCAGATTAGTTTAGAGGAGCCTTTTCAGAGGTGGTGTTCAGCAGGTTCTGACCACTTCTGGAGAACAGGTAGAGAAAATTTTGAGTATTTTGGAGAACCGGTAAATACCACTTCTGACTGGCCCCGCCTCCATCTATTCACTGCCTCCCGAATCCCAGTTGATGGGGGGGGGAGGGAATGGAGATTTTAGAGTATCCTTCTCCTGCCACGCCCACCAAGCCTCCTCCACAGAACCTGTAGTAAAAAGAATTTGAATCCCACCACTGAGCCTTTTATCAAGCTCAGATCTATCACACCTGGACTCCCAAAAAATCCCTGTGACTTCTGGATGGAAGCAATATTTGGCAAATCTTTGCTTCCATCTAGTGGTACTCTGGATTGCTGCTGCCCAAGCCCAACCCAAATAGAATAACTTAAAAGGTCCTCCATTTCCTCCCATTCTCAATTACCGTACAGCTGTGAGGAGATTGGTGGGTGAAGTAGGCAAAAAAATGCAGAAACAGCAGCAGTGAGATAAATTAGTTTTAACAATTAAATTTGTGTGAAGAAAGTTATTAATTTATGCAAATATATCATCCCTTTTTTGGTAGCTAGATAAATAGCTAAAACAAAATAAAAGGTTAAAAGGTTAAAATCTGCTGGGAATTGCAGCATTTCTTTGAACTTCTGTAGTTTTGACCGTTAGGGCAAATGACAAAAGGATAGCTACTCCATAGGTCTTCACAAACTGCTTCTATTTCTCACCTGGATAGCTTTTGTTAAATGAGTTTAAGAGACAAAAGGGAAAATCAGTTCTCCCATGTTTCCCCGCTTCTGAAGATGTAGCACAGCTATAACTGAGGCTTTCCTATTTTATGTAATTCTTAATAAGTCAAATATAATTGATGTCTTTTTATATTAATTGACATCTAAGCTAACCCTTTTTAAAAAGCAGTTTGGCTACTTAGAATAATTACCGGTACTTAATATTCTTTGAGCACCTTGTCTATTCTTAGCATATATTTTAACAAGAAAACCTACTAAATTGAAATCTATAACAAAAACCTGTATCAAGATTATTACTAAAATGAATACTAAGATCAACTTAAGATATAACAAACAAAAGTGAATGTGGCCCTATATTTACAATAGAGATTTACAAAAGGATTTTCTCCCCAGCCAGTTTTCAGAAGGTCTTACGGTAATCCATGGTTTCAGCTGGCAATTAATATAGCAAACTATGTGGTAAACTGTTGAAATATTTTTCTTATATGTTTAAAGATAGTATAGGTAGTAGTCATTTTATAAAAAGAAAATGCTGGCTCTTGCAATTTGAAACAAATGGGTACAGGTAACATATGTATGTAAAGAAAACATATGCATAAAAACATAGCTGTTTTGGCTCTAAAGATATATTGGTTTAGCAATAAATAGGGAGGCATCTGCTTTCTAAGATAAAGAAACAGTTGTTTGTAATAATTCCATTCCACTGATAATGATTGGCTAAATTTCTAAACTTCAGAAACCTAAAAAAGGGAAACAAAGCTGCCTACTGCCACACAAAATTGAAAACTTTTGCTGAATAGACATATTTTGATTCATTGGACTCCTGGCTTGATATACGCTGTGGGAAAAGCAAGTTGCTTTAATCCTTCTGGCATTACTTTATATGACAATATGCAGTTGGCATCTCTGAAGGTTTTTCAGTGTGTCAGGAAGCTGTTGCAGACATTGCTCCAAATTTAACCTTTTGCTCCTTTCCTTTGTTCCCCAAACCAACTTTCCTAATGAAAAATCTTGAAACAGAAACCTTATCAGCAATTTTTACAATTTCAGTTGGTCTAATAAAGGTAATTAAATTTAGATTTTTTTCCTCACAGCCAATATAAGTTCTACTATTTTGAATGCCTTCTATATTTTATAAATGAACTAAAAGTTATTAGCAATCTCTAGTTTGAAACAGATTAAGTAGAATCTGTTAAGCAGAGATAGAGAGGTAGAGAAGCAATGTAACAGTTAAGCTTACATTTAGCCCTGATTCACAAAACATAGTAACCAGAAAGTGATTGAATTGATTTTGGCATATTATATGGTATATTTGTATGAATCTTGTCAGTTGTTCTTTTTCAATAACTACTGGTATAACAAACGACAGTTTAGCACAGTGTCTTAACCTACCCTTATTGCCAGCGGTACTTATTTACTAGAGCAATCCAGATGCATGTAAATACTGAATAAATACATTGTGTTTGACACTGTTGAGTAATTAAGCTCCCCATTAGAAGAGCGAGTATGCAGAGAAGCGTAATGAGAGTGATATGGAATAGCACACACAAACCAGCATACAGAGACACTGAATAGTATAAAAATATAGTAGTTTACTATGTAGAAATATAGTGAGGTGTCGGGAGAGAGGAGGAGAGATTCTATCCTCTCCCCTGACACCCCACTGACTAAAGCGCTTTCTTTTGCCCGCGGCACAGCTCAGGCAGGTGGACGCTCAGAGCCCCTGGAGCCCGTGCTCCTTCACAGCTCCTGTCGTCCCGTCTGGCAGGCGCCACCCGCCCAGGAAGCAGCTGAGCTAGGAAGTCCCGATCGGCAGTTTGGCTTCCAGAGCGGGCGGTGCGGGCGCCGGTGGGCTCCTCTGGGCTCCCGCCTTCCCAAAGCACGTCCCTGTTTTTGCGGAAAGCAAAAGAATGGAGAAGAAACGGGGAAGCTTCGGGTGGGAAATGAGGCCATGGAAGAGAGTTTTGCCCTTTGCTGGTGAACATGGATCGGTCTTGCGCCCATCCTGGAGAGATCCCACCCTGGGCTGGCTTTCAGAGACATGAAAGGCTCTTTCCTCAGGCAGGCATCTTTTCCAATGAAATAGATCGAGACAGGAAGATCATTTTATTACATTTGAACGTTTTGACTAAAACGGATTCTCTCATTCAAGGAGGGAACCCAAAGACCATCTTTCCGTCCCTTTTATCAAAGAAAATGCCATTGGACAGGGCAAAAATAACTCCTCCTTTGCCCTGGAAATCAGCTACATGGAATTAAACACTATAATCCAACTTCTCTTTGTGTGTGTGTGTGTGTGTGTTTGTGTGTTTGAGAGGGGGGAGGGGGGAGAGAGGGAGGAAGGAGGGGAAGGTAAAAGAAAAAGAAAAAGAAGGAAGAAAACTTATTTAAATAAGTTTAAAGCTGTTGCTTTAAATCGGAACTGAGCATGCCTGGCTGTGGAATTCTGGGAGTTGAAGTCTACAAGTCTAAAAAAATTGCTGCCTCACTAGCCATAAACTTCACCACAAGTCACTGTCTTAAGGTCTGCCTGTTGATCATTGTATACTTAATGTATTTATTTATTATTTATTTATTATTAGCGTTTATATACCGCCCCCTCTCCCGAAAGGGACTCGGGGCGGTGTACAGTCCGTATTAAAATACAACAGATTAAAACGTAGAAATAACTATATAAATACATGTATAAGAGGAGGGTAAAATATGCCAAACTGTACAGCTAATAAATAAATCAATACAAAAGTTTAAAATATCAAGTTAAATTTAAAACAATATCCCTCTAAAAACCAGTAAGAATGTGTATGCCAGGAGGTAGACGTTAAAATTATGCCAAACCAGCCAGTCGGAACAGGTGTGTCTTCAGTTTCTGTCGGAAGGAGCGGAGGTCAGTAGTGGTTCTAATATCGGGGGGGAGGTCATTCCAGAGGGTTGGGCCCATCACAGAGAAGGCCCTACTCCTTGGTGTCGCCCATTGGCATTGCCTCGTGGACGGCACCAGGAGAAGGCCCTCCCTGTGAGAGCGGATTGGCCGCAGGGATGTATGTGGGAGGATGCGATCCCGCAGGTAACTAGGCCCTATATTTAGCTTTATATTCTTTCTTAATGCTTAATTATGCCAGTATTATTTTTGTGTGGTTTTCTTAACACAATTGGAAATCTACACATATATTTTTGAGGGTATGTTTAGTGTATTCTATATTGAGTTGGTGGTTATTATTATTATTATTTCTTAGATTTTTAGACCGCCCCTCTCCCAGAAAGGGACTCGGGGCGGTGTACAGTCAATACTAATAAAATCGGTCATAATAATAAAATACATTTAAGATACATTTGGAGGGGGAGATAGGCTGTACTAAGAAATAAATATATTCTAATCCTAAAAACATCACAATTAAAACCCTAAACCCAATTAAAATAAAATAAATCCCCGGGAGGTAAAACTAAGAAAGTGCCAGGCCAGCTGATTGAAATAGGTGAGTCTTTAACTTTTGCCGGAAGGAACGGAGGTCGGTGGTAGTTCGAATGTCTGGGGGGAGGTCATTCCAGAGGGTTGGGCCCATCACAGAGAAGGATCTACTCCTAGGCGTCGCCCGCTGGCATTGCCTAGCAGACGGCACCAGGAGGAGCCCCTCCCTGTGTGAGCGGATAGGTCGCAGGGACATGTGTGGTAGGATGCGATCCTGCAGATAACTAGGTCCTATGCCATGGAGCGCTTTAAAGATGGTGATCAATACCTTGAAACGCACCCGAAAGGCCACAGGTAGCCAGTGCAGCTCGCGCAGGAGAGGTGTTACGTGGGAGTAACGTGTACTTCCCATAATAACCCGCGCGGCTGCGTTCTGAACTAGCTGCAGTCTCCGGATGCGTCCCAAGGGAAGCCCCATGTAGAGGGCATTGCAGTAGTCCAGGCGAGACGTCACCAGCGCATGAGTGACCGTGCGCAGGGCACTCCGGTCCAGTAGGGGGCGCAATTGGCGCACCAGGCGGACCTGGTGGAACGCCCCCCTTGCCACGGCTGCCACATGGTCCTCCATTGACAGCCGGGCATCAAGGAGGACGCCCAAGTTGCGCGCCCGCTCCACAGGGGACAGTTGTTCGCCCCCTATGGCCAGCGATGGAGTCAGCTGGCTGAACCGAGGTGCCGGTACCCACAGCCACTCGGTCTTGGAGGGGTTGAGTTTGAGTCTGTTGTCCCCCATCCAGACCCCGACGGCTTCCAAACACCGGGACATCACTTCGACGGCCTCGTTGGGGTGGTTTGGGGTTGAAATGTACAGCTGAGTATCATCAGCGTAAAGATGGTACTCAACCCCAAAACCACGGATGATCTCACCCAGCGGCTTCACATATGCGTTGAACAGGAGAGGCGAGAGGACCGACCCCTGTGGCACCCCACAAGTGAGTGGCCTCAGGGACGACCTCTGCCCCCCTGTCAACACACATTGCTTCCGGTCGGAGAGGTAGGAGCCGAACCACCGCAAAACGGTGCCTCCGACTCCCATCCCCTCCAACCGGCGCAATAGGATACCATGGTCGATGGTATCAAAAGCCGCCGAGAGGTCTAATAGGACCAGGATAGAGGAACAACCCCTATCTCTGGCCCTCCAGAGATCATCGACCAACGCGACCAAGGCTGTCTCAGTGCTGTGCCCGGGTCGGAAGCCGGACTGGCGTGGGTCTAGATAGTCGGATTCGTCTAGGTGTCGTGGAAATTGCTGCGCCACCACATTCTCAACAACCTTCGCCAAAAAGGGGAGGTTGGAGACTGGACGATAATTAGCTAGCTCCATTGGGTCGAGCGAAGGTCTCTTGAGCAAGGGTCTTACCACCGCCTCTTTCAAGGCGGTTGGTAAGTATCCCTCACCCAATGAGGCGTTCACCAGGCCCAGGAGCCAGCCTCGTGTCACCTCCCAGGCTGCCAGTACCAGCCAGGAGGGGCACGGGTCCATTAAACATGTGGTGGGTCGCAGCCGTCCACGCAACCTGTCCAAATCCTCGGGGGCAACAGAGTCAAACCCCTCCCAGAATGGTCTCTCAAGACTCGCTGTTGGCGGCTCGTCTGGTCCACTGACGGAGGTCCACCCGCTCCGGATCTGATCGATTTTGTCCTGAAGATATTCCCCAAACTCCTCTGCTCTACCCTGTAAGGGTGTCTCCCGTGCCCCCTGCGATAAAAGGGAGCGGGTCACCCTAAACAGGGCGGCAGGGCGGTTATCCGCGGACGCAATAAGAGCAGCACAATGTCTACGTTTGGCCGCTCTTATTGCCACAAGGTAAGTCCGCAAATAGGCTCTTACCTGTGTTCGGTCAGATTCGGAGCGTGAGGACCTCCACCTGCTCTCTAGACGTCTCCTGTGGCGCTTCATTACCCTTAGCTCCTCAGTAAACCAAGGAGCCCGGGTGGGTCGATGCCGCAGGAGAGGTCGCAAAGGCGCAACCCGTTCCAAGGCCCCAGTCGTCGCCCTATTCCAGGCAGTCACTAGGTCCTCGGAGCGGGAGCGGGACAAGGCTACAGGTATTGGCCCAAGCTCCGTCTGGAATCTATCAGATTCCATCAGGTGCCTGGGGCGGTACCAGTTTATAGAGTCTGGTTCCGCCTCCTCGCGGTGGGGGATAGCGCCAGGGAAGTCCAGCCGGAGGGATGAGTGGTCTGACCATGACAGGGGCGTGATGACTAAATCCCCTATTCCCAGATCACTCGTCCACTGTTCAGATACAAAAATGAGATCCAGTGTGTGCCCCCCTTCGTGAGTGGGGCCCTGCACTAATTGGGTCAGGTCCATGGCCGTCATGGAAGCCATGAACTCCCGAGCCACCTCGGAAGCCGCTCCCGTTGACGGCAAGTTGAAGTCCCCCATGACCAAAAGTCTGGGAGTCTCAACTGCCGTCGCTGAGATTAGCTCGAGGAGCTCGGGCAGGGCTGCTGATGCATAGCGAGGAGCCAAGTATACAATCAGCAAGCCCCACTGCCTCCCTGGGCCCCAGTTCACACCAAGGGACTCACACCCGGGTATCTGAGGGACAGTGAACTCCCTCGGCTCTAAACATTCCCGCATAACCACCGCCACCCCACCACCCTTACCCAGGGCCCGAGGCTGATGGAATGCAGGGAAACCCGGTGGGCACATTTCCACGAGGGGTAAACCACCCTCGTGGCCCAGCCAGGTCTCCGTTATCCCTGCAAGGTCTAGCTCCCCCTCTGAGATCAACTCATTAATGAGGGGGGCCTTGTTGGTGACAGACCTTGCATTGCAAAGCATCAGCCGCAGGCCCTGGCTCTGTAGCACCTGTCCACCTAGACTGCAGGGGTTGGTACAAGCGACCGGGCGTAACCAGCAGCCGCGGTCTCCCAACCGACCTTGGGATCTTATCCTGTCCTCGCATCCCCTCCTCCCCGCGACCGTTGTAATAGGACAACCCTCTGCTTTAGTGACCTTTATATTCCCCCCCTCCACCGCATCCCCGTCCTTCCTGGACTCACCTGTCTGTCCGGCACTGGCTCTCCTCCCGGTCTGATTAGCCCTCCCCCCCACCCTGGAACCCCCTAAAAAAGATAAAAAACATTTTACTAAAAATCCCCTTAGCTTCCGGTTCCTGCACCTCTCGGGGTCCACGAACCCGTCCTCGAGGCGGGCCCTTGAAAGAGCCAAGGGCCAAGCCTGCGAGAGAGGGGCCTCCCGCAGGCGGAGCAGGTCTGACCTCAGGTAAATTGATATAAGAGTCCAGTGGGGTTAAGGTGCTGCAGATGGTAACAAAGTCAGTAGGGGGGGGGTAAGAGGCAGAATCCTGTTCGTATTTGGATGAGGATAGAGGGGGGGGGCAGATAGAAGTCCAAATGTCTAGGTGGTGCAGGCATGATAGAGGTGGCAAAGATGATAAACGATGATAAACGATGATAAAAGATGACAAAAGATGACAAAAGTGGGTGAGAGCCCTATATGGTCCCGAGTGGGCATAAGATGGTCCCCGGTGAGCATGAGCTCAAGGACAGAAGTCTAGGGTCCTCAGTGGGTGGGGGGGGCGTTCTTAGCCTAGGCCTGCTTGATCCAGGCACCACTCCGGCCTCTCCATGGCCCTAGGCCCGATCTTCCGGTAGCTTCTGCTGTTCTAGACCACCCCCGGCCATCGTCCTGTAACTCCAGACTCTGTCCTGGCTCCCTCCCCAAAAGCCCAAAAACCTCATATTCCAGGTTCTCACCCAGCGTTCCAATATCCTGATGTTAAATCTTCTTACTGTATTTGATATTGGTCTTTTAATGTGTTATTTTTTCACTCACTTCTCAAATATAGAAGTATATAGTAATTGCTTTAGTCTAAAGCCATGGAAAGAAATCTACTGAGATCAGCTGGCTTTGTTGCAGTAACAAAGAACTAGTATTGATGCAAATATAATCGGAAATGACTTATTTACAGATAATTGATCTTATACTGAAACAAACTGATTTGACGTATAGTAATAACAGATTCCAGTCCTAATTGATCTCATACAAATTCAACAAGTTCTTTCCACAAGGGAAAACTAGCACTTATAATCAATCCATACCAACATTTTAATCAATTATCAACTTTTCATATTTTCTATTTCCTTTTGGCTAAAAAGTGCATGCACTTTGGTAATCAGGCTAATTTTTAAAAGTTTTTTTAAAAAGATATTTTGATGATTACAAAGTGGAGATTCACAATTTACCCAGACGGGGAAAACATCTTGTGACTCAGGACCCTATATATAGCTTCCTGGCCATGCCTTGGGTGTTACTAACTTATAATTTTAATATGACTGAATGTAAATATGACTTTAATAAGATGGCATCTTAACCATTTTAATTAAATCAAAATTAGTTTTTTCCTGGAAGCATAAGCTTACACAGTTTTTACCAACACTTCCTTTATATGACAAAACATATGGAGCATAAAATTAAAATCAGCCGTAAAGGACAGGAAGTTTGAAAAGGCAGCTAGATTTAAAGAACAGAAATAATTATGGCAATTGAGACATATTCTCAAGACACATTGAGTCAGGTTATTTAAAAACCATTCTGGTCTTTAAACCCCCAAAAGAGGTCACGTTAACTCTCTTAAAGATAGACATCAGTTAAAGCAGCTTAAAATGGGGCTGCTTTCTTTCCTTTGTCCTCCTTCCTTCCTTCCTTCCTTCCTTCGGCAAAGGGAAGTAATGAAAATGAAGAAATGAAAATGTTGGTGAAGTGGAGATCAGTGCCAAGAGATTTTAAATTTAAGTATCTCTTGCAAGTGCCTGCATAGGTGTCTGGGATTCTAGCTTTACTCAGATTAAACAAAAAGCAATTTTTGGAAAGCAAGGTTAGTCATTTACCCCTCAGTAGCAAAGATCTAACTGACCAAACACATCTTTGGTAGTGATAAAGAAAGAACTTAAATGCTCTTCAAGAAGCTACAATGTGGATTTCAAGTGGTAGCACTTTTTAATCACTGTTTGTAACATCTCTCGTCAGGTGAAAGTAGGGTCATCAAAGGTCTGGCAAAAGGAGGCCATGTTTTATTTATTTTTTCCTCATGTCCTCCGTTCAGCAAGTATAGCCTTAAAATATTGTCCTATGGTTTAGTCTGTTTTTAAAAAAATATTTTGAACTGTTTTCACAATAATATTCATTCGTAATTTTTGTGTATTACAGTCTTATAGATTGTCTGCTTCTCTCTTTCCCTCATCTGTAAACTTAACAACCTAGATTGACATTAATGAATTTATTTTCTGACTCAAGCAATCAGCTTCAGTCTAGCCTCTTCAGCTCTATGATTAATATAGCTCACATGACTCATCATTCTAACTCTAATTAATAATAATTCTTGCCTAACTTCAGGGTTGTTGTTGTTTTGCAGTTTTTCGCTGTAATCTTTCTCATGGATACAAAAAAAATAGTTAATGGGTCCTCTTTTTACATTATTTGCCCTTCTTTCCTATAGTCAATTCAGTGTCCTTCTACTCTTGTTTTGGAAGGCCACTATCTTATCTTTCTTCCTGTAATTGATTTGGAGATATGTCTTGAAACATTGACTTATTGAAATAGCCACTTTTCAGCTCCTTTTTTTTCACTTTAACTTTCTTACTGACTTTCATGCTCTTATTCATTCTCTACCAAATGAGCTGAAGCATAATTCCAATACTAATTGATTTAGCCACTTTTAAAAAGTCATCCTTCTAATATGAATCCATTTTTTACTTTAACATGCCAGAAAAAAAGGACTACAGACTGTCTCTTATCCAACTACTATAGCTTATAATGCATATTTGTAAATGCTAAGCACACAAGTTGATTTCTTGGGAGCATGTAGAGAGGAAGGAGATGATCTTAGAAAAAATGTTCAACAGCTGTTACAAAACAAAAAGTTTGAAGGATGCCTTGAGCCATGGGAAAGGAAAAAGTATTAGGAAGAGACTCAGACTGGCTTCCCTAACTTCCTGGGGTGTAAGAGGGTGGGAAGAGAAAATACAATAAGATTTTCAAGGTTCAGTTCATATAATCTTATCTCAATGAAATATAGTTCTAATTTTTTATGGAGTCTGTTTCTTTATCTGGACACCTTAAAAGCCTGACAGAGGGATAAATGGAAAATATTGAAGTTATTGGTAGAATACAAAATACGCATTAATGTATATTAAACATTTTATTTAGTTTTTATTCATTTTGCACAAATCTTAACAGATTTTAGCTGATTTATATCCCTAAAATATTAAATTCATATCATAAAAATAACATGTATAAGCAATAACATATCAGCCAGTTCAACCACCACCACCCAAATATTGCCACTTTCATAATTTAGCATCCTGTGTTCCAAAGTCTCTGTGGAAGATCACTGCCTTTTTGTCCTTCCTCAACAATAATAATCTGGCAAGGTTAAAATAAGAAAATCTAGAAGTTATCATGCCAGTTCTTTTGCAATCTTTCTTTAGCTTTGGTTTTGCTTTATATAGTTATGTTGGTCTTTTATTGTTTTCTAAATAGATGACGGCAAAAGCATGCCATGATAAAGAAGAAATAGATTTTTCTGTTTCTTTTCTTGTTCATTGCTTTTATGAAAATCCAGAATATACAAATACTTCTTTTTATTGGATTTTGACTGATCCTAATAAAGATACTAGTCAACTGGTTTTTGTTTTTTCTGATGGGATTACATGGCTATCCTGGGGGGGAGGAGCAAAAGAGAGAAAGAGAATGGGACAGAAATAGGAGAAATTTCTCATGTATTATGATTTTTTTTTGACAGAAAAAGATAGGAAGTCAGTATTCACATATATAAATAGGGAAGATGGCATTAAATATGGATTATTCCTAGCATGGATTATTTCAAATGCATGTAAATACTGAATAAATACATTGTGTTTGACACTCCCCTTCAGGTTATTCATTGTTTCAGGGTAAAATTAAGCCAAGACAATTAGAAAATATGAGATTTGAAGACTTGAAGAAAAAGGAAACTCATACCAAGGAACAAGTAATTCCTGACTTCCAAATGCTCTAGGATACGTAAATAGCTTTGAAGAATGTTAAAGAGCTGTTTCATAATGTACATTAAAACAACAAACAAAAACCTGTGTAAATTGGCCTTTGCCCAGGAGAAAGGGCGTATGATTACTAAAATGTATGCCAAGGTATGAAGTTTTTATCTTGTTTTATTGATTTTGTTATGAGCCATCTAGGATTATTATAATGTAGTGTGGTATAGTACAGTACAGAAAAGATTAATAAGGCAGCCAAGCCATGTAGATCTTTAAACAAAGATACAACAAAAATAAGTGGCAGAAAATGCTTTTACAGGTAGTTCTTGATTAATGACCAGAACTGAGCCCAGAATTACACTTATAAGTTATTATGGCTACTAAGTGTGTCACCATGTGATCAGGGATGGGTTCTGACAGGCACTACTTCCAGTTCACTCATGGGCGCGCCTGATGCACGCTGTGCACGCATGCACAATGAAATAAAAATTGTTCCGCACACGCACAGAAGCGAAAAACAAGATGGTGGCGCCTATGATGCCGCCTGGAGAACCAGCTTGGGGGTGTGGCAGGCCTAGGTCACTGCCACACCCCCGGCTGCAAACCACTACCAGTTCAGCCGAACCGGTCCGAACCAGTAGGAACCCACCTCTGCATGTGATCTCCCCCACTTTTACAACATTTTTGGTGGCAGCCATTAAGGAAAAGCAGCAGTTGTTAAGAAAACACCCCAGACATTAAGCAAATGCAGCAGTTGCATTAGTAATTAGGCATTTTTTTTGGCCAAAAACCAGCAAATTGCAGTCATGTTACCATAGAATGCTGCAAATGGCCATGAGATCACTTTACCGTGGGGGGTGGCCAGCATAACTCAAAAATCAAGTCAAAATCTTTTTAAAAAACTGTGCAGTGCATGGTTAAATGAACAGTTACCTATCACCCAAAATCAGGGGTGAAATGCTACTGGTTCGCCTGAACCTGTAGTAAAAAAATGCTTTAAAAAAGTTTTTTTTAAAAGGTTCCAACGATCGTTTGGCTCAGTTGATTGTCACAGCTGATCGTCGGAAACTTTTTTTACTTTTCAAGCATTTTTTTTACTACCAGTTGCTTAAAAAAGGTTCAGATGATCAGCTGTGACAATCAGCTGTGCCCCGCGATGGTGGGAAACTTTTTACTTTTTTAAAGCATTTTTTACTACCTATTCGCCCAAACTAGTAGTTTAAAAATGCTTTAAAAAGTTTTTTTAAAAGGTTCCCACGATCACGCGGCACAGTTGTCACAGCTGATCATGTGTGAGATTGTGTGTGAGTCAGTTGTGTAGCGTTTGTGTTATTTTTGTGTAAAGTCTGATAGTTTGTTTTTGAGCTCTCTGTGAAGTTCCTGCTTGTTGTACCAAGCCACGCCTGCTTGGTCACATGACCACCAAGCCACGTCCACCCAGTCATATGACCACCAACCCATGCCCACAGAACCAGTAGGGGGAAAAAATTAATTTCACCACTGCCCAAAACATTATCTCCCATCACGAAGGAACACTGCTACAGTGAGTAGGACAACAACATAGAATTACTTCTGTGTTATACAACAAATACAACAAATTGTATAACACAGAAGTAATTTGTTCATATAAAGTGAATTCTAAAACAAAAATAACCAAGACAACTAATATAAATAAGTAAATAATCTAAGTAAAAAAAATTCTGAGATAAAAACAATGAATTTGTATAAAGTGAGGGAAACCTCTACTGAATTCAATAATAATTTTGGGATTATCTCTCTTGACTCTTCAAAACTTCTGACATTCTTAAGAATGTATTTTAACAAATACAACATGTTACATTATTAAAGTTTAGGATGAAAAATACAGTTTCCTTGTCTATCTAGCGATACAGAGGATGAACTGTCACAGCAATTTTTGATGTTGGAAACTGTAAAATGAAATAACATTTTAAAACATAGTACCATAAAACTAGTTGCCCTTGCTTCTTCTGTCACCTGTTCTAAAGTTTGTGGAAATATCTACCATAGTTGTACATGGTGTTTTTTAGATGGAAAGTTTGAGAGAAGCACTGTCTTTTTAAGGTAAATTTTCTCCTAAAATTAGGAGAAAATAAACAATATCTAAGGTTAAACTGCTATTTCAAGGTGAAATAAATGTGTGATATCATTTAAAGAAAGAGTTAAGATACCATCCTCTTCAGGACAAAAATATCAACAGAGCCTATTATCCCACTGTTTAACAAAGGATTTGATTTTCTACCCTACTACAGGTAGTCCTCATCTTCGAGTCCCTTCGGGGAGAGGGGGCGGTCTAGAAATCAAATAAAATAAATAAATCTTACCACCACAATTAGACCCAAAACCTATGTTGCTTTTTGCAACAAATGGAGAGTTTTGCCCCATTTTATGAGTTTTCTCTCCCCATTTGTTAATTGAATTACTGCAGTTGTTAAACTAATAACATGGTTGTTAAGTGAATCTAGTTCCCTACTGACTTTTGCTTGTCAGCAAGTCATAAGATGATCACATGAACCCAGGACACTGAAGCCTTCATAAGTATGAACAGTTGTCAAGCATCTGAATGTAAATCACATGACGATGGGAATGCTTCAACAGTTATAAGTATGGCCATAAGTCATTTTTTTCAGTGCCATTCAGTGGTGGGTTCCGGATTACGTTCCAACCGGTATGGTTGGAACGGCCCCAGTGTCACCCTCATGCACGCGTGCAATGCGCGCACACACACGTGCGGTGCGCACTTGCATTATAGCTTCAAATGACGCTTCCGCAAACCTCCGCAACGCTCCAGCTGCTCAGCAGAGCATCGCACAGGTGCTGTATGCGCCATGGCGGAAGCACCGACAGCTTTAAAACACGGTAAGGAGTGCAGGCGGGCCGGTGGGGCCTCCAGAGCACCATACCGGAACGGTACATGGTACTCAGGGCAGGCTCCGGTACGCCTGTACCGGAACGTACCGCCTGCAACCCACCACTGGTGCCTTTGAAACATCAAACAACCACTAAATCAGCGGTTCTCAAATAGTGGGGCTCCGTAAAGGGGGGCGCGAAGGCTCCCTTTCCATCTGGGTGCAACGGCGGCGGCGGCGTGGGCGAGGCATAATATATCCCGCCTGGAAGTGGCAGCACTTCGCACTGTGGATTTTCATTGGAGCCGCGGGCTGGAGCTGTGCAAGAAGCCTGCTCGGGCGGGGGTGGGAGGGAGGGAAGCATGGCTGTCCCAGGCTTCCCTCCCTTCCCCCCCCCCAGCCCAAGCAGACTTTTTGCACAGCTCCAGCCCGCGGCTCTGATGAGTCTCTGAGCAGTCCCCAGCGCTGCCACTTCAAGCCGGGATATATTCTGCCATGCCCTCGGCGGCGTCTTTATGCAGGTAGCTCGCCTCCCCCCCAGCAGCTCCACCGCCAGCATTCCGTCTGGAAGCGGAAGCGCAACAGCCGCTGTTGGGGAAGGGACAAAGGGGCGGCGGTCGCCCGATCTTGCCACCGCCACCCCTTCGCCCCTGGTAACGGCGACTGTTGTGCTGCTGCTTCCAGCTGGGATGCTGGAGGAGCTGCTGGCAGGGAGGGAGGGAAGAAGGGGAGGAGGGAGTAAGGATAGACAAGCAAGAAGGAAAGAGGAAAGAAGGCAAGCAGGCAGGAAGGAGGCAGAAGGAAGGAGGGAAGAATGGAACTGGAAGGGAGGCAGGGAAGGAGGGAGGGAGAAAGGAAGGATAGGAGGATAGGGAAAGAGGAAAGAAGGCAGGCAGGCAGGGGGAAAGAGGAAGGAGGGAACTGGAAGGGAGGCAGGAAGGAAGGGAAGGAGGAAGGGAGGGTGGAAGGAAGGATAGACAAGTAAGAGGGAAAGAGGAAAGAAGGCAAGCAGGCAGGAAGGAGGCAGAAGGAAGGAGGGAAGAATGGAACTGGAAGGGAGGCAGGGAAGGAGGGAGGGAGAAAGGAAGGATAGGAGGATAGGGAAAGAGGAAAGAAGGCAGGCAGGCAGGGGGAAAGAGGAAGGAGGGAACTGGAAGGGAGGCAGGAAGGAAGGGAAGGAGGAAGGGAGGGTGGAAGGAAGGATAGACAAGTAAGAGGGAAAGAGGAAAGAAGGCAAGCAGGCAGGAAGGAGGCAGAAGGAAGGAGTGAAGAATGGAACTGGAAGGGAGGCAGGGAAGGAGGGAGGGAGAAAGGAAGGATAGGAGGATAGGGAAAGAGGAAAGAAGGCAGGCAGGCAGAAGGGAGGGAGGTGCAAGGAAGGAAGCATAGATAAGCAGGAGGGAAAGAAGGCAGGCAGGCAGGGGGAAAGAGGAAGGAGGGAACTGGAAGGGAGGCAGGAAGGAAGGGAAGGAGGAAGGGAAGGTGGAAGGAAGGATAGACAAGTAAGAGGGAAAGAGGAAAGAAAGCATGTGACTAGGGTGGGAGACGAGGAAAGACCGGTGTGCTATGTTATGCAGAGGTGTACTTATAACAATTTTATAGACAAATTATACTATTTACAGTCGCGCGGGGGGGGGGGCGCGAAATGTTTTCTTCTTCCTAGGGGGGGCATGACAGAAAATAATTGAGAAGCACTGCACTAAATGAACTGTTGTAAGTCGAGGACTACCTGTAGTCCCTGCAGTTTTCTGGACAAATTTTCAGATTTGCCATTGCTTTTTTCCTAGGGTTAAAGAGATGTGGAGGCTCAGTGGCTAAGACCCTGAGCTTGTCGATCAAAAAGATTGGCGGTTTGAATCCCTAATGCCGCATAACGGAGTGAGCGCCCGTTACTTGTCCCAGCTTCTGCCAACCTAGCAGTTCGAAGGCATGTAAAAATGCAAGTAGAAAAATAGGAACCACCTTTGGTGAAAAGGCAACAGTGTTCCGTGCACCTTTGCCATCTAGTCATGCCAGCCACATGACCACGGAGACATCTTCAGACAGCGCTGGCTATTCTGCTTTGAAACGGCGATTAGCCTCGCCCCCTAGAGTCACGAATGACTAGCACATATGTGTTAGGGCAGGGGTGTCCAAACTTGGGAACTTTAAGACTTGTGGACTTCAACTCTCAGAATTCCCCAGCCAGCTGGGAGTTGAAGTCCACAAGTCTTAAAGTTCCCAAGTTTGGACACCCCTGTGTTAGGGGAACCTTAACCTTTTCCTAGAGTGACTGGCTCAAGGTTATCCAGCCAGTTTTGTGCCTAAGGCCAGACTAGATCTCATGATCTTCGATGCCTTAACCACTACACAAAACTTGCTCTCTATATTATTTTTACCCTCTACATTACTCTTAAACTATTTGAAATGGTAATAAAATGCATTCTCTAAGGCAGTGTTGACAGCTTGAAGAGGCGCGGACTTCAACTCCCAGAATTCTTCAGCCAGCAGAACTGGTTGATATCAGAATTCTCTCAGAGCTGGCTGGGTAATTCTGGGAGTTGAAGTCCGCGCCTTTTCACTGCTCTAAGGGATCGGGCATTTACGTTTGAGCTTGCAGTAGATGAAACCTGCGAACAAAACGTGACCTCACGCTTTCTAACTCAGCAAAGGGTCCTTTAATCTTTCACGCTGGTTGCGTAAGGGGGAAAAAAAAGCACGCAAGTTTCGGCTCACCGATTGGCCTCGTCGTCCCGCGAAGGCAGGTCTTAGAAGCGCAACGAAGCTTCGTGATTGGGAGGAAGAGAGAGCCCGGAGGCTATAAAATGCTGATGAAAGGGGGCGTCGCGCAAGCGCTCGGGGGAGAGGTGTTTGCAGTCCGAGCGAAGCTGCTACTGCTGTAGTCGAAGACATGGCGAAAGATATGGCGTCTCGGAAAGCGGTTTGCATTCTGCTTCGCGATCCCGCCTGCAAGGCCGACGTCAACGGCGTCATTTACTTTGAGCAGAAAGTAAGGTTTGGCTCCCGGGTTATTCTTAAGAAAGAGCCTTTTTCCCCCTTTCGCTGTAGGGAGCGTAAATTGGAAGCCTACGCAGTACCGATGTTGGAAGCTGCGGCTTGGAAGTCCCTGATCGGCTTTTTTTTTTGTAGGCTATTCCCGGGCTGAGATGCTGAACCTCGAAGAGGATGTCCCGGATAACCGGGTTAATATTGCAAGTTGAGAGCTCGTGTACCTGGGTCCTGTTCTTTTGGGAAAAGCCCATTGGATTTCTTCCATAATTGCGAAAGGTTGCAGAATCAGGTTAACTAAATAATCTGGATTCATTGCACAACTCTGTGGTTGGCGGCTAAACTTCACCTATTGCTACTTTATCCTGATTTGCCTTTGATCTGTTTAGATTTTGGCTCGGTTAAGGTTGTAGAGTAGTAGTAGTTATGAAATACCAGATAACAGCGTCAGAAACTGTACAAACGCGAGTTTGGGATTTTTTAAAAAGAAAAAAATAGTGCTGGGGAAGATAAAATAATTTTTAATTCTTGCTCAGATTTTCAGTTCTATCATGCATTTTTTATTTCCCTTTTCTTTGCCTTTGTGCAGAATAATATCTGGACCAATGAAACTAACATGTTTGAGATTATGATTTTTCTATCTTTTGATTCCAGTGAGGGTAACTTCCCCAAAACTTTTTCAGGATCCTCAGAGAGCATCTCTCTTCCCCATTCTGTAATAAAAGATGCATATGCTCCAGATTTATTTAATCTGCTCCATAAAGAATAATTGCTGAGTCACGGTTTTAGAAGGAAACTTTAATGCCTGCTTTTGAAGCTGGGAAAGATGGAGTATGAGTTTTCAGTTCTCACTTGACAAAACAGGTTTTGCAACCTCTGTGCCTATTCATAAATAAAATCTTACTGAACACAATGTAATGATTATGTGGGTACAATCATGGGAAACTGAAATGGAGATGAAGCCTTGGATTAGAGTTAACGTACATGATCTTTTTTGTATGGTATTTAGGAAATACCATACAAACCAACTTATGTATGGTATGTATGATTAAAGATAAATACTATATAAAGTATTTATCTTTAATCATACATACCATACATAAGTTGCTTACTTAATAGATTGCATCAATTTTGTAAGTACTCTAATTATGTATGTGGTAACACCGCTGACATAAATTTTAACAACAGCTCTTTTAAAGTGTGACAAAAGGGATACTTTGAAATATTTGAATCAATTCTGATCAGCTATAGAATATAATTATTGTTTACAGAATAGTTTCAATGCATTGTGTT
Source organism: Natrix helvetica (assembly GCF_964273705.1). Classification (NCBI taxonomy): domain Eukaryota; kingdom Metazoa; phylum Chordata; class Lepidosauria; order Squamata; family Natricidae; genus Natrix; species Natrix helvetica. Next base: position 52,370,800 of record NC_138550.1, read on the forward strand.
TGATTTTAAGAAATGTATTTGTTCAGAAGTAAGCACTCAATAGAAACTTTACTTTTAACATTGTGACATTCATATACATTTATCCTTTTCCAGTAATATTTTTTAAATTTGTTTATATTGATCTTTAATCCTTTGAAATTGAAAAGTACTTGTTTATAGAAAACTAAAGCTATTTTAGAAAAGAACCATGCTTTATCCCATTAAAATATTCTCCTTGGTTTTAAAAAAACACCAACTTGTGCCTTCATTATAAGCAGTTTTGAAAATCATTTTGCCACATATGTATTAAGTATTAAAATATGATTTCTGGTTGATCTCGGTTACCTTTTTTCTCTTTAATTGGCCTGATTCTCAGACTGGACAAGTCCTTGCAGTTGTCTTAGCAAGGTTTGTCAAAAGTGGTTTGTCCTTGCCTCCTTCTTAGAGCTGGCAGAAAGTGACTGGCCCAAAGTCACCCAGCTGACTTTGCACCCAAGCTGGAGTAGAATTCCCATCCTCTGGTTTCTAGCCTGATGGCTTAATCATATCAAAATGGTTCTCTATTTATATAATTATTAGTTTCTAATAGTTGGGTGTTAGTGCTGCTATACTTATTTTGCATTAGGTCAACATCTCATGTTTTTAAAGCTGCAGTATGTTAACTCTTGGGAGAAAAATCTCTGAATAAGTAACTACTGCTGCCACTGATGAAATACTTGCATTAATGGTTATCTAAATAATGAAAGAACAGTTCCAAACTTTCAGGTAATTTCTAAAAGAATCTGTGAAATAAACTTATCCATGATTGTGAATATTGCACATTTATTAAACAGTTAAAATACCTTTCTTGGAATTTGGCCTAGATTTTGGTTTAGTGTAACAGATTACATTAGTGTTGGACTACATCACTGGTGTCAAACTTGTTTCATGATGCATTTTCCCTTTGCGGAGTTGGGGTGGGTGTGCCCTACGGGCCGCCACTTTGACATCCCTGGCCTACACAGGTGTAGTCCTTGTAAATGAAGGCATTTATAGTCTATGAAAGCGATGGCGAATCTTTTTTGGCTCGCGTGCCATAAGGGGAGGAGCGCAGGGGGGTTGTGCGTGGGCATGCCACATCCATATTGCAATGTGCAACCCCCCCAGTGCACATGAGAGGTGCTCCCCCCATTTTATGCATGCTTTTTTCACCCTCTCCAGGCTCCAGAGGCTTTATAGGAGTCTCAGGAAGGTTTAAAAAAACAGTCCCCCCCCCGCCCTCCGGAGGCTTCAGGGACCTTCAGGAGGCTTCCCTGAAGCCTCCGGAGGGCTTAAACCGGCCCTACGAGCAAACTGGAAGTGGTTTGCTCGTAGGGTCGTTTTTAGTCCTCCGGAATCTTCAGGGAAGCCGCCTGAAGGTCCCTGAAGCCTCCAGAGGGCTTAAACCAGCCCTACCAGCAAACCGGAAGTCCATTCCTTAACTTCCAGTTTGCCCATAGGGCCAGTTTTTCTGGAGGCTTCAGGGAAGCTCCAGAGGGCCTCCGGGGGGCGGGTGAGGCTCTTTTCACCCTCCCCAGGCTCCTATAAAGCCTCTGGAGCCTGGGGAGGGCAAAAATGGCTTTAAAAAAGGCTGGACTCAGCTGGCCAGCGCGCACATGCATGCTGGCCAGTTGACAGGGCAATGCCTCGCGTGCCCTGATAAATGGCTCTGCATGCCATAGGTTCGCCATCCCGGGTCTATGACATACTTGCCCTCGTTGACCAATCTCTAAAATCTAATGGTCCAACCTGTTTTTTAAAAATCCCAAAAGAAGAGATTGATAAAACTGGGCTTTTCTTATTGAAGTTCTTAGAACTTTACATTCTTGGTTGCCATCAAATTAGCGGTAGGTGGGAGTTTTAATAAACTCCATAGGGTAGTTAAAATTGAAAGCTGTTTGTAGAAGGTTCAGAACTGCCAACAAGCCTTTTCAGTGGGTTAATCTTCTTTAGCATATGTTATTATCTCTTGCCTTCAGACTTTGACATGCCTCAAGAACTCAAGCTTTTGCCAAATTCCTCGTCCCTCTGATATTTTAAAATACTGTTATTAATTACAGCGTAGTAGCCTGCAGTATAACAAAGCTTTTGGTAAGAATATGATATTCCTCAAAAGCTACTCTTGAAAAAGAGTAAACAATTAACACCTGGTGTTTTTTGTTTGGAAATGCCAAACACTCTCCCCACCCCACCCCACCCCAAAAAAGTAATCAAGAAAAATTGGGACGGTAGAGAGAAATGGTTGGCTGTGGTTTAGCCTGACTATCCAAACCCACCATTTTATGATTGGGTAAAACACTCTCTCTAGTTCAAGAGATTAAAGATAAAGATTGATAAAGGGAAGTGATATAAAGTTTGTTATCAACTGATAATCTGTAATAGACTTGCTGATCAGAACTGAATGAGATTTTAAGGATTTGTTTATAGATAAGGAATGGTATTTGGCAAGAAGAGATCATTTATATTTTAAGAGAAGGTGATAAGTTACCAAAATTGTTTATAATGAAGAGGAAATGATTTCTTTATATATATATAAAATATACATAAACATAAATAATAATGTATTATTTTTCTTTTCTATTTTTACTTTGTATTAGTTGCTTGCCAAGATTGGGGAAAAATGAAACAAGTGTTTCATACTATAGATATTAACAAATATATGCATATGCTTGTTAATATATACCTCTGTTGGTTGTGGCATTGAGAATGTGCACATTAGAATCAGGTATATGGTACACATATTGAAATAGATAATCCTGCTATATGGCATAGCAACATTCTGTTTGGGGTTACAGATATGCGTCCATTCATCATGCAATTCTCAACGTATTCTTTGATTTGGTCTGTTTCTTAATTTGGATTCCAATTCTATCGGGTCATTTTTTTCTAAATTCCTATTAAATGACTTTCTATAGGAGGAACTATTTTAATTCTGCATATTTAAGACTCTTTTGTGAAATTACTGCTTGAACATTGCATTTTTTAATATTTCAGGGTGATGGAAATGTAACTATTAAGGGAAGAATTGAAGGATTGACTCCAGGGAAACATGGCTTCCACGTCCATGAATTTGGCGATAACACAACTGGTAACATTTTTGTGTTAATATTTTTCTGATAACTACGAATACAGATTGTAATCCTAAAATTGTGGGTAAATGATAAAGAAATGCCTAAGAAGATTATTTTTCATTTAACTTCTAAATGAAAGAAATGAAATTCATCTACTGCTAAGTGTTGAATGCTTTTCAAATCATGGATGGAAAAACAAACAATATTTTAGAATTCAAATGGTAGATTTCTTGTATATCCTAACAGATAAGAATGCTTGTAGTTTGTATATGTTATACAGAATACATAGATAGAACCATCTTAAATACCTGTAAAATAATAGTGTTTTTCTGTGAAGTTTTATTTTTAAAGCTATCCTTGTTGACTTTCATGTTATTGTGTACGTTACAGGTTGTACCAGTGCAGGTCCTCACTTCAATCCTGAGGGGAAAACTCATGGGGGGCCAGAGGATGAAATAAGGTATGTATATTTTTTTCCTCTCCTGTGTGTGATTTAAAGGTAACTTCTAGTGGAGGGGGTTTGCATTTTGCAAACCAAGACCACCTTTCTAATTCTTTTAACTTCAGGTTAGATACTGTATATGTGTTCTGTTTGAAGCTTTCCAAAAAATTCCCAGTGTGTATATTAGTCACAGGTACTAACTTAATAGTATACCTATTCACAATATTTGAAATGCATAATTTGCAAAGCTCATTTCTTTCTTGGAGGCAATAAAGTTGTTGCTCAGGCGTGCATGTGCACAACTGTTGCTTCAGGCGTGCATGTGCCCAGTGACTTGGCTCACAATCTCAGAAATATTTATCTCTGCCTGCACATGCAAGATAAAAGTAAAAGTCTCTGAACCTCTAGAGTTTTGTGCAATGGTCCTATTGCTAGTTTGCCATTTTGTCTGTCTCTTCAATTATTCATTTCATTTATTCTTAGCACCTTTGTTAGCTGCTTGCTTTTGGTACTTCATGGGGACACATGCTTCCTTCAGTAATTTAGGTTTCCTTTTATTATTTTGTTATAGCTTTTGACTTGGCCACCTTTGTCTCTCTCAAAAAAAGCGTCCCCTAACCTTTTGGGCAACGGACCGGTTCCATGGAGAGAGGTTTTTCCACCGACGAAAGGGGCTGTGGTTTTGTGTGCTGCTTGAGCGGATGGGGCTTCGCTTGTTTGTGCAGTCCCGTTTTTGACATGCTATGGACCGATTGCGGTCCACACACCAGGGGTTGGGGACCCGTTTTAAAACATTTGTTTTAAATCTCAGCCCTAAGTATTGTGTCCTTAAAGAAATGGCAACTGATGTGCTGTCTAAGAGGCTTATAAAGATTAAAAGTACAGGTAGTGCTCAATTTATAATCACAATTGAGCCTAAAATTCATTGCCAAGCAAGACTGTTGCCCTATTTTATAACCTTTCTTGCCATGGTCATTCAGCATTTCCGCTAACTTTACTTGTAAGACGATCCCAATGGCTCGGGAACATTGCAGCCATCATGAGTCAATTGCCAAGCATCTGAATTTTGATCATGTGACTAAGGAGATGCTACAATGGTGGTGTGAAAAACAGCCATAGGTCTTTTTTCAGTGCTGCTGTAACTTTGAACAATCACTTAACAAACTAACTACCTGTAGTCATTTTGGGAATGAGGTATAATTTTGATAAGTAAATGAATAAATTGATTTTTCACCAGATTGTATTAAATGAACGGGTTCTTTCCTTAGTATCTTGTTCAGAGGCACCAAGCTAGAATATTTAGGGGAATATTTCTGTATTTCTATATACTAGTTTGAAGACGTAGCAAGAGATTTGTGCTTCATACAGTTTATTCAGCATTGCCAAAAATAAAAATACAGTTACTACTTGAACAAGCAAAATACAGCCATACAATTAAAGGCATCAGTACTTGTATACACATGAATTATAATGAAAATATCAATTTGTATTTGTAGCTTTATATTACAAATAGACCCCAGCAGAACTCTTCAGGACATTCTGGAAACTTGTTATAAATTCTCTTCCTATGTCATTAACAGCTGCTGCTTTAAGAATTACACAAAAGGAGATCCAGTATTTTGTTCATGATAACAGTGTAAAAAAGGCAATGGCTGCAATAGGAAAACTTTAAACAACTAGCATTGTATTTGGCATTGAAGTGTTCTACAAGTGAAGCCTTAAGACTAATGTTACGGGCTTTTAGGTGTAACTGGATATTGCATTTGTAAAGGATTCTGTTTACAGCAAATTTTAAATGTTTAATACCTAAATATTGACTTATATTGTTAAGAGTATTATTAGCTGGCTATAGTATTTCTAATGGTTGACTACAACTGGAATGATTGCAAAACTGATCAACATGACTTTTCAGGCTTGAAAACAGCTGTATGGTGGCAATACGGTAGAAAATTATGTATGAGAAACATTGTTGGTCGGGTTTTATTGTTAACTCTGTGAAATAACTGTATTCCAGGCATGTTGGTGATCTTGGAAATGTGATTGCAAATGCATCAGGTGTTGCAGAGGTGTCAATGGAGGACCAGTGTATTTCTCTCTCAGGCCCACATTCAATTATTGGACGTTCTATGGTGGTAAGTATGGAAATTTATTTTTTATTCTGGCTTTCACTATCAACCTTTGTAAGTTGAGTGACCTTTGTAAGCAATTTGTTTTTTAAAAAATTGTAAACCCAGAATTTTCAGGTGGTAATCAGCAGGGACTTGTTTTGTGTAAAACCGTAGATATGGAACCCATTGACCAAACCAGATTTCTTGATGTCTTGGTATAAATTATAGATGGAGAAATATCCAGTAGAGGTCCATAATATAAGATACAGTTCTGCATAGGCTTACATTTTCAGATTAATCGTCATAGAAAGATGTACCTGTACACTAGGGATATTGAACATTCATAGAGTTGCCAGTGGCTCAAATCAGGCTGGCTAGTAACAAAGAATGCTATGAGATGTAATTCATCACACATGGAGAAGAGGAAACTATCCAGATTTGGTAGCTGTATTAGGAGCATATAGGAATAACAACACAACACAGAAGGCAGGAATCCTTTTTTGATTCCTTAATTGCATTTATCTAGAACATAAGTGTAAATTTTGATCACATACTATAATGGCTCTTATTTCTCATGAAGCCTGCTTGCCCTGGAACAAGATTGCTTAATATCTTGTGAGCATTTTGTGTTCTTGTTGCAGCAAAGGATTTGCCAGTATCTTAAGTAATTTTAACTTACTGTTAAAACTAGTAGATGCCGCCGCCTTCATATTAAGATATGGTAGAATATGTAATTTCTGGCAGGTATTTATAATTCAACAAAGGTACAGGTATTTTTTTAAAAAACAACCCTGAAAATTGAGAATAAAATTCCAATTTTTATTAAGTAATAGCTTTGACCTGAATGTGTTGATTTGTGTCTTTTAGGTTCATGAAAAAGAGGATGACCTGGGTAAAGGAGGAAATGAAGAGAGCTTGAAAACTGGAAATGCTGGCGCTCGTCTAGCTTGTGGGGTAGTTGGTCTAGCTAAAGCATAAAGTACTTCTATAAGCGAAAATGAATAGAATCAGCAGTACAGTAGGTGGAATATAAATGTGTCTGTAGAATTACCCGTTACTGGGTTTTGTTAATGGTTTAAAAAATAATCTTATGGTTGTATTAAATGGAATTTAAGCTGGCAAGTCTTGTTGTTTCCTTTACCTTTTTATCTGTTATTAAAGTAAATAAAAAATGTAAAATAAAAGCAGAGTATTGGTATTATGTGAATGTTGAGAGTGCAGTTTTAAAAAAAAAACATTCTAAGGGAAATGTTTTGGACATCTGAAATCGCTCTAATGCTAGTTTGATAATCCTATTCTTTAAAAATCTAGCAAATTCTCATTCTAGGATTTATTTAATAAATCAAGCCTGGTCAAAATAAATCTTAAGTGACAGCCTGATCACGGGAGATCACATACTCCAAATATTTATCCAAACTTTCTATATGGAACTGTTGCTGCTTCCTATGGGATGTGGTTTAAAATGTTACATTTTACAAGAAACCAACAAAATATTTTCATTTAAGTAATCTATGAAGTCTACATAACTATATTACATTACCTTTATAAAGGCAGTTGCTGAACAGAAGTCTTGCCACTTCACTATGGAAAGTGAGACCTTTAAGGGTTTGATAACAAACTCTGGTAAACAAATCTGCAAAATCCTGTATGGCATTTAAAAAAAACCAAAACCCTAAATTTAGTAATAGTTTTATACTACTAATCCTATCATATAAAGATGGAATTTCAAAGAGCATTGTTAAAGACGACCATGCTGAAAATAAAAACAGATTAGTGAATCTGGTTCTATTTTTTTAAAATGTTAAAGGCAGAGAAATCAGAATTATTAGCAGTGGTTACCTGTGTTGGCCTTGTCTTAAAAGCTGTCTACCCTGTACTTGGCTATATATATGCTTTGTCCACACAAGTCTGTTTCACCACCTGGTAACTAGCAATGACTATAATCCATTAAACGTTTTAAGATCTAGAACAAAATGCAGGCCAACAAGTTGAGAGCTTTGTGAGTGCACCACATGGGAAATTTATATTTTAACACACTTTTTTTTCAAGCTAGTATTGATCATTTCTATTTATACATACATGATGATTTTCACTGAATTAGGGACTGCTTACTAAATGAATTTTAGAATCAATTTTGGTATGCTTGTAAATGGTATGGAGACAGTTCAACACAAATTACAAATTAATTTCACAAGAATATAAAAAGTTATTTTTTATTCTATTGCAAAGAAGAATTTTGCCTCAATTCATCTTCCAAAAGTTAAGTGGAGGGAGGGGAAGAATCTATACTTCCACTTAAGTGCGCATAACAAGCTATCTGAAAGACACACCAAATCAAAACAGAAAAGTTTCATGGCATCAGTACTTGCTGTTTGCTGCAGTTTTGGATAAGAGTATCACTGTGTATAGAATAAACCAAGGAATAAAATGTATGTTACTCTTAAGGCTTGCTGGCATTTGCTAATGGAGTTAATACTTGTTTCTTTCACTTACTACAAAGTTATGATGACACAGCCAGCTTAAATAGCTTGGTTACTTGGCGAAAGTATGCAAAAGTCCTTTTAAAAACCTTAGTAGTTTGCTTTCATATACTCTATTCCAAGACAATGTAACAGTGGTAATTTGGAGAACAAACTCAAACATACTAATGGATTAAATCACAAAAAGTTTTTCCGCAGGAGCTGGCATAAGTCCAGGAACTTATAGGGCAACATTTACCACGGCATTAATTGGATGGCCAGGAAAAAAAGTGACTTCACTGCAAACACCAGATTTCTTAAAACATTTAAAAGCTATTAATTTGTATCTAATAATGTAGTTAATTAAAATGCATAAATTTAAAATCAATGTAACTCACATATTTAGCTTCTGTGAACTATTATACAAACAATTTTAACAGATTTAAACAGTCTAATTTAGACTCCAGTACAGCATTAGTTCAAACTTTTAAGATGTTGAACAATTCTTTACCACTTCAGTGCAGCATAGGAAGAATAGCACACGTTAAGGATTGTTATGAAAATAGAGTTTATTAAAAACACATCCCTATTTTTAGGAGCTTTCACCATTTTACCTTCACTTAAATTAAAAAAAAATAGAAAGCACTTCTAAGTCTGATTTGTAAACTTTTTAAAGTGAAAACTTTAAAAAAGTTACAGCAGAAAATGGGTAATGGTTTATTTGTTTTCATGTTATTGTGTGGCTATTTTAAATAGAAGGGAAGCAATCAAATTGCTTACATGTCCCCATAAACTATGGGGGGAAGGGAATTGTGATATAGCAAAAGCAAATATACAGCATACTGTACAATTCTAAAGCTCTACACTCCGGTGTATTTTTTGACAAATTCCAGTCTCTAGCGAGGAGCCTCCGCAACTGAGCCAGTAGGTTTTTCAAGAGATGAGGTAGACTCAGATGCTACTTCTTCAGTTGGCTTCACACCAATAGGTTCAGACTCTTTATTAAGTTCTGAAACAGAGTCTTTGTTTTCTACTTTACTGCTCTGAGATTCATAGTTTTTGACCCCATCTACTCTGTCTGTTAACTCGGGCTTTTCCTTTCCTCGATTTTCATCTTTTTCTCTATGGGGTTCCCTATCTCTAGAATCTCTCTCTCTGTGTCCACTGAAACGCCGATTTCTTTCCTCCAAGTCTCTGTGTCTATCACGTTCAGGGCTTCTTCTTCCCCAATCTCTCCTTTCTCGATTACCAAGGCGTTCATGCTCTCTGTCATCATTACGGTTGCCATAGCGTTCACGTTCATTTTCTATCCGATTCCCAAAGGACCTCCTTCCGAACCTTTCCTGGTCTCTATGTGGAGTAAATGGTGGCCTATCATTTCTGAACTGCCTTCCATCTCTATTATCCTCAGATCCTCCTGGACCACCTCCAGGCATTCCACTGGGCCTTGCAAAGTGGCCTGGGGGTGGGAAAGGGCCCTTCATCCCATGAGGTGGAGGCATTCCAAAACCACCTGGCCCTGGAGGCGGACCTCTGTGCATCATATGAGGAGGCATGTGCCGAGGTGGCATCATTGGAAACCGTTGCAGATGAGGTGGTGGCATTCCTGGAGGTCTCTGAAGTGGTATCAAACCGGGTCGGGCACCTAAAAGGCCAGTAGAAGGTGTCTGAAGCCCAATCACTGGACTAGATGTAACTCCTTGAGTACCTAGTAAGGCAAAAAACATGTAATTAATTACAAGATACTACTTGTTCACATATAATCTCTCAAAAGATTAGACGCTCTTTTTCAGGTTTCAATTTTTGTAACATTAAATGTTTATAAACATTGAAGCATGCAACAACATTTAAGCAGGCTTTTACTAATAGTTTACTAATATCAATACACTTAAAATTTAGACCTGCCTTCAATTTTTTTCAAAAAGTATGGTCTACCAAAGCTGAAACACTATGAACGAGTACATTATTCAAACCCCATGTATACACTTTTCTGCAAGTTCAGCTCAATACCAATTTTGCATAATTGGTACTTATGCTACTAGAGAAGGTTGTACATAGAATTCTTTCAGTTTTTTTAATGGACAGAAAATTTAATGAATTATCTGTGGATCCCTACCATTTAATCAGCATGGCCAATTTAAATCCCTTTTATTTTAATAGGCCTATTGTAACCTTCAATATCTAATATACAACTAATTACAATTATACGATTATCTCAAAACTACCTCAAAAAACTTGTATTGATACAAGCTTTCTATCTTCCAGTTAAGAACTACCCTGCACCAATCTAAAACCCATTCCAGAAATTTAAAGTGATAGAATTCATTTTAAGATACATATATGTCCTTTAAAAATACATATGTTTAACAGAAGGGGGAGTGGTTTAAAGATTTTGCATTAAATGTTTTGCTGATAAAATTGGGTTTATAGTACCCAGAATAATTTTTGATTTTCTTTCTTTAAAGGTTTAACAAAACTCTAAAATGTTATGCCATAAAAGTATTTCAGACCCATCTTCATCCGTAAGAAACATCTAAATAGGAATAAGTAATTAAAACAATTTAATTTTCAACTCTATACCAAATCTTATAACCAGAGCAGAACATAAAAGTCCAAGTATGAATTGAAATTGCATTTCAAACATCCTATGTATTAAGTTTCACAACTAATTCACATTCCTTTGTAAAGCTGACACAAGAGTCAAAACAAAATAAAGTTTTTGCATTTTTAAATTGATGGGGCGTTATTTTTAGCAATCCAATATATTGTTGATTAAGGCTGCTTGGAGCTCATCAATTCTATGTACACTTGGTTGATAATAATTACAACTTTTATTTAATATGGTGTACTTAGTATATCTGTTTCAGCATTGTCTTTCCATACACATACATCAGTAAGCATAGCAATAATTCTAAACCCTTAGAAATACCTAATGCCCTGAACACAAGACTTCAGTAGAAATACTTTAAACCCAAGACTTTCTTGCTTAAAAGAAACAGAATTCCCCTTCCCCTACAATACACCAATGGGGTGGGCTGAGGGTTGTATCTATATTTGCTAAGCAGCCTCAAGTGCACATGAGAAAACAGTCTAGTTTTCTGAACCAGGGTTAGGCAATGTTTACAATGCCTCACCACTTCCCATTCACTAGTTGCCCAGAGTGCAAAACAAGTTTCATCATATATTGACAGGCAATGCCTGTCAATATATGACGGGGAGGGAGAGATTTATATGCTGACTGTTTTCATGACTCTAGGGTTAGGCAAAATAGCCTAGCTCAGCCAAAAATACTATCACTGGTAGAGCAGCGTCTCAAAGAACCTGATCAGCTTGGAGGGTGGAGATGACGTTTAGTATCTTCCTGCAGCTTTTTGTCACATGGTTGTGCCCAACTTCGGCACAATGTATATGGAAATATATACTATTATTATATTCAAAACATGATCCATGTGGTTGCAACAGGTTCTAGATCCCAGATGCAATTTACATATTCTTTGAAGACATTTCTCTTCACAAAAATAATCATCAGAAAACAAAATGGGTATGTTTAGTATTAAAGAAGTACATGTATCAAATAACACACACAATTTAAGACATCTAAACAACTATTGAAATGATTGAACTCAAGGACCAACTCAAGGAATTGCAACATAAACTATATTTTTAAAGACTTGTATTATTTAGAATTGGGATTATGTTTAGATTTTGTTTCTTGACATATTTTCCATACTTTTTTTTTCAAATAAAGATAAAGGTATAACTATAATTAGGAGGAAGAAAAGTAGTCACGAAATTAAAAGATTATTACACTAACCCATGCCCCATTGAGTCATTGTTTCAGAGACATTCCCTTACCCAGAGAAACAGAATGACAGAGGGGGGGGGGGAGCAAGGACCAGGAAACAATTTCCAACTTCCTGCTGGCTTCCCATTGAATTTCCTAGGTGAAATCTGGCAGGGAGAACCAGAAATCTGCCTCCCTCCCTCCCATTTCCATCAGGCAAGTAAAATGGTTGCTACTGGGTGTGGGAAAGAATGAGGGATTGACAAGAGTAACAAATGATGACTGAACATTGAAAGTAGATCGTACGACAACAGCAGCCGCTAGTGCTAACCAGCCATAACTTCCCAGTGTTTTATTATCCATGATATTTGTTTCCTTCACTAATATTCAATTATAATCTCCCTTCCACAATGACTTGCATTTATTATTCAGTGCTTTACATTCTGAAATTTTAAAAAATTCTTCATCTTCTTCCAAGTGACATCTTGTCAGGTATTTGAAGAGTGTTATCATATTCCCCCGTTGTGTTTATCTCGGGCTTAAATCTCTGCTCAAGAACTTGATTTCTAGTCACCTAACATTCTTGATGTCTTCCTTTGAACCTGTTGTAATTTCTCCCAATACTTTTTGAAATAACAGAATATAATAACAGAATTTGAAGGCACCTTGGAGGTCTTCTAGTCCAAGCCCCTGCTCAAGCAGATTGTATACCATTTCAGACAAATGACTGTACAGTCTCTTCTTAAAAATCTCCAGTAAATGGAGATTAAATGTGGGGTTGCAATGGATACCATATTCAAAATGGGGTGTACCCTTGGCTTACCTGAGAAAGAAACAATAAATAAAAGCCTTCTATAGTAGAGCCTTAAGAAACAAATGTAAAGATAAAAAAAGGAATCTGTAGCAGATCTGCACTGCTGGTAGCATGTTTGTGATCCAACTAAAAATGAATTGCCATGTGTTTAGCAGCAAGTACAAATTTACAGGGGTCTATGAAGAAAGGGTCAGAGCAGTGAACAAAGCAGAGAAAGCCCCTATTGAATTGAGGTAAAAGGATAAAGCTTTAACAAGAAACAAAAGGGGATGCTACGTGATGAAACTGACAGAACTGAGATATAGAAGATACACTGTGACTCAGAGTTTTGAAACCTGTTCCACACTGATAAAACAAACAGAAAATAAATACCAAAAGAAAAGGGAATACCGTGACACTTTTAAAAGGCAAATTTCCTTAACAATTAAAGGCAGGTTAATGAAGTAGCAGTCTGCTACGTATATTCCAAGGAACTTCCTGGCAGGTCATGCATCATGCAGCAGGAATTGTCTTGTGTTGCTTTTTGTTATGAGAACAGAAGGCACCAAGATATTCAATGGGTTGTTGTGGGGAAAAATAGGAGGCAAAAGTATTAAGTTATGTTCACCATCTTGCATTCATCATCACCATCATCATACTCAGATGCTATTTTTTGGGCTCCTTAAAAGATAAATACATCCTCCAGGACCTGAACTGCATATGGATTCAATGGAATATCAGCATTATGGACATCCCCAGCATTGTCACTGTTTTGACACTTCTTTTTGTTTTGATAGCATTAGAAATTTCTTTCGATGATATTTCCCACGTGGTCTTATCACTTAAAAGCTGATGGAAATTAAGAGACTGGGGCTGAATAAAGAAGAGTAAAGCAAGAGTTCTGACAAGCAGAAAAATAATGTGGATTAGTAACAGATTGCCAACTGAGTCAGTGGTGAAATGGTTGAATAAGAAAGGCAATTACAGCCAACCAATACATTTTATAATATAAAATAACACTTCTATTTTAGTCTGCAATGGCCAGGATGTAGTCCACATAGTATCCAGTTTCAGGCAGAAAACTTTAAGGTTTTAGAGAAACCGACAAATGTAAAAAAAAAAAAAAAAACAACTATCAGGGACTTAGAAGCTAAATCCCATGATGAGAAACTGAAGAAACCGAGAGCATTTAGTCTTAAGAATTAGGAATATAATTGCATATTTCAAAGTACACAAGCCTGTTTTCTTATAATTCCTATAATGCCATCACAGAAGTACACAATCACCTTTCACACAATGGAATCAATTACCTATATACAGGGAATGATTTGGATTCCTGAACTGAGCAGGGAGTTGGATTTGATAGCCTAAATGGTTATCCTATATATAATCATAGTTAAGGATGATTATACATGCAAACCTTTCTGCATCAAACAGCAAATCAAGACTAGGCATATATAAAATATTCCATTCCAGAGCCAGAATATTCTGTTGTAGAATATTACCTTGAAGAAAGACTACAAAAGTAGTTATGTAAAAACAGCTTAACCCTAAAAGAAAGAAAAAATGAGAAAAAAACCCTCAAGCTTGCCCTGTCATGATTCCCTTTGGCAGAAGATGGAGAAACTCTGTCATGCCTTTAAGATCCTATTATACCATGCAATAATAAGAGTTCCAGTAGTTCGTGTGAAGTCTGCTTTCTGACCATCAAAGGACTGACATCTGGGAATCTAAAAGGTATATTGTTGAAGATCTTCTCTGAACTCAGAAGGTAGTCCTTACTTAGCAATTGCTTCAGAAACCATTTGCAGTTATGATGGTGCTGAAAAATGATGAGCAATGGCTGAATTTATTACCTTCACCTCATGTTTATGTCATATGTTTACCATTACAGTACTGTGTAAAAATCACAAGCATAGTTGTGACCACTTTGATCAATAATCTTTCCAGTCCAAACCGATGCAGCCGTTATACGTAGCAGTTTTCCAGAAGCAAAGCTTTTGGAATAGAAAATGGTTGACAAGGCTCCATGGAACATAGCTAATGAATTTCAATTACATGAAAATGGAATCCAAATAAAATTGAGCCATTTTCTAACAGTAAGAACTATTTGACAATAAAGCCAAAATACAAAGAAAAATGGCCAATTTCCCTTCGCAGGAGATATTTGATTCGATGACCTAGTTGATATACTGTAACTACAGAACTGTAAATTACTTTGTAAGAGAGGATATACTAAATATCAAGATAACTAGGAAAACCCTAGTTAAAATCATGTATTGTCTGTCTTATTGAACATGAGAAAGAAATGTATCCATGTGGCGCAAGTGCAAAAGAAAGAGTTAGGTATATTATAAATACTATACACCTGCTTTTAACATCAGCATAAGTTAACAGCAGACTATCCATAGCATCTTCATAAAATTGCTGCATTTGTTTGCATATGGTTTTTCATCCCATATAAACCACCGGGGATTATTAGACTGTATGCGAATACACATTCAATGTCTTCATTGTCTTAGCTTTTGTTTGTTAATGCTATTAGATTTTGAGGTTCTAATTCAATTTTTAAATATATTCAAGCAAATTCCGGTATTTAAAAAAGTTCCATCTCAATTTACTCTACGTATGTTCATGAACTTGCTATGTTCCCTACCAAAAGTAATATGATTTACTGAAACTATACTAGGACAATAATCCTTTTCATACCAAGAGCAGTGGCTCACGTGGTTAGGATGCTGGGTTGGAAGTTAGTGACCCAAGTGCTGCTGCATGGCAGAGGGAACTCCCACCCAGCTCCTTGATGGGGACATGAAAGGAGGCACCATGGGTGTCTCCCAACAGTGAGGCTAATCCTTTCAACCCAGAAATGCTTAAGTGGTGCCTCCACTACGAACGGGAACGGGACCCTTTTCTGTACTTTAAGTCATTTTTAGGCACTAAAGTAGAAATAAAGCTATACTATTCCCAGCAACATAATTCAAACTAGGCCAAAACAATTTTCGGTTAGCTGCAAATATGGGTGCTTGTTTCTTATTTACATTTATTTAAAAAAGAGAGTGGATATTCATTCAATCCTATTAAACTGAGTTGATGAAATGTATTTTCTGAATTTTAAGTATTTCTCCTTTGTGCTTTAACAATGTTTTATAACAGCATTCCTATGTTGATGTTCAGCAGATGTAAATTCATGTTCAACAAGATACAGCTTGAATTTTAAAATGTGAAGTTAGCATTTCAATCTTTGAAAACTACAAGGCATATAATAGAAATATCTAATTATTCTGTGTAATTTCAAATGGTTTGTGAGGGAGCACTTGATTTCAGAGGATTTCAGAAGATGTCAAACATCTCACTTCTGAAGTTATACTCTTAATTATAACAAGTCAATTGTTCTTCATAAACATGTTAACAGCATAACAATTTCGACCTGCTTTTCACTGTGATTATTGCAAATAGGTATAGATAGTAGATAGATAGTAAAATGTTATTTTTCCAAGAACACAAAGTTATTGAACTCTTACATCTATCGAGTTAATGATACTGATCTGAAAATTATAAATAAAACTATAATAACCCACTGCTGGTTAATGTTTCATGTACCAAATGCTCTGGAATTATTCACTAGAAGGGATTAAATATGGCAATTTTAAATCCAGCATCAGATTTATCAAAGGAAAAAATTACTTATTTTTCAGTTTCTATTTATCAAGTCACATTTCAGTCAAGATGTTTATTCAATGGCAATACAATTAGATTATGTTACTCTTCTTACAATACATGGTTAATAATTATATAAATATTACTTTGTTAATTAGTGAATCTGTTAAAATGACTTAAACTAAAAATAATTTGCTTTGACTAGGTTTACATCCATTTTCTATTTCAGCCTTGTTAATCATCTCCAAGACATGCAGACGATATACATATGCCCATTGTGATTTTCTTTCTTTTATATAACAGCAAAATTACCTTTCCTTTACCAAAGTAGTAGCAGGTATTGCATATGTTGTATGTTTTTTTACAGAAAGATAAAAGACCAATGCAATTTTTTAAAGTAATGTGTATTGAATGCTGAATGCAGTTTTGCTAAAATGTGATGGTGAATCCTTTGTATCCATGAGTAAACCACTAAGAACTGAAAATAGAACCAACCTTTAGACTCAGGGGGACAGAGAGATGTTCTATATATGAGTCTAAGTAACTGAGACAATGACAAAAGAATCTTCCCTGAAATTTACTTATTCCACAAATTACTAAAATGATAGCAACATTTAGTAACATTTGCAGAAATCAGAACATAGTCACCAGAAATGAAGATATTCAGCTACAAAAACTATATCCATCACTTGATACTGAATATTGAAAGTTTATGGAGTGCTTCATTATTATGGGATTATTCAGCATTCATGAACCCAAATATTCTACCAAATATTACAAAATGGTTAATTCCTCTAGAAAAGTTTCTCACATTTCTTAAGAGGAGTTTTATAAACCAGAATGGTTTTGTTAGCTTTGCAGATTTAAATGTTAAACATAGTGTGTTCATGTAAATGACATTAGCATTCACTTGGAATATAGAAATTTAGTTTTCATTGCAAAAATATGTCCTAAGCCTATTGGCATTTTTCTTCACTAACAAGATGAAAATAGAACATAATCAATGCCATTAATTTACATAATTTATGCAGGCAGCAAAATTCATAGTATTATGAAAAATGTAGCATATTAGACCCAAAATTACAACTATGCTGGTGACAATTCTACTTAGCCATCAATATTTCTAGAGAAGATGCATCCATACAACTTTATTTCATTTTTAAAAGGATATCAGCACATTGGACTACAGCTTATATCCACTTACACGGGAATAAGCACATTTCTTTTAAGCAAAGATACACAGTACTGCATTATTAGTGTCACAACACTAGAAGGTACAAGTGATGTAATGTTCTCAGTCTGTCATATGAGTATCTCCGTTGAAAACGGTATATGGGAATCCACACAACTTTTTTGAAATTATATCTGTAGTTTTTAGGTTCCTTTTTCTGACACATCCAGCAAGCAGTATACCTTCTAGGTAACATGTTCATAATACAGATTTATTGATTTATGTATTAGTTATATCTCACCCTCCTTCAGGAGGGCAAGGTAGCATACACAGCAGT
The DNA here is from genome assembly GCF_964273705.1 of Natrix helvetica. NCBI lineage: Eukaryota > Metazoa > Chordata > Lepidosauria > Squamata > Natricidae > Natrix > Natrix helvetica. The sequence continues at coordinate 52,388,622 of NC_138550.1, forward strand.
CTCTCAAACAACATGAGGTATTTTGGGCTGAGGAGTGTGATTGGACCAAAGACTTCCAGTGAGTTTATATGGTTGAGGGTAAACTTGAATTTGGCTCTCCAGTTTACTCCAACACTTGGAACTATTACATACCCATTACCTTGTGTTTGCACTGATGTTTCAAAATAATATTGAATATTACCTTCAAGTAATATATTCAAGTATGCCCTGTCCCTTCCAGATCATGTGACAAGTTCTTCCATAAGGCTTTCTATGCTGATTTTCCCTGCCATATTATTCAATACCAATTTCATACTAAATACACCTAAAATGCCTTTTAAACATGATTGTATAGACTTTTCCATAGCATCTGACTATGACTTGTTATTTTTTTGGAGAAGCATTACAACTTACCTTAGATTTTTTTAAAGGAACTCTGTTCAGCAATTTCGCCTTGATTTGACTGACACTGGTTCTCCATATCATTTCTATATTTTTTATTTGTTAGACCCTGAGCTGTTCAAGAAACTTGAAAGTAATCTCTATGTAAAAGACTAAAGTATGCAGTGCTGTTTTAGAGACTAAAACATTATGAATGTAACACAACTGTTAGGAAAAAGAAACGTATGAATATGTGTGCATGGATTTTGAAATGCATGTTAATTTAATACATATGTAGATTAGGTAAAATGTATGTTATGTCCATCTGCAACAATACTTGCTGATCCAGGAAATTATCATCTTACAACCAGAATATTTAGAAACATGGCTGCAGTTATAGACTAGTTTCAGTTGGAGATAAATTTCACTGTATCAGATTTAACATGATCCAAAGATTAGGTAATCCGAATTAAATTATTCAGTGCCTAAAGCAATTTCATTTACTAAAGTTAAGTGGAATAATAAAAATTTGAAAACACTAATTTACAAAATAACAAATTGCTTTCTGGATAAGGAATATACTATCCAATTAACATTAATAAATTGCTCTTTATGGAGGCAATTTTAAACTACAGTCAAATTCATACTGACTGAGAGGGGCAGGGGGAGATTTATAGGCTTCCTTTCTCTGCCCCCATCCCCAAAAGATCCTAAGTGTTGGTGCAGCCACTGAGGGACTGCAAATAAGTTTGCTATATTAAGGTAGCAAAATACATGTACTGATTTGAAAAGAAATGTTTTGGGGTGCTGAAATCAGCTTCCATCCTCCTTTCTTTTCAAATCCACTGCAGAATTTACACAGTGCCTTAACACAATAAGCACTGAACTGAAATTGAGATTAGGTAATACATTAATGATTGTTGGCAACAAGCCCTTACATTAAGCACCTCGTCACCTAGTTCCTTGGATTCATATAGTTCAGAGACCCTGAATCCATTATTTCACTAAATTTGGCATGTAATACTTCAGATCTTAGGTGGGTCAAGAAAACCCTGGTGCCATTCATGATCCCAAACTGACAGTTCCAAAATTTTAACTATAATTGATTGGCTTATCCTAAAGCTGCAGTTGCCAGAAAAAATAAGTTTAAGTCTTATATCTGCAAAAGTATTTATACTTTCTAACACAAGCCTGATATGAAATTAAACTTTATCTTCAACTGCACATTAAATATCCTCACTCCCCTATAACTATGCAAGTAACAAAATAAGCCAGTACCAAAGATTAATCTGACAATAGCTTTTCTTTTCCTTCAACTTTTTATAAACCTTAAGCAATATATGTGGATTGTAAGTAGTCCTCGACTTGCAACAATTTGTTTAGAAACCATTCAAAGTTACAACGGTGCTAAAAAAAAAGTTACAAGTCCTTGCACTTACAACCATAGCAACATCCCCAGTCATATGATCAAAATTTGGTTGCTTGGCAACTATTTACATAATACATGACTGTGTATCTATTTACAATAGCTGCATCTACAACTTAATGACCATTTGATTCACTTAACAACTGCAATGATTTACTTAACAGCCGTGACCAAAACAAAGTCAAAAAAATCAGATGCAACTCACTTAACACAGCTACCTTATTTAAAAATAGAAATTTTGGCCCCAGCTATGCTCCTACATTGAGGACTACCTATATCAGTTTTCTGCTCATAAATGTTAACAAATGTAATCAAATGCCCAAGTACTTAAAACCTTGTCCAAAATGGTGTAATTCATAATTTATAAATTTGTCAAATTCTTTTACCATGGATTCCTCCCCTTAGCTACTTCTTCCCATTACATAGGCTCTTTGGGGTGCTCTAAGCTCATACTGATGAATAAATAAGAATAAAAAGCACAGATCAGAAAGGGAAAGCCAGAATCAGAAAGTATTCTCCATAATTCATGGTTTTGTAACATATTAATTGATGTATACTAATTTTACAAACACACACATATAGAGTGAATCTTTTTATTATACTACGAATTATTGTGATTTATAGTCCTTACTTTAGATTACTTGACCTTAAAGGTAATTTTATAGTTCTATATTTCAAAAATCTAGTTTTGGGAAGCACAATCTTAGTGTGAAAACTGACCCATGATAGGAAGCAGGAAAAGATAGGATTAAGAAAAAGAACTAGCAACTGTATTGGACCATGGCTTTGTAAACCACAGGTATGACATGGTGAATGAATAAGTGAATGAATGAATGAACATGAACAATTGACTGGATGCAAAGGTTCTGGTATTAGCCATTTGAATGCTCCATTGTAACAATGGAATGAAACATTGGATGCAATTCACTGGAAGCAAAAGATTATATGTCAAAGGAATATATGATGTGCTGATCAGCTGTTCTGTGCCCAACATAGTAGTAGCAGCACTGCAGCTGGTGGCAGCCCTCAAGTTTTTGTTGTGCAGATCTGCTATAAACTTATTAAGAACTTATTCACAACATATTTTGTTTTGAATTAATGGACAATCTGAACTTTAATAACTATGTATTGTGGAATGCCAATTGTTGAAAAAAAATAAATTGTAAATAATTCCAGAGTAGGTTTTCTGAAACAATTGTGAAAGTAATAAATCGGTGGTCTGAAAACAAATCTTGACACAGCTGATGGGTATTGTGTGATAAATGTCTCATAATATTTGTACATTTGATCAAAAGGAATTATTTCTAAGGTATTTTTCTTTCTTTTGGATTATGAAAGTATATGAAATCTAGACAAAAAATGGCAGAACACTAGAATAGCACAGAGAAGTAAAGAGTAAAAATATAAGACATCGGTTGCTTGAGAGTTGTCACAGCTAAATAATAAATGCAGGCAGCGAATCACAAACCTAATTTCCACATCTCACAATGAGATTTAAATTGAAGGGAAAGAAACTAAAGTATTTTCTAAAATATCAACTAAGCTCCCAAAAGACAGAGAGAAGTTCTTCAGGTAAGAGACTAAAAAGACAGCATTTGGGATATGGAAGTGTGTGTATTTGAGAAATACAAAGAGGAACTGTTTTCATCTTTTCTATTTGAAAATGTATTGAAGTTCAGAGGGGAAAACTCTGGTAAGTTAACAATCAAATTCCAAATCTGCTAGTTTAGTTGGAGTCAAAATATTTGAAGTGTTCATTTTACTAAAATGTATATCATATCATTCTCTATCAAAATCAATTTATCAATTCAAGCTTTTCAGGATGAATATTGTTCTTCATTTATTCATAAGCAGAATTCAAAAATTAAAGGCTTAACATTCCAGCAGCCCGGATTATATTTTGGTTTGTAGGAGTTATCCATCTGGAATGAATACAGAAATGTGGCACTGCCAACACCTGAAAGCTGAACTTACCAAGAAGTGGGACTGGTTGGGATACAGAAGCTGATATACTAGCAGAAGTGACAGGTGGCGGAGCATTTGGATATCCTTTGGAGGCTTCTGCATTTTCACCATTTCCTCTAGCTCCAGAAACTACTGTTGGAATAGGGTTCCCTATAGAAGAGTCTTTTGCAGTGTCTTCATTTATAGTGGCCACAGTAGCTAAAAATGACATTAATAACATTTTAAATAGCATAAACTTCTATTGGAATTATCTTTAACACCAAACAACTCTCACTTACAATTTGGGATATTTACTCCTCCAGAAGGAGGGACAGAAACTGGAGGAACTGAAACCGATGGATTAATGGGAGGTGGTGGTCCAGGAGGAAGAAAACCTATGAAGAAAGAAATAATGAAGTATCACTTTTAGAACAGCCATCCATTCAACTGATCTATAAACAGAAAGCCCTACTTTCTAGAGTACCTAACTCATAATGGATATGCCTACAAACTTTCTAGGAACTATTAATATACCTGGTGGCAAATGCATTGGATTGAAGCCTGGTCGCATAAATGGTGGTGGTGGTGGTGGAGGAACTCCAGGACCATATCCAGGAGGTGGAATTCCTAATGGAGGAGTAAATGTAGGAGGCTGAAGGGTACCAACCATTGGAGGACCTGGTTGATGTGGTGGCACCTGCAATTGGATAACATGATTTCCATTTAATTGCATAGTTTCTTATCCTTACAGGTAACTTTACAATGATGTCAGAAACAGAAAATTGGTAAAGTTCATTTTAATTAAACCCTCACCTCAAGTTCTTAATAGTTAGAAATTTAAATTCTGAATCACAAATAAAATAAACCACCGATAAAGGCTATTTTTAAATCAAGATATAGTTCATATCGAAACAGTCGGGACAAAAGCAAGTATTCAGAAGTTCCTTATTTATCTGTGTCTTCCTTTGGCATAACATATATTATTTCTTTAATTAACAGTGTACATTTAAACAACCTAGTAGTTCATACAATGTCATATTTGTAAGTGCTGATTGAAATGTTGTTTTAGGGTGTTTTCCAAAAATGTGTTTTTTAGATGGAGCAGTGCAATTAGTGCACCTATGGAGTCCAGCACAAAAAGCTACTAAGAATGTTTAGGTTATAATTCTTATCTCTCAGTGAAATTCTGTAACATTTCTTTGAACTGCTTTGCACTTTTCTTTTGTATCAAACTTTTCCCATGTTGGGATTCATCATGTTGGAATACATGCTTCTACCATTATAAAATTTGAAAATATAATCAATACGAAGTTTATTATGCATAATGAGCAAGACTAGTATATTGTTTGTTAAGTCCAGAATTGCTGGAGAATATCACAATGGGAAAGGATCTTTAATTGTTAGTATTTTTTGTTTGTCTGCTTGCTGAGTTGTATAATCATTAGTTGTCTGTGATAACTAATCTCTTTTACCATCAATTCTTTCTTGTTAGCATCAATAAAATGATGTAACATTACCACTCATGATATTGTCATATGTTAAGTTGAATTGAAATAATTTATACTTTAATGGAACCAATAATAATACATTCCTGATTAGCATAATTCTTCATATTCAAAATTTTTAGTGCAATTGGATAGAGAAAAATAGTAATTACAAGTAGTAAAATATTTTAAATGCTGCATCATCTCTATAAAACAATTAAAAGGTTAAAAGTAAATGTGTATTTTATTCATTCAATGTTTGTTACACAAGTAGACAAATTCAAAAATAGATTAAAACTATTAGATTTTAATATTTGTATAGTTTTATTTTCTATTTCCTTATTTCTTTACGAGGTATTTTAAATTGGGTGCAATGTTTCACTTGATGTTCAACAGTATGTTGCATACACTCATTTACAGGCTGTCCTTGACTTACAACCATTTGTTTAGTAGCCGCTTGTAGTTATGACACTGAAAATAAGAGATTACCAGTTTTCACATTTACAACCGTTGCATCATTCCCATAGTCACATGATCAAAATTCGGGCACTTAGCAACTGGCTTGTATTTATGACAGCTGCACTGTCTCAGGGTCATGTGATCACTATTTGTAACCTTCCCACCCGGCTTCTGATAAGTTAAGCCAATGGGGGAAGGCAAATTTGCGGTATGATTCACTTAACAACTGCAATGATTCACTTAACAACTATGTCAAAAAATGTTGTAAAATGGAGCAAAACTCATTTAACTCTTACTTAGCAATGGGAATTTTGGGCTCAGTGGTTATGTGTCAAGGACTATCTGTACCATAAAACACCTTAATAAAGAAATTAAAAGTGGAGATGGTCATTAGAGATAATATGCTAGGATAACACTTTAAATTTAAACTGTGATTGCATTTTTCAAAAAAAAACTCTGCATCATCATTGTTTTCCATAAAACAGAAAAACTACATAAATATGATAGTTGTATTTTTTTTCCTCTTATGATTTGATATCCTTCTGCTATGAATTTAGCATCTGATATACACTCATCTACATATGTAAACACACTTGAAGCTATTACATAAGTTGAGGAATATTTGAATTATTCTTTTGATAAAAATATATTCATTTTTAAAATTCTTGTTAAAGTAATTTTAGTTCTTAACTTTGTTTATGATTATCGTATTTTTCCATTTATAAGATGATACTTTTTCTTTAAAATATTTACCTGGAAATGGAGGGGTGTCTTATACATGGGGGACCAAGAGAACCACAGTTGCAAAACTGCTGATACCTTCTCTCTGCAAATTAGCCTCACAAGCGAAATTTCTGATTGCAGAGACAAGTTACCCTGTTTGCCTAAAAATAAGACCTCCCCAGATAATAAGCCCAATCGGCTTTTGAGCGCATGTGCTAAAATAAGCCCTCCCCTAACATATTTAAGTGCATGTGCAGTCAGTCCAGGGGGGGAGGGGGAACATGTTCCACACGCCCCACATGCACCTGCAATCTATATGGAATGGTTTTGCGAAGGCTGCTCCCGCAACCCTACAGTGCCCCTTCTCTTAGTGGCAGCCACAAAAAGAGCAGCAGTGATGCTAAGGCTGGCTAGAGTGTGCCAGAAACAGAAACTGAATTTCCGGCCCTCTCTGGATCAGCTGATCTGCGGGCTGCAATTAAAGAGCCTCCTGCACTTCAAAAATAGTAAGACCTTCCCGAAAATAAGGCCAAGTCTTATTTCGCCCCCCCCCCAAAATAAGACCCTGTCTTATTTTTGGGGAAACACAGTAACAGGTTTCATCCAATCATGAGCCTTATGTAACTGACGTCAGCTGATGCTCTGGAGAGCATGTAGCCAGTGTCCAGATGCGATAGGGAGCAGTAATTTCGGAGTGTTCTGAGCTCATAAAAATGTCAGAAAACAAAAAAATAAATATTGGTACCAGTAATCGAATGTCTTACTAAAATAAATGTCTTCTATTTAATGTTTAAAATGTTGATTTCTGAATTTTGGGTAAGAAAGTGAGGGGGTGGGCATACTATACATAGGGGCATCTTATAGATGGGAAAATAAGGTAATTACATAATGTACAAATTATTTGACACTACTGTTCCTAAAGATTATACTTTTTAAAAAAAGCTTGCAGTATGATTTATTTCACTTATATCATTTTTTTAAGCAAAGTGCTAAAATGCTCCAGAGCAGGAATGTCAAACTTGATTTCATTGAGGGAAGTACCAGGGTTGTGTTGGAGGGTCAGGGTGGGCATGGCCAGCTCAACGTCACTCATGTCAGGTCAGGGATGTCTGTGGTGGCCCAAGTGTTCTACCAGCGAAAATGGGCTTTCGGGCTCTGCTTTCGGGTCCAACAACCTCCTGCAACCCTCTGCCAGCGAAAACGTAGGCGGCCTTCCCAAGCTCAGTTTTTCCTGGCAGAGGCACCGCTATTTCCATGGCAGCCCCACGGGCCGAATCAAAGAACCCCATGGGCAGATCCGGCCCCTGTGCCTTGAGTTTGATACCCCTGCTCTAGAATCATCAGTTTGGAAAATCTAACACACTTCTAAGGCTTTAATTCTGATGAAATCTACACCACAATTTCTTCATGAAAGATCCTCAGAAATTATATTTTGTAAGTTAATACTGTATATTCTTTCCATTCAACTTAGTATCTTCTCTACAATTTAATGGGGGAAATCCTCAATTTATGCATCCCTTTTTTAAAATGCTGTGTAATGAAAGTAATTTCACTGGAAGGACACACTCAATATTATTTTTCAGGTTCTCATTCACAATTAAAAACATATCTTCTGTTTTCTATTAATTTAACACTCATGCTAATTTTCTACACAATAAAGTTATCATGACCTGAATATTACAGGATGTTTGGCTGTCCTTTAAGCTGAAAATCTTAACATTACGAAGAATTTCAAATACAATTTTTAGAAATCGAACCCATATTACATACATATCAAAGGGAAGTATTTGAAGTTATACAAGTATTAAATTGAAATATGGAGGGGGGGAGGCGCATTGAACTTGCCTGTGGTGGTGGTACTGTTATTGGTGTAGGCATAGGTATAGGCATTTGGATTGGCAAAGCTTTAGCTACAGGTGACGTTTGTTCATTATGTGCAGTATCACCACTTCCAGCTCCTCCATTCTGGGCTAACTGGTTTTCTGATTTTTTGGGAATTCCTTTCCATTCTATAAAAGATTAAAAAGAATGTAAAAATATTTGATCTCAAATTATTCATTCATTTAAACTTATCTTTAAATTGCTTTAAATATGTTTAATTCCTTGTGCACACAAGGTTGCCTAAACACATTGTATACAGAATTCATACATATGTCTTTATTTATTTTTCTTTGGATGAAGGCAATCTTCTTCATAAAAAATGTAGCTTTTTTAAAAATACTGCATCTTCAACTCAGTCCCTTTATACTGCTTTCTAATCATTATATATTCAGAATTATGGTCAAGAAATATTTTTATAGTAATCCAGCACAGAAAACTTTCCACAGTCTTTTTCATGAAAATGATTATTTATAAAACTGGATGAATGATACCCAGAAATATAGACAGAAGAAACAAATACAAATTTCACTTCCATTAGCGGAAAAACGTGTATGTATATCCCTAAATCTATTTAAGACGATTTCACAATATTCAAGTTTTTCTGTGCAACAGATGGATGAAATAAGCAGAAACTCAAAATACTTTCCTTCTCAAATGTGTGTGTATATAGCAATAGCACTTAGACCTATATACCACTTCATAATGCTTTACCGCCCTCTCTAAGTGGTTTACAGAGTCAGCATATTTCCCCCAACAATCTGGGTCCTCATTTTACCCACCTCAGAAGGATGGAAGGCTGAGTCAACCTTGAACCTGGTAAGATTCAATCGGCCAAACTGGTGATCATCTGGTGATCAGCAGAAGTGGCCTGCAGTACTGCACTCTAACCACTGCGCCACTGCGGCTCATATGCTGTCAAGGTATGTCACGATGTTAAAAAGTTTGCTAGGCCTGAACTGCCTAAACTGACACTCAAGAGTTAAACTAAGAAAGCTTTATTGCGCAGGTCATAAAACAAAAAAGGGTTCTTATCTGAAAGTGATTTATTGCGCACGCGTTACACATTCCAAAATTCCTCTCTTCTTTGTTCGGCAGCCAACTTTGGCAAACGTAGCTTTCATTATCAAAATGTAACCAATTAGTTATTTTCTGTTTCATTTACTTTATTTTATTATTAAAGTTTGTTTATTAATTAGAATATTTTCTTAAAGACTTATTTTTCTAAATATCTCAAAAGATATGCGGAAGGGAATCAGCCACGGTCCATCGATCTCCAACAGGGTGTTTTTTCCCCTGACAACTTGGTATGCAGAGTTTGGTTTTTGATGATACCAGCTGAGATGGTTACAATTTATGGCTGTATTTTCCCTTCATGCTATCTAAAGATAACCGACTAAGCCTAATTAGCAATGTCGGAGAAAAAGAAAAAAAAGAAAAAGAAAGATGGGGCGAGCACAGATGGATCAGCTTCCTCTGACAAGGAGGCTCCCTCGGACACAGAGAAGCAAGATCAAAACGTGCTTCAGGAACAACAAATTCCTTCAGGTGCCGAGCCAAATATGGGAGAAGGAGCTACAGGACGCGACATCCACGAAACGAGGTCAGTGGTTCCTCCTTCTAAAATATCTCCAGGAGATTATGAATTTTTGGGGGCCAAGCCAAAACTTCCCACTCTGCCAGAGCCACTCCATTCCCAGACCCTCGCAGATTATCAAACGATTGATGAATGGCAACTGCCGGCACAGAAAATATCCTCCCACGCAGAAAGCAGATTTTATAACATCTCCCCAGATGGTGAGCAAGAAATGCAAAGCTATCTAGATCAAATAGAACTGTTTGAAAAATATGCTAGGGAGGCGAGAGTGTGTTTTGAAGAGATAAGGCGAAGTAGAAGAAGCTCCCCCACTCCCAAAAAGTCTGAGGACGCCATCTTGTCTTCTTCAAAACAACAGCCTAAGACACACCCCACAGAGTTCATTGGTCAATTAGAACAAAGAGACATGTACACGTCACCGAGGTCACGTGGTCCCTTTGAGTCGACTGAACTTCCGCATACGTATAGAAAGGAGAGGCAGCCAAAAAGTGAAGCTGCACTGCCATCTGCTGGCGGAGAAAAATTATTACAGCAAAAGATTAAGCAATTGGACCAGATTTTCAGAGATATGTCTATGAGTCCTTTAGAAGCCAAAACTTTGTCTCCAAAGGTTAAGTCTTCAACACCCCCTGGCGGTGTGGAATTCTCCCTAGATGGAAAAAGGCAAAGCCAAAGGCAAATTCGAGGAAGCCAATTTGATGTTGCCACGCAAAGGCCAATGATGCAACCCCAGCATCCCCTGGTTCAACAACCAGCTTTGCAACCAGAGCAACAAATCATTCCTCAGCAGGTATTCACAGTCACCCCCTTGACTGGTGAGTCCAAATTAAAGGAGTCAGGAGAGAATTATAAAGCCTGGGTCAGTGAAATTGCGCTCTTGCTTCGAAGAGAAGGCACATATTCCATGGTTTTTGATCCTCCCCGTCAACCCTGGACACCTGCAATAAGAAACCTCGAAAACAGAGCTATCACGACTTTACTCATGTCAATGGAAATTGAGATCCAAGGTATCTTTCCACCTGATGCAACTGCCCAAGAAATATGGGCTATTTTGGAAGATTGCTACAGGCCCGTTTCAATTGAATCCTCATGTTTGCTCATGTCTGAGTTCCATGGTTCGAAGTTGAAACCTGGTGAACGAATTGGTGGACATTTGACCAAACTGAAAAGAATGAGAAATGAATTGAGACAAAATGGCCATGTAATCGATGATATCCAAATGATTAGCATCATCATTAACTCATTGAATTATGAATGGAAAGATGCTGTTGCAAAGATTAACTACGTGCCTATTGCTCAACGCACAGTTAACCACGTTTGCAGACTTTTAGTGGAAGACGAAGCTATCAGGTTAGCTACCCCACATCTGCAACGGCCTCCAGCACCAAAGGCTCCAGCCAGACGTCCCTTCCGAGGAAGAGGCTACGCTCCAAGGATGCCAAAATGCTACACCTGCAACCGTGTGGGACATGACACCCGGGATTGTCCCCAACGAGTTCCAGCTCCCGCCACGTACCAGCCCAGAGGAACAGATTCCAGAGGCAGAGGTAGAGGCGGAAGACAAGGTCGTCGTGGTCCAAGGCGTGATCCACAAGCTCCGCTTGCAACACTGGCCATAACCAACGTTCCACAACCTGATCCAAAGTTCGACAGACGTCTTTTGTGGACTTTAGATAGTGGAGCAGCTGTGCACGTTACCCACAGAAGGGAACTTTTCACAGAGATGGGCGAACCAGAGCCCGAGTATCGAGAACTGTATTCCTTCACCAACCACACTTGCAAGGTTATGGGAAAAGGAACTGTTTACATTGAAGAACTCGATACACACATCCCTGATGTTTATTACATACCTTCAGCAACCAGTAATTTGCTTAGTCAAAGTCACTTGTCTAGAGAGTTAAAGTTCCAGGTTCACCACCTCGAAAAAGCAAGTTACTTAGTTAAAGATGGTGATATTGTTGCTGAAACCATGCTGATTGGTGGTGTTTATTACTTAAAGCCAAAGCCTAAAGGGCAAGCACAGGCAAGTATGCAAACTCCAAAAAGGCACAACGCAGACCCAGAGAGAGTTGTCCCAGAGAGAGAAAGCGTTACTGTGCCAAAGGCTCCTAAAGCCAACAAACAAAGAAAACAGAAACAGATTGCTCAAAGCAAGCCTGAGGGTCCTCATGAAACTGTTAATGTTGAGAATTCACTAACTGGTAAACCTTTGCATTCCAGGTGTATTCACAAGTGGCACAGAAGATTGGGGCATGCCAGTTTCCGTGTTCTTAGAAAGATGCCGGAGTTCGCAAAAGGTTTGGATCTAAAGGGGTGTAAGGTGTTTTTGGATTGTGCGGTTTGCAAAAAGGCTAAATCCAAGGCGGCTGCAATTCCCAAACACGCTACACGCCGGTCAACACGCATTTTTGATTTGGTACACACTGACATAGTGGGTCCTTTCCCACCAACACTTGGTGGCAGAAAGTATTTTTTAACAATTGTAGATAATCATTCTAGATATGGATTTGTATATCCTATGAGAGAGAAATCTGAGACCTTTCAGATCTTTAAAGACTTTGCAGCGTTTGTTTCTACACAATACCAAGTTCGCATCGCCAGAATCCAGAGTGACCGTGGTGCAGAATTCATGTCTCAGCGTTTCCAGGACTGGATGCGTAAGAATGGAATTCTTCATCAGACATCTGCTCCATATACACCGGCTCATAACGGAGTTGTAGAAAGAAGACAAGGGGTTCTACAAACCATGATGCGTTGTCTTCTAGAAGATGCCAATCTCAGTAACGCATACTGGGGTGAAGCAATCAAATATGCAAATTACATTGTCAACCGTACTTGGAGCAGTGTAATCAATCAAACTCCTTTCTACATGCTGTATGGCTACAAGCCTAATCTCAAGAACCTCCATATTTTTGGTTCATATGCTATGGTGAACACTCCTATAACTCAAGGACCAAAGAGACTAAGATTTATGGGTATTGATGATAATTCAAAATGGTACAAATTCATTGATACTAAACATGTGATTGTCATTTCACAATCTGCTAATTTTGAGGAAGACATTGACTGGTCCAGGATTCATTCCAATGATCCTGAAGTTTATTTTCCTAGAGATGGTGTTCCAGATGCCACGCAGCCTGATGACAATTCGCAGGCAGATATTCCTTCTACCAGTTCTTCACAACCTGATGTTCCGTCTTTGCAACCCGCGGATGCTGATGCTAGCGACGAACGTGAGGACGAGGATGATGATGAAGAAGAAGAAGAAGACTGGACTGATGTTCCTAGACGCTCCAAGAGGGCCACAAAAGGAATCCCTCCACAACGTTATTCATGGCAACTGACAAAGTCACCATTACCTTTGATTTGCAACGTTACTCTTCCTCCAGAGACATTCACACAAATCAAACAGCTTCCTGATTCAGAACAAGACAAATGGTATGATGCAATGCAGGATGAAATGGACAGTTTGAAGAAACTTAATGTATTCACACCTGCAAAACCTCCAGCAAACAAGAAAGTCATTGGCACCCGATGGGTCTACAGAATCAAGAAGAAACCGAATGGTGAGTCTTTATACAAAGCCAGACTGGTAGCTCAGGGTTTCGCTCAACGTTATCCTGAGGACTACACAAACACTTATTCACCAACAGTCAGAACTGAAAGTGTAAAAATTGCTTTAACCACTGCAACTATTCTTGGTTTAGAAGTTTTTCAATTTGATGTGGACACAGCTTATCTACATGCAGACCTAGATGAAGAGATCTACGTGAGAAGCCCTCCAGGATTCCGAAAGCAAGAAGGGGATACCTGGTTCCTGAACAAAAGTCTTTATGGTCTGAAACAGTCAGGTTTAATGTGGTATTTATGTCTTACTGACAAACTAAATTCAATGGGCTTTATTAAGTCCGAAACTGATGAATGCGTGTTCACAAAAAGATCTAACAATGCATATGAGATAATTCTTGTTTATGTTGATGATATTGTTTATATTGGTCCAAATAAGAAAATGAGTGAGATTTTTGCTAAAAGTTTGCAGAGATACTTCACACTAAAATCTTTAGGACACATTAGCACTTATTTAGGTGTTCAAATTGAAAAGACACAGAAGGGGTTTAGTCTTTCACAAGAGGAGAAAATTGACCACATTCTACATCATTGCAACATGAAAGATGCTAGCACAACAAAGACACCCATACAAACAGATTTTCACAACTTAACACATGAACCAAGTCCTGAGTTCGAGGATCAAACACTTTATCGTTCAGTCATTGGTTCACTATTATACATTAGTAGTTGGACCAGACCTGACATCGCACTTAGTGTTAATCTTTTATCACGACACGTAGGTAAGGCAACACAATTTCATTGGTCATGCATTAAGAAGTTGTTGAAATACCTAAAACACACTAAACACATGAAGTTATTGCTAGAACCAACACACACTGATCAACCAAAGCTGATTTGTTTTGCCGACGCCGACTGGGCGAGCGACAAGAAGTCACGCAAAAGCACTTCTGGTTACATGATGTTCCTAAATGGTTGTCCTGTTTACTGGCAAGTGAGAAAACAGAGTTTTGTTTCATGTTCATCTACTGAAGCTGAATATGCTTGTGTTTCAGATGCTTGTAATTCTCTAACGTGGTTTGATGCTTTGATCACAGATATCTGGACACGTCCGATTCGACCAATCACCGTGATGGAAGATAATGTATCTGTTGTCTATATTTCTGAGTCACATTTTACAGGTTCTAGGTCCAGACACATTGACATTCGTTATCAAAACACAAAGCAATTAGTTAAGCAAGGTTTTGTTAAATTGAAATATGTTTCTACACATGATCAGATTGCAGACATGCTTAACAAACCACTCGCCGCAAATCAACACGAGTATCTGCGAAAGAAGATGTGCCTTAATTGATGATTTGATGACGTCAGCCCAGACTAGCAAAAGAAGGGGTGTCACGATGTTAAAAAGTTTGCTAGGCCTGAACTGCCTAAACTGACACTCAAGAGTTAAACTAAGAAAGCTTTATTGCGCAGGTCATAAAACAAAAAAGGGTTCTTATCTGAAAGTGATTTATTGCGCACGCGTTACACATTCCAAAATTCCTCTCTTCTTTGTTCGGCAGCCAACTTTGGCAAACGTAGCTTTCATTATCAAAATGTAACCAATTAGTTATTTTCTGTTTCATTTACTTTATTTTATTATTAAAGTTTGTTTATTAATTAGAATATTTTCTTAAAGACTTATTTTTCTAAATATCTCAAAAGATATGCGGAAGGGAATCAGCCACGGTCCATCGATCTCCAACAGGGTGTTTTTTCCCCTGACAAGGTAGCTTCATTTTTTTTTTTAAATATATGAACTAGAGCTCTGAATTTTGCAGATATTATTTAAAGTGGTGCTGCATGAAGTATGAACACAGCACTAATTAGAAACTCATTAAGCAACTGTAAGTGTTTCTAGGATTGAATATACTATGGTGAATCTATGCTGCAGCTATAAATTATTGGAAACACATGCCGCTACTTTAATGAGTTGCAGGCAGGTGCAGTATTCACATTCCTGGATCATCCAAATGTCTTCCAAATTGAATCCAAAGCCTAGACAGCCATAAGGACATCATCAGAGCACTTCAATAAGGCATACTTTACTATTTTATTTAGGCACTTTGATTTTCCTTCCTATTTGTTTCTTGCTAATGCAACTGTATGTATATATGTCAGTAGTTTTTCAAAGTCACATTAACATGTCAATTTGGCAAAACAAAAAAGTTATACTTCACTACTATGAACTAAAATTATATGTAAATATTGAAGAATTTGAAATACACAGACCCACACATAAAATGTACTCAATATATTAAATTTGGTTTATAATAATATGGTTATCTTAAATGAATGTTATCTATTTTTCTAGATATATTGTAAATTTTAGCTTTATGCATTCTATTTAGATCCTGATTATTATTATCTGAATTTGTATTGTCCTCCAGAACTCAGTATTCAGCATTCAGAATAGACACAGTCCTAAAACAGGTATAAAATTTAAGGAGAATTGTTTTATCATTGTTTGAGGGGTTGCCACAAAGAGGGGGTCAAATTATTCTCCAAAGCACCAGAGGACAGAACAAGAAACAATGGTTGGAAACTAATCAAAGAGAGAAGCAACCTGACTATGGCCTTCTTTTGAGGCTATTTTTCGCCCTCCGAAGCCTCCAGAAGGCACCGGAGGTCGAAAATCGCCCCTACGGACAAACCAGACATAACCATTCCTGAACTTCCGGGTTCCCCGTAGGTCCGCTTTTCGCCCTATGAGCAAATCCGGCCCTACGAGCAACCTGGCCTATGGCCCTACGAGTAAACCAGGTGACTTCCAGTTTGTCCGTAGGTCCAATTTTCGCCCTCTGGAGCCTTCAGGGAAGCCTCCTGAGGTCGAAAATTGGACCTATGGACAAACCAGAAGTCACCATTCCCGAACTTCCAGGTTCCCCATAGGTTTGTTTTTTGCCCTCCGGAGGGCCGGGGACGGAGACTGTTTTTGCCCTCCCCAGGCTCCTAGAAAGACTCTGGAGCCTGGGGAGGGCAAAAAACCCATGCCAAAAGCAGTGTGTGTATATGTGCTGGTCGCACACATAGCATTATGGGTGCGGCACGCCTCCACACGCCCCTCCTGCGCTCCTCCCACTTTTGGCATGGGAGCCAAAGAAGGTTAGCCATCACTGGTATAGGTCTCCTGCTTGAGCAGGGGGCTGGACTAGAAGACCTCCAAGGTCCTTCCAGCCTCTCTATTATTCTATTCTATTCATTTTGTATTGCTGTGTAATTTGGGACTGTTTCTTGGTCATCAACTATATCTTGAAATATTCAATTATAGTGAATTCGTTTACAAAACTATGCTCTATACTGGGTACAACCGTTTCTAATGGGCCAAATCCATGCCTTGGATACATCACAAATTGTGCATAATTTAGCTATACAAAGAGAAATTTCACTTGGTGAAAAACGTAGTCAATTGGGTACAATATTGAAACTACTTTTCACTTGCAACTTTTTTGGCTGCTATTTTAGCAGGCACAATTTAAGAAGGTAATTTTACACTTTCTGGCCTGACTTCCTGAAGAACCTGTTCCAGCTATTTGAAAACTTAAAACGAAATTCTTTTAAAATATCCCTGCTTTCCATTCCTTTAGTTGGCCTAATGGACAACTAATGTTGTTTTCAAGGTAAATAACAAGTTGTCTTGGGAGCAAACCAACTCTCTTTCGTTTAAAAAAAAAAGGCATCAAGAGGCCACACTTGTAACCAAGCCTTTTGCATTATTTACAGAATGGTGTTACCATTTGACTGTATAATTTCCATATTAATTAATGTTTAAGCTTTATAACTGGGTCCAGAGTCACTCTGTGAGTGAGGTGGGCAGTTTATAAATTTGATATTTCAATACAAATAAATATATTAAGGTTTTACAAATTATATTTCAGCTTGATTGCATTTTAATTGAAAATGATTTTTCAAAACTCATTATAACCAAGCCTCTTTCATATTATAATACTGTTATGCTTTGACTTGGTCTGTATTTATTTTCATCAGCTTAGACATCTATAACCAAGGAAAGCAGTATTGCTATGTATCCCAATCTCATAGAATCATGCAGTTGAAAGGGTTATTTAAACTGTCAAGTCTAATTCTCTGTTTACTTATAGAACTCCCGCATCCCTGGCACATGGTTAACTCTCTTATCTGAATATACCTAATGAAAAGAAACTTTTCTCTCCCCTTAGTAATTCATTCAACTTCCACTCTGCTCTTTCTAATAGAAATGTTTTTTTCCTAACATTCAGTCAGACGCTTCTTTCTTGTAGTTTGAATCTATCACTTAGTCACTGGCATCATAACATGAACAGGTTTTGACTTCTTCCCTGAAGTATTGAAAAGACCTACATTATCCCTTCTTCCACATCTTTTCATAAGACTTAACTTCTAATTCCCAATTATCTCTATTGTGCTTTTTCTCAACCTATTCTAATATATCAAAATCCTTAAAGTGCAAACTTAAGACTGTGAACAATAGCGAACTGTATTTTCTTCTCTTAAAGTATTTCAGATATTTAGAATCACATAACTACTTCCAAGTCTCATATCCATGCTAAGTGGTTTTACTCAAAATTTCATTTTTTCGTTAAAATTACTTTTTGTATGTAACATCTAATTTAATCCCTGAACAGCTAAAATTGTGTTTTTAATTGATTAAAATATTTTATGTATACAAAGATTTTAATTAAAACTTCTATTTTTATAGAAGTTATATTTAAATATAAATGTATTTTCTTACCAGGACTAAGTGTATCATTGTCTAGCATTCCTCCTTCACAAAAACTTTCCAAATCTTCAGGTTTAACTTTACCCCATGGTATGTAGGTAACACCTAATTCGACATCCCAATACTGCTTATAATCTGGCTTAATTCCTTTATTTAAAGCCCAAGCAATCTGAAGGAAAAAGAGCACACTTGTCAGACAACAAGTTTTACTATTAAGATAATAAATTATATTCATTCTGTTCAACATAATCATAAAACCAGGTAGGTAATGAACTGGTTCAATCACAATTAAAACTATGCAGAAATCACATATATTTATTTCATATCCCTTGCTGATTATAGTGGTTCAGCTGATTCCACCATTTTCATTTTTTTTTAGTGATTTATAGTAATATGTTAAAAAAAAATCTATAGTTGTGGCTCTTGTCGTCAAACTAAAGGGGGAGAAAGAAGTGAAATAGGAATAACTGCCACATATTGTTTTAAAATTATCAAGTGCCAATCAAATTGTTTGAAGTGGTTGTCGTACACAATCTGAAAAGCTAAAGCAGTTGAATCAGCCCAACAACCGACATTAAACTACAGATAACTAGGGCATATTTTCCTATTCTTCAATCCTACAGCAATATAAATATGAAGAAACACAACTATGTTAATTTATCTCAACACTTATAGATGATATTCACCTATGTTATAATCTTATAGGCACTGAATTATTGTTCAAAAATCAATCAATCAAAATATTCTTTTTAGTAGGAAAAATGTAAACATAATACCTTTATAGATTTCTGATTGACTTTAAAGTTACCACGACTCAGTTTCTGCAGGGCACGGTTTGCATCTTGTCTCTGTACCATTACAATATAAGCACATCCTCTTGGGGGGATCATCTATTTTCAACAAAGAAATATTAATATATTTTACAAGACTAATATATGTTATTTAAAATGTATTGTGATTTTAAAGTGTACCTAATAATATTATTAATAATGGGGCCAGTTTGGTTTGCTGTAGTGGTTAAGACAGCAGGCTAAAAATCAAATGACCATGAGTTCTAGTCCTTCCTTAGGCATGAAGCCAACTTCATGACCTTGGGCCAGCCATTTTCTGTAAGTCCTAGGAAAAAGGCAATGGCAAGCCACTTTGAAAATTTTGCCAAGAAAATTGTAGAAACTTATCCAGGTAGTTGCCAGGAATCTATATTGACTCAAAGCCACCGAATAATAACTAACTAACTAAATTAAACTATAACTAAAGACAAAAGTCAAGGAAATTATATTCTAGAAACTATTAAAACTGAATGTTACTTATTTTTCATATATTTGTTTTTATTAATGTACTAATAATAGTCATATGTCACAGAAAAATCTAAAGTTTCAAATGAACTGTTAACTTGCTTTTTATTGCTATTATTATATATACTTTATTCATTAAACATGAAACTCAGCCAACTGAACATTCAAAAATTATTGTTGTTGTTATTGTTGTTATGAGACTGAAACTCACATTTATAGATTCAATTAAACCAAACTCTTCCAGGAGACCTCCAACATCCTGCTGTGTTGTTCGTTTGTCTAGTTGTCCTACCCAAAGAGTTGTACTGCAAACTAATAGAGAAATATAGTTGAATGGACTTAAATATTAAAATGAACATTATTTCAAATGTATAAAAATCTTTACTAAAATCTAGATCATAAAACTGTTATAGCAATTTTGTTAAAAGTTATAATTAGATAAAAATACAAAGAAAAATAAAGAAAAAAATAAATAGAAACAGAATCAGAAAGAATAACATAAAAGTAAAGAAAAAATGAAATGACTTCTCTCTTCAGTACCATAATTATAAATAATTTTAATAGCTTATCCTTCTTAACCTTTTTTTTTAAATACAAAAAATAATCTATTCTTCCCATGTCCATCTCTTATCTATAAACAAATTCTTAAAGCCTTATTGTTTCAGGCCTGGTCAGCAAAAGTCCATTAAGGAGTGCAAGGCACTTTTACTTTGAGCATGGTGGCTGAGTGCAAAAGGCAAAATGTTGGTGCAGGGAATTGGGACAGAAGGCAGCTGGGTAAGCTGCGTAATTCTGGGGGTGGGTGAAGGTCAGCCAAAAAAGCAGAGTGGGGAGGGACGGGAGATGGAGAAGCAGAGGGAACTGAAGCGCCCCTGTGGATGTAAAGTGCAGGCAGTCTGCCAAGTGCCCAAATTTTGATCATGTGACTTCAGGACCTCTGCACATCAACATTTCAAATGGAGCTGAATGAATGTTTGTATGTTGAGGAATATCTCTATCCACCTGTGCTAGGGACAGCTCATGAGGGGACCACAGGAGAAAGGGACCACAGGAGAACAATGTCCCATGGGGTTGAGCACCAGGAGATAAATGGAACAGCCATTATACTTGCAGCTCTGGCAGAACCTTTTGAAGGACATTAGGTTCACTAACCTCACTTTCAATTTCAGAAATTATTTCTTTGCTACTTTAAAGCTATCAAATGTCCTCAGAACAAATCTAAAAAGCAATCTGTTGAATTTAAGTTTATTCAAAACAAAACAAAAAAATAACAATAAGCATAAGAATTTAATGAGTTAGAAATAAGTGGCAAAAGGGTAATAAGCTTTTGATTCAAGAAAGTTATAAACAAATTAATGATTCAGATAAATATGAAGTATTCAGACTTGTACTGTAAGACTTTGGGAATAATTATATAGCTATTCATAGGAAAACAATTATTCTGTCTATCCTAAGTGATAACATAGAGTTGAGACTAAGATTTTGTGCAGAAAAGGATGTGAAGAGAGTGAAAACTTGCATTTTGTTTTTAGTTAGTGTTGGAATTTATAAAATCACACAAAACCTTGTTACACTTAAAATACTTCAGGAAATTTTTGAAGAATGGAGTCAGAAATTACCAGCTACAATGTTAGTAATGATGTCTGCTTCTATAGGCAGGCTACATCCAAAACATATTAAATACTAAATGAGATGTCAGACAAATCTGCCTGATGTAGAAATATTAGAACCAGAAATACTGGATAATTTTTTTTAAAAAAATTGTAGGTCACAATATAGAGAAGGCAGCTAAAGTGGAAACATAAGTGACAGGCCAAAAGAATGGCCAGGAGTAGCACTTTCTAGTGAATATACAAAAGTTACATAAAGCATTCAATATCAACATAGAAATACAAACCAAGAGAATGATCTCAATAATTATTTTTAATGCGATTTACAGAAGAGGATGCTAAAGCCTTGAAGAAGCCTTTGGTATGGGAGACAGAAAAGTTGAAGAGAGATTAAATCCTTCAACAACATCTGAAGAAATTAAAAGATTGTTAGAAGTAAAAAGGGAGAAATATAAAATTGATTTGTTTGACCAAAGATAAGGTGTTTTTCTATAAAGCTCTGTTAAATCTTTATAGACAGATCTATGGGACTCAAAAGTTGACAATTTATGGATTTGCATGTAGATAAGGGACAAGTTATGGGAAGAAGAGATATTTATTTGTAACCTTATAGCGGGTTAAAAGTTACTAAGTTTGTTTATACTCTCATGATAAAGATTGGAAGTCACTTCTTCAAGTACCTTTTTTTCTGTTCTTTTTCTTTCTTTGCGCCCCCCTCACTCCCCAAGTTTAGTTTGTATTTGCTTTTTCTATTGTACTCAAAATCCTTAATAAAAAATTATTTTAAAAAAGTACTCACCACTAACTGTTTCTGGTTTGATTGGAGGAAGTCCTTTTACTCTGCGTTCTCTCTCTCTCTCCCTCTCACGTCTTTCCTGGGACCGTGACCTAGGAGAATGACGGCGCTTGTCCCGGGATCGAGAACGAGAACGACGATGCCGTGATCTTCGAGTTCGAGAACCAGATCGTGATCTTCTTCTCTTGGGTGATCTAGTATAAAAAGAAATGCATGCAATAATCTAGATACTGAGATGGTTCATTCCTATCTTTTCTTTTTGTACAGCTGATCTCAGTCATTCACTGTGAGTTTGCTTTAAGTATGCCAAAAGGAAATGACATTTCAAAAATGGGCCATTCTACATATATAGATGAATTGGAGAATTTAAAAAAAATCTCATGTTTTCCCCCAGTTCTGTTAAGGATATCCAACAATGCAAAAAAATATTGGACAAATAACTCAAAATTACAGTTCAAGAGTACTGATAATTCTCCATCAGACTTCAAGACAGCTGAAATTATCAAATAATGAAGTGTATAAATTGGAAACTCTTTAACAGCTATCTTTGTTTTTTGTTTTTTATCCTTTCCTCACTTTAGTCTTTCCCTCTCTTCTTTAAGAGACATTTATTAAAGAATAAATCTCTCATTACATTTCCTTTTTTCTTCTGTATTGTTCATATACAGTAAGAATATTAATAATCACCATGATTCATTTATTAATGTGTGTAAGGGGTAGCAGAGAAAGTATATAATGCTCAACAACTGCTGATTAGGGATTTAGCAATTTTATTTTTATGTTACTATTGGTAGTCCTCGCTTAACTATTGTTAAAGGCAAGGGTGCAACACATCCACAGGCATATTATTGCAATCTGAGAACTTGGCAACTCGTTCCCAATTACAACTGATTGTCAAGCACCCCACAATCATGTGCTCATCCTCTGCAATCTTCTTTGACTGCTTCCCCAGACAGTCAAAGGGAAAGCTGGCAGGGAAAGTTGGAAGCTGCTGCAGCCTGCCAAGAAGACTCTTTCATCTCTGGGGGCTTCCTAAAAGAGCTTTCTAATGAAGGATTTCAGAAGCCGAAATCCAACCAAGCACAGGGCTAAACCCTCCTCTTGTCTCTCTCTGTGCCTAGAGCTGCAAGATGCTCACAGGCACAGAAGGATTTTACTTCTGTGCATTTGCTTAACAACCAGAGGTGGGTTCCAGCAGGCACTACCATGTTTCCACGAAAATACGACATGTCCTGCTAATAAGCCCAGCCCTAGTTTTTGAGGTGGGTGTAAATATACGCCCTCTCCCCGAAAATAAGCCCTAGTAAAAGGGTGCCGTGGCAAGTACAGGAGGAAGCCCTTCCCTTCCCCGGTCACCTCAGCGCTTCTCGGCTCCTTAATCAGATCAGTTGAGCCGATCCGGCTGCCATTCAAAAAACAGCTGATTTGTGGGTGCTGCTCAGGCCGTGGCCTCCAGCAAGTGTGGCTGCTTTTGCCACCGATTACGGCCACAAAAGCAGCAGGAGGCCAAGTGATGCACCACACCTGTCTTGCACCGGCCTTCCAAAGGGTACTATAGCAGCAGTTATCCACAATTCCTTTTTATCATTATTTCGTCCCGACCCACATGGCCCAGTGAGCCACGTGGATCGGGACAAAATAAGAGTAAAAAAATTGTGGATAGCTGCTGCTACAGTACCCTTCGGAAGGCCTGCTTGAGTCTCCTGCTGCAAAAGTGGCTGCGCCCGAGACTGCTTTTGGGAGAGGAGGTAAAGGGGAAGCAATCAGCTTCATCTCGCCCTTGCTCTCAGCCCCCCCCCCCCCTTCGGCTGAGCTCAAGCAGAGAAGTGGCTCGCACGGTTTCAGGAGCAAAGTTGAGGCTGACAGGAGTCAGGGCAGGGGGGAATGTCCAGTGCGGCCCCAGCGCTTTTCTTTCCTTGGAAACGGAATCTTGGGAGTAGGAAATGGCATTCCCAGGAAGGGTGGGTATGTCGGTATGTGTATAAAAAACACAAAAGCGAGGGAGCCAGCAGCCGCGGATTAAGGAGCTTTGTGAAACGTTACGCCTACACGCAAAGTTTGGCAAGGGAGGGGGAAGAGATACTTCCCTCTCTTGGCAGTGTTTTGCTTGAAAATATTTGAGAATCAGCCAGAGAGAAGGAAGAATGAGCCCTGCAAGGAGATGCTGCCAACACTGCTGCCTGCAGAGACACAGACAGAGCGAAGTTCATTGAAGACCTCTCCGGCCAGCCCACAAGACTATGTGAAGGTGGAGGGGGGCAGATTTCCTCCACATCAGCAGTGGCGTCTTCTCACAAGGCTTCTTCCAACATCCCCAGCTGTATGGATTTCCATGCCTTCCTTTACGGGATGTTGCTTCGCACCTGGGACATGGGGAGAAGCCCTGTGAGGAGACGCCGCTGCCAATGTGCAGGAAATCCCGCCCCCCTGCAGATCATCCTTTCAAAACGTAGTTTCACCAGGATGAAGAGGTGGCTGGAGGCGGCGTTTGTGTCGGATTGGGCTTTCTTTGCAAGGCGGACGATCTGGGGAGCAAGAGATTTAGGAAGCCTGGGCTGGCGTGGGTCCGTTTCTCCAGGGAAGCATCTGATTCATCCCCAGGGGTGAACGTTTCACCCTTCGTCATCTCTCTGCCCTGGCTTGGAAGCTGCAGAGGAAGCCTGCCATGCCCCGTGGGGGAGAGAAGTGACAGCAAGAGGAGCCACGTCTCGCTCCACACCTCTCACTTCTCCCCCATCCCACCTGCCACCCATCTCGCTAAAGAGACGGTAGGGAAGGGAAGCAGCCTGGATTCTGTTAGCATTGGGGTGGGATGGGAGGAGTTGGGCTGCAAGACATGGGCCCTACCCAAGACTTGCAGCTCCGTTGTGTTCCTCACTGTTTTGTCCAGGGAAGTCGAACTCGCGAGATTTTTTTTACAGGGTGCTTCCCTGGACAAAACAGCGAGAAACACGATGGAGCTGCAAGTCTTGGGTAGGATGCATGTCTCACAGTCCAACTCCTCCCACCCTGCCCCAATGCTAACAGAATCCAGGCTGCTTCCCTTCCCCACCGTCTCTTTAGCGAGAGGGGTGGCAGGTGGGATGGGGGAGAAGTGAGAGGCGTGGAGCGAGACGTGGGTTCTCTTGTCGTCTCTTCTCCCCCCCCCCCTCGCCGGGCATGGCAGGCTTCCTCTGCAGCTTCCAAGCCAGGGCAGAGAGGAGGCAAAACGCTCACCCCTGGGGATGAATCAGACGCTTCACTGGAGAAACTACCCCACGCCAACCCAGGCTTCCTAAATCTCTCACTCCTCAGATTGTCCCCCTCACAAAGAAAGCCCAACCCGATGCAGGATGGTGACAGGACACGTCAGAGAAGTGCCAGCCAGCCACTCGGCCGACGCAAATAACACTGAGGGGAGCGATGGGGGCAACAGGACATGCAGTCCCATGCTTGCTGCCTCCTGCATCACCAAAATAATAAGACACCCCACCCCACCCCCGATAACAAGACCAAGGCCATATTTCATAGGTCAAAATAAAATAAGACCCTGTCTTATTTTCAGGGAAACACGGTACTGCCGGTTCACTCATGTGTGCATGCTTTGTGCGCGCTGTGTGCACATGTGCAGTGCTATTTAGATTGTTCTGCGCATGTGCAGAACTGAAAAACAAGATTGTGGCACCTACGATGACGCCCGGAGAACCAGTTCTGGGCATGGCAGGCCTGGTTCGTTGCCAGTTCCAGAAACCCAGGCCACCAAACCACTACCGATTCGGCCGAACCAGTAGGAACCCACCTCTGTTAACAATGTATGAACTCATTTAATGACTGCAACCAGGAGTGCTAGGATCTTTATCATTATGTGAAACTGTCACATGATTCCTTACCAATTCATTCAACAACAACAATTTTATCACAATTGTGGTCATTAAATAAAGATACATGTATTTTTACCCCGTCACTTTTGGAAACAATCTATGTATGGTATGGATGAATATAACATGCACTTTTTTTGTTACTCATGGTTTTCTATATTAATAACATCAATGGCAATGCCCTTTGTAATTTGGAATATTAAAGAATTAGGATCTCCTGCTAAATGTAGATACATTTTAACCAAGTAGAAAAAGATAGGAACCAAAAAAATCTATAGGCACAATATCAGTTATTTCTGTGAGATCACAAATACATCAAGAATTACAAGTGAGATTGCTATGGACTCAGATGGCTTTTGGATCAACAATCATTCTCCATTTTCTTTAATTCAGCCTCATCCTATTTTTTTTCACTCAGACCATTCAAATTTCACACTGCCCAAGCTGCCTTGGGCATGAACTGATGATATTGTAACGCAAACCGCTGATGTTGTCTCCCAACAGCTTTATGTAGATGTTAAGATATTTATCTTAAGCTCCTATTATTTGTTATATGTGATCCAGGTATCATTTCTGCTTCTTGAGGCTCTAAAGTTTTGGATAAATTATTGTGAAGCAAATAAGTCTTTTTAGCTGAAGAAACTTTATGAAATTGATCCTACTTATTTATGTAACTTTTAAAGTAAGTAATTTGAATGCCCTGTCCTAATACACTTATGGAAGCTGATGACTTTCAAGCAATAAAATGAAATTTTTAGGGGTTACTTCCCGTAAGATCTTCTATGCCTTTTTATTGCTGGGGTCATACACTTTATTGTTTTATATGCTTAATGTTGTCCTGTGCATTTGCGTCATTCGTATTACTTTCCACAACCGTTTTTACAAATTATTTAAAAATTATTCTCCCTTCCATTTAAACCTGGATTATAAAAACTAAAACCTAGCCTTCTACAGTATATCAGTTATGTCCATTCACTTATTTAAGAAATTATTAATTATAAAGCACTCCTACCTTGATGCCGATCTAGATCTCGACTTTCTGTTCTCGTGTCTTTTTCCTTCCTGAGTTGGATGTTGATCCACTTCCAGTTCCTTAAACAATCAGCAAGGATTTATAATCAGTGGTACTCTTTTCTAATCAGCATCAACTTTGAAACTAGAATTACTGAATTACAGAAGTTTTCATCTCTGTTCCTCTAATTATGTTGAATACACACACACACACACACACGTACAACAAACCTGAACTATAATCATGTTACAGAGTCACAAAGCTACATATGATTTACATTAAAATTGTAGTAGAATGTATGTATGTATCTGACTGGATGGGGAGGGGGGGAATGGAAGGATTTCTATTCCCTGCAGACAGCTGGCCATTTGTATTCTTTAAGAGAGTTGCTGAGGTCACCTGGAGATGTTTTCAGGATCACCTGAGTGGTTCAAATGGATGTGGAGTCTTCTTGGAACTTTTTAAAGGACTGCATTGTAGATTGGAGATAGGGGATGTCGTATTCCTCCCCCTCTATTGAGAGAGAGCTGTTTGATTTTGATATAGATGGCCTCTTCGACCTACCTCTTTTCAAACCAGCAGTCCAAAATGTGGACTTTGCTGTCTTCAAAAGAGTGGCATTTGTCTTTTAAATGCAGATGTGAGTAATAGAATTAATACATGCGGAGTAAATTCCATTGAGCTCCTTGGAATTTATTTCTTAGTAAAAATGCATAGGATTATGAATAGCAAATAAAAATTAGTAAAAAGTTATCAAATATTTTCTCATAAATACTCTAATACCTGAATAAAATATAAGCTTAACATCGATGATCCTTATACAGTATAATTTGAACACATTTGTGTAATTATACCTGAAATAATTATAATTTTATTTCTAAGTTATTTGATCTTTGTAACAAGTTTTTCAATTTATTTTATTTTACTTTACAAGTTTTACAAAAAAAAATATACAAAAAGAAAAAGAAAAATACATAAGCTATCAATAAACAATAACAAGCTAAACAAAAAAAAATAACATCTACTTCCCCTTTTGGAATTCTAATTATAAAAATATTGCCTGACCAATTGTGCAACATAGAATTTTATATTCAATGTGCTGAAAATGACAGTGGCATAAAGAGATTTCTGCTCTAACTTCTATCAACCAATGTTGAACAAATGTATAAGATATATGTATTTATTCTGATTTTTTACCTTAGTACTTTATAACCATAATAAAATTGTTTACTATTTATCTTCCATCTTATTTTACTGGTACAGATTTCATTAAAGATCTATTGATCTATGATTGAAGAACATACTGATTTAAAGGAAAGGGCTTCCCATTCTAGATTTTCAGAATTTGCAAGCAGTTTGTTTGTCAGAAGAAGGTCATCCTGAATGCCCCAACACTGGAAGTCTTTAAGAAGATGTTGGATAGCTATTTGTCTGAAACGGTATAGGGTTTCCTGCCTAGGCAGGGGTTGGACTAGAAGACCTCCAAGGTCCCTTCCAACTCTACTATTGTATTGTATCCTCTTTATTACATTCTTCTGCAATTTCAAATCACTAGCACTGAATAATGTTAATTAATTCCTCAACTTTAAAATCTAAAATATGTAACTTGCACCAACAATCTCATTTGAAAAACCAATGCATGTAATTTAAAATTAGTAAATGAAATATGCTGTAACGGAATCTGGTAAGCAGTATAGCAACATTTTCTTGAAACAATATATAGCATTTAGCCTAAAATATTGGGTATAAATAGCTCTTTACCTGCTGATGAGCTTTCTGTAAATGTGATTCACTTTGTGCTGGAAAAGAAGACTGAAAAGGCTGCTGCACCTGAGGTGAAGACTGTATAACTTGTTGACCTATAGGAGTAAACTGTGGTGTAGGCAGAAGTCCATAGCTAGGCATCTGTCCATTTGGAGGGAGGGGGACCTTGCACAAGAAGAATGCACAGATAAGCAGTAGAATCTGAATAGTGTTTCCTAGAAGGCAAACGCTCTCAATTTTGAAATAATAAGAATTAATATAATGGAAATGTTTCCATTACCTGGTGAAGCATTGCATCCTGTTGCATTCCCAGCATTCTCTGCTGAAATTGATCTATATTTGGAAGCTGAGGATAAACTGGTTGTTGTAAGCCTTCACCTGGAAATCCACTAAGGTATAAAAAAAATTCAACAGGATGTCAACAATACAATATTTTGTACAGTTGATTAAAACACTATCAATGTTCCCTTCCCATGAGAACAGTTTTCAATTGACTGCATATTCCCCTCTCCATTTTAACTATGATTTCCATTTTTCCCTTCTCTGTTTGTCATTTTTTTTGATCAAAATTAAGATTGTGAATTTATATTTCAGTTAAGAGTATAAATATTCAATCGAAACTGAGTAAGTTTTCAACAAATTAATACATACCAAAATATTATAGTATAAACTGCTAATAAAATTTTCAAATAGTTATGCAAATCACCTATGAACTTTAAATTTCTATATTATCTCTTTGATATTAACACCTGCTTATGATTGTCAAAAGAAAAAAAAGCAAAACATACAATGTTGGTTGAGAGAGTGAAGGAGAAGGTGCAGCCTCTTCTTTTTTTGTATCTTCTACTGCTTCTGGTTCATCATCATAGTCAAAGCGATCCAACAGCTTCTGAAACATATTACATTGAGCCAACTCTATTTTCTTCCATAATAATAGAACAATAAACAAAACATGTTACTCATGATGTAAGTTTTTGTAAGTATTTTCCAGATATACAATTAAGAAAGCAGTCTCTATCCTCAAACTATATGGGGTTTAATCGGGTTGGCCCCATAAAACCCAGCTGTACCACAGTCTTGTCCCCTTGCCTCCTCCTTAATCTTAAAAAAATGATTAATATTAGAACAGCAAGGCTGAAATAGTTTAGTTGAAATTGGAAATCCTAATACCTAATCCAAATACTAATTGTTTAAAATCTAACCTAGCCATTAAACCTGCCAGAACTAGCTTTAATTCTCTCTTCTACTTTTTCCAGACATTTCAACAATTTTAAGAGCAATCTTATCTAGGCCAAAGGTCAAATAAAGTACAAACTAGAGCTAAATCATGGTTTTGTATCATCTCAAATATTAGTCAGTATCAACTGCTAATCGGCATCATGACTGCTATATGCACACCTGGAATTAATGCAACAAGCAGGTAACTAAGACTCACTTAAAATAAATGAACACAGGACTGCATTATAGTTTCAGAGAGAGCAACAATTTTTTCATATAGCCAGGACAAATTAAAAACCTATAAGGCTCCATAAATATGCCAACATTATGGTTTACCAAAAGACAGAAATGGAAGATGGAATTTTTGCATGCATATGAAAGAACGCAATGCAAGGAGATGCCTTCAGGCTTGTTCTCATAGCACTAAACTACAGATTGTCATGGATTTCCCCTGAAACAAGATATTTGGATAATTCCTTTTCAAGTAGAAGAAAAATACTACCTTATCAAAAGATGTTTTTTGTTCTGGTATTTGGAAATCATGCTTTTGTTCTGATGGCTGTGTTGTCGTGGTCTGCAGCTGAGCTGTGATAGCTTGAACCTGAGCCATTACATTATTATCTATTACTGGAGACTGAGGTTTGGGAGGTTGCTGAAAAGTCTGGAGAATCTGTTGGAGCTATCAGATTAAAATTGCAACTGTTAATATAATTTAAGGATAGGGATAGCAGAGACATTGTTTAGGCACTATAAAATTTGGAGCACTTCTAATGTGAACGGAACTAATACAGTATTCTCTCCTGCCTAAGAATTACTGTCTCTTATGTAAAAACCAGAGAGGGGCTCTTTGGCTACCCCAAATTATGGAATGTAAGGAGATCCAGAAGGTACTACCCTTGGTTTTATTTCAATATCATTTAAGACCTGGCTTTGTATCTATACTTCTATTTGAAAACGAATTAAAGCTTTGTCACTTATTTAATTTCTTAAATTTTTATTGGTTGAATTGCTCTCTGAGATCTATGAATATTGAGCAAGCAAAAAAATAATTGAATAAAATGAACTGTATTTCAATTACATTTTACCACTAGTCATGATTTTACTTATTATAGTAAAAGGTAGTTTTTCTTGTGACTATGCATCTACCTTGCAGACTACAACATGGTGTAAGAGTTAGAATAGGCATAATACCATTTTGCCATGGAAACACTGCAACATATCATGATTGCTTTTAGAGGAATGCAATGGCAGTGGACTACTATTGAGATGGACTACTATTGGGGTAATGAAAAATACAGTTTCCTACATGTCTAGGACATTTGATATTCTCCTCAGAGAGCAAGCATAGATTATCTGCGTGGCTAAACATTTTTTTACACGTATGCTGATACTTATTACAGCAGAAAACCGGATTTCACTTTTGATCAATGTAATTCACAAGTTTCCATGATAGTTTTAAACATATATTACTGAAGATAATACTATATTAAATAATATTTTCTTAACAAAGAATTTTTTTAAACAAAAATCCTTTGCTTACCTGCTGTCCTTGTGTTGTTTGAAACAACTGAGCAACCGCAGCAAATGCATCAGAACTGGGCAGCTGTGCCACAGGAGGTACTGAATTAGCACCAGCCTGTGGTGGTTCAGATGGAATTGTAGCAGATTGTGGTGAACCTATGGAATATATTTAAATATTTAAATCTTAAATACAATTAAAGATTTTGAAGTGCTCCCATATTTAAACCACTTTATACTTCAATTTGTTATTCTAAAGTGATCAAATTCTAGATCCTCTACAGCAGTGATGGCAAACCTATGACACGCGTGCCACAGGTGGAAGGCGGAGCCATTTGTCAGGGCAAGCGAGGCACTGCCCTGTCAGGTGGCCAGCACGCATGTGTGTGCTGGCCAGCTCAGTTCACCCTTTTTTAAAGCCATTTTTCACCCTCCCCAGGCTCCAGACCCTTTATAGGAGCCTGGGGAGGGCGAAAAGAGTCTCCCCCCCCCCCAGAGGCCCTCCGGAGGCTTCATGAGCTTCCCTGAAGCCTCCAGAGCGCAAAAAAACAGCCCTACGGGCAAACCGGAAGTTCGGGAACGGACGTCTAGTTTGCTCGGAGGTTCGTTTTGACTGCTCCGGAGGCATCAGGGAAGCGTCCTGAAGGTCCCTCAAGCCTTCGGAGCACTCAAACGACCCTCCGAGCAAACCAGAGTGACTTCCGGTTTGCTCGGAGGGTCGTTTTGAGCGCTCTGAAGGCTTCAGGAAAGCGTCCTGAACGTCCCTGAAGCCTCCGAAGGGCTCGGGGGGGGGCTGTTTTCGCCCTCCCCAGGTTCCTATAAAGCTTCTGGAGCCTGGGGAGAGCAAAAAAAGCATGCAAAAAATGGGGGGGAGTGCCTGTAGTGCGCGCATGCGCACTGGGGGGGTCACGCATTGCCTTATGGGTGCAGCACGCCCGCACAATACCCCCCTGCACTTCCACCCACTTATGGCACGCGAGCCAAAAAAGGTTCGCCATCGCTGCTCTACAGTATGATCCAAAAGTAGTTTTGACCTCCTGCAGCAGGGTTCTTTACGTTGGACTGAATATGAACTCTATGTACAGTACTGTGCAAAAGTTTTAGGCAGGTATGAAAAAATGCTGTAAACAAAGAATGCTTTCAGAAATATAAATAATGATTGTTTATTTTTGTCAATTTTCAAAATGCAAAGTGAGCGAACAAAAGAACAATCTAAATCAAATCAATATTTGGTGTGACCACTCTTTGCCTTCAAAACAGCAGCAATTCTCATAGGTACACTTGCACAAAGTCAGGGATTTTATAGGATTATAGTCAGGTGTATGATCAACCAATTATATCAAACAGGTGCTAATGATCATCAATGTCACACTAGGTTGAAACCCAGTCATGAACTGAAACAGAAACAGCTGTGTAGGAGGCTTAAAACTGGGTGAGGAACAGCCAAACTCTGCTATCAAGGTGAGGTTGTAAAAGAGAGTTTCATGCAATGGCAAGATTGAGCACAGCAACACGACACGAGGTAGTTATACTGCATCAACAAGGTCTCTCCAGACAAAGATTTCAGACTGGGGTTTCAAGATGTGCTATTCAAGCTCTTTTGAAGAAACACAAAGAAATGGGCAAAGTTGGGCAATGTAGATGCAGTGGTGGGCCAAGGAAACTTAGTGCAGCAGATGAAAGACACATCAAGCTTATTGCCCTTCAAAATCGGAAGATGTCCAGCAGTGCCATCAGCTCAGAACTGGCAGAAACCAATGGGACCCAGGTACACCCATCTACTGTCCAGAGAAGTCTGGCCAGAAGTGGTCTTCATGGAAGAGTTGCAGCCAAAAAGCCATACTTCCGACGTGGGAACAAGGCCAAGCAACTAAAGTATGCATGAAAACCTAGGAACTGGGGTGCAGAAAAATGGCAGCAGGTGCTCTGGACTGATGAGTCAAAATTTGAAATATTTGGCTATAGCAGAAAGCAGTTTGTTCGTCGAAGGCCTGGAGAGCGGTACAATAATGAGTGTCTGCAGGCAACAGTGAAGCATGGTGGAGGTTCCTTGAACGTTTGGGGCTGCATTTTTGCAAATGGAGTTGGAGATTTGGTCAGGATTAATGGTATTCTCAATGCTGAGAAATACAGGCAGATACCTATCCATCATGCAATACCATCAGGGAGGCGTATGATTGGCCCCAAATTTATTCTGCAGCAGGACAACGACCCCAAACATACGGCCAAAGTCATTAAGAACTATCTTCAGCGTAAAGAAGAAGGAAGTGATGGCATGGCCCCCACAGAGCCCTGATCTCAACATCATCGAGTGTGTCTGGAATTACATGAAGAGACAGAAGGATGTGAGAAAGCCTACATCCACAGAAGATCTGTGGTTAGTTCTCCAAGATGTTTTGAACAACTTACCAGCCAAATTCCTTCAAAAACTCTGTGCAAGTGTACCTAGAAGAATTGCTGCTGTTTTGAAGGCAAAGGGTGGTCACACCAACTATTGATTTGATTTAGATTTTTCTTTTCTTCGCTCACTTTGCATTTTGAAAATTGACAGAAATAAACAATTATGTATATTTCTAAAAGCATTCTTTATTTACAGCATTTTTTCACACCTGCCTAAAACTTTTGCACAGTACTGTATGTCTCACCACGATGAAAAGGTTCTGCATTCTCCCAATACAATCTGTATCGTATTCTGTAAAATCCATATTCTATTTAAGGATCATATAATGTATAAGGCTCACATCATAACACAAGACTAATCAGGCAGATGGCATTCTAGTAACTTATTTTCAGGCAAATTTATTTAGAACACAGGAATTAATAACATTGAAGATAAATCAAAGAAAAAGAATATGAGGGCATGATTGGGTTTTTTTTTAAATGTAGCAAATGATAGGTTAGGTGGAACAATTTTGATTGGGGCTACTATATTATATATCCTTCCTTCTATTTAGTAGCTGTTTGTTATTTTAAAAAAACACAAAATTGCTGGTTGAATCATTTATTGTGACACACAACTTCACCCACATTTTTATAAAATTCTCCTAGGCATAATATTTAAACCAAAAAAAATTCCATTAAGAAAATATCTTCCATATCCATCAGGAAAATTTAATTCCAATAAGTTATTTTCAGGCAAATCTATTTAGAATACAGGAGTTAATAATATTGAAGATAAATCAAAGAAAAAGAATATAAAAAACCAATCTGAATAGGTCTTGTTAAACACAAAACATTATGGAATGTTCTTTACAGCACTCCTGCTCTTTGATATATTCACTCACATCATCAGAATAAAATATGCATTCCTTTATAAAAAGGGGTATTTAATTAATGACCTTATTTCAGTTCATTCTACATAGATTATAAGAAAGTAAGGCTTCAAATAAGGCTATCAATACTCAAACTTAGGAAACTGCCTTTTATTGACTCAGACCACTGGTTCTCCTAAACTATATATTAAGAGTTCTCCATGATTCCAGGCAACGTTTTGGATATGTCAAGGACTGAAATGACCATTGGCTTACCTGAAGGGTCCTTTTCTGTGCGCTGCGGGAGTCCAAGCAAGCAAGGGTTAAATTCTGTCCTTCTGCCCAATTGACTGGATTGCAATTCTTGACCACGCCTCCTGGTCTCCCAGTATCTTTCAGTTTTTCAAGGCATGGTACCGAAAGGTAAGTCAATGTCAAGTCAATGTCAATGTTCCATCCTTCTAAACAACGTCCACAGATAAAAAGTAAGAACAACTCCGATGGAAAGGAGATAACTTCAGGGCGGGATTGGACTCTCCCACAGCGCACGGAAAAGGACCCTTGAGGTAAGCCATTGGTCATTTTCCCGTGCGCTGCTTGGAGAGTCCAAGCAAGGGACATACCCAAGCAAAGAAATGTCCAAGGGTGGGAACAACAAAGAGTAACAACCCAACCCTAATGTGTTTCAGAAACAACGGCCTGCAGCACTCTCCTGCCAAAGGCCGCATCTGTGGATGCAAATTTGTCCAGTTTGTAGTGTCTGACAAATAACTATGGGGACATCCAGGTCGCCGCTTTGCAGATCTCCTCGACCGATGCCATCGTGGCCAGGCCGCCGTCGTGGCCGCGCTGCGTGTGGAATGTGCCGTCACTCGAGAAGGAACGGGCCTGCCCTGCTGTTCGTAGGCCAGGGAGATGCAAGCCTTGATCCATCTCCCAGAGGTGACCTTTTGACCCAACGAGGTCAGTTGAAAAGCAACAAAGAAGGCCTCCGACCGACGAAGGGGAGCCGTGCGTCTGATGTACCTCTTGACTGCCCTTCGAACATCGAGAGGGTGTCAACGACGCTCCCTCGGGTGATTTGGGCTAGGCAAAAGCCTGGGAGGACAACCTCCTGGGCACGGTGAAAGTATGAATTAATTTTTGGTACAAACCATGGATTGAGACGGAGGACAACTCTGTCTGGGTGGATGGTACACAAATCGTCCCGGACCGATAGAGCCGCAATTTCCGAAATCTTGCGGGCTGAAGTAATGGCAACAAGGAAGGCAGTTTTAAGAGACAGGTGTCGTAAGGACCCATGATGTACTGGCTCAAAGGGGGGAGAGCAGTGAGCACCCTGAGCACAGTGGCAAGATCTCAGGAAGGATAACAATGGACAACCTGGAGACTCAAGTTGGAGGTGCCATGTAGGAAGCTGCGTACTTCCGGGGCCTGCTGAATGGCTGATGGTTGCCATAGGTGAGCACCGTGGACGAGGCTGCTACTTGGCGTCGTAAGGTGTTAGCAGCTAGACCCCTATCAAGGCCCTCCTATAGAAAATCTAGGATTTGAGGGGGAGAAGCGGCTGTTGGTTGAAGATGGCATGTCATGCACCAGCTAGCAAAAGTGGTCCAGGTGGCATCATAGATCCGCGAGGTGGAGGCTCGTCTGGAGGCTTTGATGGTTGTTGATCACCTTGGTAGAATAGTTGGCTCTCCTCAAGAGGTCCCTCTCAAGTGCCATACGGTTAGCTTGAGCCACTGGTGCTCCGGATGTGTAACCGCTCCCTCCTGGCTGAGAGAGACCGACTCCTGAGGAATCCTCCAGGGATGTGCGATGGACAGGCACGTCAGATCGGCAAACCAAGTCCGTCGGGGCAAGTACGGAGCCACCACAAGAACCTCTGCCTGCTCCTCCAAAATTTTCCTGATCAGTCTGGGAATGAGCGCCAGTGGAGGGAAGGCGTAGA
This sequence comes from Natrix helvetica, assembly GCF_964273705.1. Lineage (NCBI taxonomy): Eukaryota > Metazoa > Chordata > Lepidosauria > Squamata > Natricidae > Natrix > Natrix helvetica. The sequence goes on from NC_138550.1 coordinate 52,425,091, forward strand.
GCAGCCCCGGAGGCCAGAGGGATAGAAGGGCGTCAACCCCTTCTGCCCGGGGACATTGGAATCTGGTGAAAAATAGGGGGAGCTGAGCGTTCTCCGGACTGGCGAACAGGTCGACCAGGGGATGACCGAACTTCTGAGATAATTGGTGAAAGAGGCACGGATGGAGGCACCACTCCAAGTTGTCTAGTCTGGTGCGGCTCAGCCAGTCCGCCTGGATGTTGTTCACTCCAGAGATGTGCTCCACCCGAATGGATTGTAGGTGATGTTCCACCCAACGACCAATCACCTCCACCTCCATCATGAGGGACCGGGACCTGGTACCCCCCTGAAGATTTATGTGCGCCTTTGTTGCCACATTGTCGGTGAGGACAAGGACATGGTGATGTTGGATGCAGTGCTGGAACTTGCGAAGCGCTAGCCTGACTGCCCTCAGCTCCAACCAATTGATGTTGTGCAAGAGATCGCGAGCTGACCACTGTCTTGAGCCACTAGGGTGTGCAAGTGAGCTCCCCAGCCGAAGAGGCTGGCGTCAGTTGTGACAATCAGTCTGGGCGGTTCCTTGAAGTAAGTCTTTTTCAGAAGGGCTGGTGAAAGCCACCACCGGAGAGAACGAATGACTTTGGTGGGTAGACATACCTTGACCGGTGAATTGCTATTCTTCGCTCTCTGCATTAGCAGGAGAAACCACTGCAGATCTCTCGTATGGAGTCTCGCCCAAGGAACAATCGAGAGACACGAGATCATCTTCCCCAGGGTGACAATGCGAGTGCTGGGGGAGAGGCGAACCTTTTGGACCAGTTCTCGGAGACTTTCAACGCGGTCTGGTGACAGAAAGACTTGGCAAGATGAAGTGTCTATCACGGTCCCCAGGTGCCGAATCCTGGTGACTGGAGTCAGGTGGCTCTTTTCGAGGTTGATGGTAAAATTCAGCAACGTCCGCATGGTGATGCGTAGATCTCAAGTTGCTTGCGCTGGCGACAACGACTGAATCAAGATGTCATCTAGGTGACACTGTAGGCGGATTGGTCGCAAACTTAGGTGGGCAGCGACCGCAGACAGGATCTTCGTAAATGTCCTTGGGGCTGATGACAGGCCGAATGGAAGAGTCCTGTACTGAAAGTGGGTCCCGACGTAGAAGAATCTTAGGTAGCACCTGTGCTCGGGCCTGATGGGGAAGTGGAGGTACGCCTCCTTCAAGTCTATTGTTGTTAGGAAGTCCCCTTGACGAATGCAGCCCAAGATGAATTGGATGGACTGCATTTTGAACTTTTTGTAGGCCACATAATGATTCAGCTCCTTTAAATCTAGTATTGCTCTCCACCCACCCACCCCGCGCTTTTGGACACTAGAAAAAGAATGGAATAGGACCCCCTGCGTTCTTGCCCCAGGGAAACCGTTTCTTTGGCTTTTTGAGATGATGGATCTCGGCCTTCATGAGACTCCTCTTGGTGGGGCATCTGGGAGTCAGGCAACGAATGAAGTGGCATGGAGGGGGGGAGAGGAATTCCAGAGTGAGGCCTATCCGAATCGTTTGGGGCACCCACGCATCCGAGGGAATCTCCTCCCACTGGGCAGCAAAGAGTTGGCCCTATGGGAGGATTGGGATGGTGGTCACTTGTTCCAACGGAAGGGCTTGTTTCCAAACACTCCCCGAAAGGGACGCCGGGAATAGGGCTGCTGACGGGCCCTGAGTCAAAATGGCTGTCGATCCTGATTGCGATCTGTCCCTTGAGCATAGGGCGAGAAGCATGCCTGCGGGAGAAGTAGGACGACCTGCAGTCCGGTTTCCTGGAAACCGTGGGCATCACCTTCTGCTTATCCGTGTTCTCAACTAAAACTGAGTCAAGGGCCTCCCCAAATAACTTGCCCCCTTTAAAGGGGGTGGAAGCAATCTTCCACTTCGAACGCATATCCGCTTTCCAGTGGCGTAGCCATAAGAGTCTGCGAGAGGTGACATTAGAGGCCATGGCAAGGATGGCATCTGCAGAATATTCCATCGCGGCTACAATTTTGTTTACGTCATGCCGCAGTCTAGCATCCCCTACCAGGAGCCTAGTGAGTAACTGGCAAAGCCAGGCAGTCGTGGCCCTATTGAAGAATAAGGCGGAGGTGGCCGCTTTAATGGCCCAAGCTGCGGCTTGATGGGTTTTGTGACAAGCCCGTTCAGCTCTTTTGTCCTCCGCCTTAAGTCCCTCTAGAAGGTCCGGTGGGAGCACTGAAGAGGAAGTGAGAGCCTGAACTGGAGGATCAACGGAAGGGAGCTTAAGAAGCTCTTCCATGGTAGGATCCACTGAGTAAAGGCATTTGTCATTACGGCCAGGGGTGGCCACGGTCCCAGGTTGGACCTACTAGCGTTGGACTACATCTTTAAAGAGTTTGGGAGAAGGGACGATTTCCTGAGCGGGGACCTTCTCATCGAATAGGCCTTTACTGTGATCCGTAGGATCCGCAGCTGCCTGATCCGGAGGCACCACCACCTCCATGTGGGTGGACACCTTGGCCTCGAACAGGATTGATTTGAACAGGGATGGTTGAAACCATCCAGCAAAGGCTGGTTTATCTGGAATGGGGTTCTCATCATCTGATAAGTCATGACCCCCCACATCCACCCCACACCCGATTCAGCAATGGCCACTGATGGGGGCGGAGATGAAGGCCTGTGGGGGTACTGTCGCTGTCCAGAGCCCTGAGGGGGCTGCAGAGCTAGAAGGGGCTGAGGTGCTGGAGCAGCCTGAGCAATGGGAGGAGCTGGCTGTGGAACCTATGGCTGTGCCTCGCACCTTTGGAGGCCCTCAGCTATCCCGAGAGGTTGCTGTAACAATCACCTGCAACATTTCTGCTGAGAGGCCTGGGCCCAGGTCTTCTACTGAGCGTGTCCCCGCCACAGTAGGCCTGAGAGTGGGATCCCTGGCTAGAGGAACAGGAGGGGAACCCTCCCTATCAAAAAGTAGGTCGCATTCAAATAGGTCCACACACCCCCCAGGGAAGAAGGAGGTGACCTGGACCCGCGGAGAGAGAAACCTCTTTGAAAAAAAACCCACTCTCAGAGATAGCGGGAGGAGGAGAGGGGGGCAACTGGATCCCCAACTGGATCCTGACCAATAGGGCTTCCTGGCTGATCTGACTGGTGGACTTGTGCCACCATCTGCCTTTGGGCCTTTTTGAATTCTTTCTCCAGGGCCTTCTGGCGTCTGGAAGCATCCTTTTCCTGTGCCTTAGATGTCTGCCTGGAATAAAGCTTGCTGGTGTTGGTCCCCCCAATGGCTTCCCTAGCAGCCCTGGCCACCTTCCTGAGATGGGCCCCGTTGGATTGGGAGACTGGTCTGTCGGAAGAGGGTCCACGGAGATCTCATCCGCCATGGTGGTAGTCGCCTTCTGTGGTGGTCAAGCAGAGATCTGGCAAATAGAGTGACTGCTGGCAATTCACTGGGAAGCAGGGCAAGCGTGTGCCAACAGGACACAATTTAATGCTGCCGGGGGAAGAGGATTGTGAAGGAGTGTGCCAGAGATCGAAAGGTTAGACGTGGAGGGTGGCCTCGGCTAGAGAAACCTCCGTAATAGCCCAAAATTCTCGCCGCTTCAAGAAAGTGCTCCGATCGCCGTCCTGACTCCCTCCAGCCACCAAGAAAATGCGGCAATTGCCCAAACAGCGGGAAACATTGCCACTTGAAAATGGTCATCGTAAGGGGGCGGCGCAAGATGGCGGCGCCCAGGGAAGCACCATGTTGCTTCCGCTGTGGAGGTAAAAGCCGGCTGTCGCTCCGAAAGCTCACCTCCGCTGAAGACTTCGGCGTCTCGCCGCCCAAGTTGCCTGATGGACAAACTCCGGCGGTAGAGAACCAGCTGGCTAGCAGCTCCCAGTGCCCAGATTACCCCGGGATGCGTGAAGAGCCAAGCCTCTCTGTCCCGATGCAGAGTGGCGAAGGAACTTAATGCTGTTAGAAGGAAAACAAGGTCTAGGCAAAAAACAAATAAGTAATAAAAGGGAACCGAATGCTTGTAAAGCATACAGATAAGAAAAAGAAGAAAAGTCTCAGGAGAGACTAAAAAGACGTCCTAATGGGCAATGGACTAAATTGAAAAACTGAAGATACCGGAAGACCAGGAGGCGTGGTCATGAATTTCAATCCAGTCCATTGGGCAGAAGGACAGAATTTAACCCTTGCTTGCTTGGACTCTCCAAGCAGCACACGGGAAAATTGAGATTTTTTTTTTAATCGAAAAAGGGTGGTCCTAATTCCTACCTTCATTATTGGTGGCATCTTCTGTCACTGAGGTCGCACTGCTAGCTCCTGCTGCCATATCCAGAAGTGGCTGAATTATTTCTATTTTAAACACACCATTTTTCTGCCATAGGTTGAGGACACGAACTATCTTACTCTGTTCAACAAGAAATTATGTCAGTATATTTTTTTTCAATTTAATCTTTTTAAATCACTACTCAGAAAATACTCTCCTGCTGCACACTTAACTTTCATGTACTATGAAACAAGGAACATGTTTTGAGCTTATGCACTTCCTTCCCATTATTCAAATAAATGTAGGATATTCCAATCTGAGTATGTTTTATTCTGAGAAAGGAGTAAATGCATTGAGCTGCAATACAATATCAGTCTCTCATTGGAGATGGAAGAGGGAAAGTGTCATCTAATCATCTAGCCCAGTGATGGCGAACCTATGTGTGATGGAGCCATTTGTCAGGGCACGCAAGGCGCTGCCCTGTCAGCTGGCCAGCATGCATGTGCGCACTGGCCAGCTGAGTGCACCCTTTTTTAAAGCCATTTTTTGCCCTCCCCAGGCTCCAGTGTCTTTATAGGAGCCTGGGGAGGGCGAAAAGAGCCTCCCCTGCCCCTCCCCCGAAGGCTTCATGAGTTTCCCTGAAGCCTCCGAAGCGCAAAAAACCCCGCCCTACGGGCAAACTGGAAGTTCGGGAATGGACTTCTGGTTTGCTTAGAGGGTCGTTTTGACTGCTCTGGAGGCTTCAGGGAAGTGTCCTGAAGGTCCCTCAAGCCTTCGGAGCGCTCAAAACGACCCTCCGAGCAAACCGGAAGTCACTTCCGGTTTGCTCGGAGGTTCATTTTGACTGCTCCGGAGGCTTCAGGGAAGCGTCCTGAAGGTCCTGAGGTCCCTTAAGCCTCCGGAGGGCTTTCGGGGGGGGAGGCTGTTTTCACCCTCCCCAGGCTCCTATAAAGCCTCTGGAGCCTGGGGAGGGCAAAAAAAGCATGCAAAAAATGGGGGGGAGCACCTGTAGTGCGCGCATGCACACTGGGGGGGTTGTGCATTGCATTATGGGTGCGGCACGCCCGCACACTACCCCCTGCGCTCCCCCCACTTATGGCATGCGAGCCAAAAAAGGTTTGCCATCGCTGATCTAGCCTTTACATGTGAAAAAAAGATCAGGAAGCGGGCAAACTATCTAAAAGCATGAGTAACTAGGAACAGAGACAACATCACATAAAAATCAACTCGAACTCCAACATGTCTCAAAGCCTTATTTGGAATATATTATTCTAAACTTGGCAAAATCTATTTTACAACAGAATATTTAGAAATCAGATTTTTAAAAATTATATACAGCAGAATTCTGAATTACATGACAGATAAAGGAATCCACCCCCACCCCAAAATGTTCACTCAGGCATAGCCAGTTTACTATCACTAGAATCTGCTTCTTGATCAAGGGTTCCAGATTTTTTTTTAACTTACAAATTACATAGGCTGAGAACATTTGAAAATCCCTGTTCTAAATCCCTGATCATATCAAGTCTTATGGTAATATTATTTCAAATACAATAAAATCCAAATTACAGGACTATCTACATTAGAAAATAGGATTATGCAGCAATGCGGATCCGAAGAGTAAAAAGCTCCTTCAGAATGTAAGCAGGTGCTTATATAGCAATTATTAACAAATGCTCAAAGCTTTTGTAATAGTATCAATAATTGCTGTACATGTGTCCATGCAATTCCAATCATTTTGCACTCCCATTGAAAAGTTCTTCCAATCTTAAAAGTAATGAGGAAAAAGTGCCTCACGAAATTGAAAGCAAAGTAAAAGCAACATTCAACTTAAAGGCCTTATTCAAAAACAGAGTCCTATTTAACAATCATTGGGTCTCTATCCTAGACAAATACTCATGTACAGATTATACATTAATTTCAAACAAAGCTAAAAACAACAACTCTACCTTATCTTCTGATGGACAGAGATATAAATACTGGAATGTGGCAGTTATATTCTTACAGAATCTTGGCCCAAAAACATCCTTGTCAGTTCCAAATTGATGACGAGATTGGCGAACAATGGAGTCAATAACATACAGTCCAGGAACTTTATATTCAGGTTTACACTAAAGAAAGAAAACATATCACCATTTCTAAATGCACAACTGAAGTTTAACATATTAACATTAATATGTCTGTTGGATAACTTGGATAACAATTTCAGGTTTGACCAAAAAATATTTGTTTCTTATGCATGAGCTTCTAGCATATTTAAGGGTTTCAGAATGATGCCCAAGATCATGTTTCTATATTTCCAGTAATTTCTCCTTTCTAGTGCCTGGGTCACATTCTCCAAACTATAGTTTCCTCTTTTGTTTTTCACTACCTGCTCTCTCATTTCTCCATGGACAATGTGTTGCTTTGATGCACCTACTTTCTGGAAACCAACACCACCAGTTCTTTGCAATGGGCTATGATTCTGTATCTGAGTTTCTAACTTGGAGACTATAGGACTGTGATGGCGAACCTATGGCAGGCATGCCACAGGTGGCACGCGGAGCCATATTTGCTGGCATTGCTGGCAGCTCCAGCGTTGATTTTCAGCCTTCTGGAGGGCCAGGGGAGGCCGTTTTCGCCCTCCCCAGGCTTCAGGAAAGTATCTAGAGCCTGGGGAGGGCAAAAAGCAGAACTTCAGGTTGTCCTGTTGAGCCTGTTTTTTGCCCTCCCCAGGCTCCAGAGGCTTTCTTGAAGCCTGGGGAGGGTGAAAACGCCCTCTGGAAGCTGGATCCATTTCGGGCTTCCGGAGGGCCTCGGGGGGGGAGCCATTTTCACCCTCCCCAGCTTCAGGAAAGACTCCAGAGCCTGGGGAGGGTGAAAACTCCCTCCCCCGTGGGGCGGAGTGTCGCGCACACATGCATGGGGGTTGCACACACATGCGCAGGTGGGAGAGGCACATTGAATTGTGGGTATCGGCACACGTGCACAAGCAATAGCACACACACACGCACAATTTTGGCATGCCTTTACAAAAAGGTTTGCCATCATTGCTATAGGATCACCTGTGGTGGAATTTTAAACAAAATACAAAAGTCATACATGACCAATTGTCCCTCTCTTAATCTTTTCAGTTTAATTTCAAGTATTTTCACATTCTACCTCTTAGTCAAATGCCTTGTCCTCTTGTCTATTATTTTCCTTGATATGGATAGAGTCTACTTATTTTATTTTTTAAATTTCTATGCTGCCCATCTCCCCTACAAGGTGACTCTGGACAGCTCACAAATGATAAAAACAAGTGAAAAATAGATAAAATATTAAAATGAACTGACATTAAAACGTTATTAAAAACCTGTCACTACGTTAATTGGTTTGTCAATTGAGCTTATATTCTGAGTTATACAGTAGAATTGTTTCTTATCTGACAATGATTTAATGCGCATGTCTCATAATACGTCACACATTCTTTACTTTCTTTCTGATCTTCCATTCTCCTGCCGAAGGAGGTGGGCAAAATAACTCTTGCCAAAATGTAAGATTTAGATAGCAAGATTTGTATTATTTTATTTTATATTAAAGTTGTTCATTAGATGTTCTCGGGTTTTTATTTTCTGCTTATTTGGAAATATGCTGCTTGGAAGGCCGACGATTCACACCTCGTTAATTAAAGGGGGGGAACTCCCTCCTTCACAAAACCACTAAAAGCACACCTAAAGATCCAAGAGACAGATGCAATGGGGATGAGATCTTCTTAAAGCCTTCCCTATTGCAAAGGTTACATACAATCCTACGTGGTAAGCAGGACTGGAGGTGAGCAGAATGTTCCCATTGGTGGAATACTGGCATTTATTTGACCAGTTTTTCCATCCAACCAAACAGAATGCTGACAGGATGTAGACTAAACTATTCCACTTCAAACCAGATCAGAATTGTTAAGGGAAAAGGTTTAACCTCACTCTACACTGCCAGCCTCCACGAAACCTAGGAAGTAAAATAATTCCATGATCTGTTCAATATCCTTTCTCAGCTGTTATATGTGACAAAATGTTAATATGGAGAAAACTACTGAGTCTTTACAACTTATTTTGAGTTACGTAATTCCACTTACCTTTTTAATAAACTTCTCTACAATTTGGACTACATGTTTGTAAAGCTGAAAGGAAAAATTAAATGTGTTTTATTTGGTTTTTATTTCATTCCATAAAATATATAGAAAAATACTATTTCATTTTTACAGATATAAATTGCAGAGCACTACAATTATAATTTTAATTATAATTAAAAGCAAGATGGAACCTTTTAGGAATCATGGAATTATTTAAACATCAGTTCAAATTTAACAAATCTTTTAAATTAAATTTTTAAAAGAGCTTTACACATACCATGAAGAATACATATTAAAAAGATGAATCCAAATATTCAAGGTTTGAAAAATAATGAAAATGAACAAACTCTTGCTTCACTTGTAAAAGAACATAATAAAATACTACAAATCTTATACTTTGCTATGATAGTCCAATTTTGCCTATGATAGAAAAATATTCTTTATTAAGTTACCTTAATAGCTTTAATGGCAGCTTTAGTGATGAGAATCATCTTTGCACGAGAAATTGGAGGCTTCATCTCCATCAATGAGAAGAGCTAAAAAAAATGTAACAAAATTAAAAATGCAATATTTCTAGATAAAGAACTTTGTTATTTACTACACTATGCAATCATTCTAAAATTATAAAACCATTTATTCTGATTTGGAATCTTAATATCTCGATAGACTGTTCTCTACTTTTATGAAAAGTTTATTACTTTGTAATACTATATATTACCACTCCATTATAAATATTTAACTCGTTAGGATAAAAGCATGTTCTATTTTAGAAATATGCCAAAATCAATTATATGGTCAAGAAAGTAGAGCAAAACTGCAAAGGAGCGTTGATTTTCAAGTTCCTCCTCAATAGCAGCAGATAAAATGACAGAAAACAAGGAAGCCTAAGAATTGTCAATACTCCCTTGCACCTACTAAAAAAAAAAGGAGACAGAACCAAATGTATGCAGATAGCACTTAAGGATTTCATTTCACGAGTTAAATGGACAAGATATTTAGAATCACTAGTTCCTCCTAAAAGTAACTACCTATAATAGAATAGTTACACAAAGGGCTAAAATGACCTTGTACCATCCTCAAAGATATACTGGTGCCATATACTGTTTCTTATTTTAAAAATTCTTTCATTATTGAGCTCAAATGAATTTTGAGTTAGAAAAAAAGAAAAAGAGCTAAAAACTGAACATTTATTTCATGCTACCCTTCGAATATCCCAGATACAGTACAAATAATACAATATAATACAAAATATTATTAATTTTAAAAAAACTTAAGATCTAGAGAGAAAAATCTAAGAGTGTTTAGCATATACTAATATTGAAGTCAAGGTAGAGGAAAACTGGTAGAAAAGTAAGTATCTTATTACAGCCCAAGACAAGCATATAAAAGGAAAATTACAAACATAACAAAACAATAAACAGCAAAATAACATGAAAGATACAATAAAATTTAAAATATACATGCAGACCTGTACTCATCAGACTATATATTATACTGATACCATTTATATACTACCAAACCAAGTCCAAAAACAAATTTTACTACATTGTAAAATAATGGCTGGATTTCCTCTTTCAGGAGAGGTAAAATCCCCCATAGGGTGATAACTGAAACCTACAAGGTATCCACATCGACAGCATTTCCATTTGCTAAGATTCACCCTGAACCTGTTCCATCCTATACAGTTCCTCAGAACTTCCAAGAGTAGGGTCATTTTCATCTACTACCCATAACTCACACCATATAACACACATACCATAGCTCAATAAAAATTTCAGGTTCTGGCTTCCTGAGGTTCTGTATGTTTTTAGTGCATACAAGATAAAGGGTCTGGTAATATTATGATTATGATATACACAACAATGTGAAATGACAAGTGCCACATCTTTAGCTGGTATTGGCTTTGATATGCATCAAGTTCTTCGCAAGAAGCTAAGATGTCATAATGTATCAGACTAGTTATATGTGTGATCCGAGCAGTGTAGACTTTTGTAATTGACAGACGTAAATTTTATCAATGTGCAAATTATCTACGTGCCATCTAAGGTTTTTTTTAGTATGGCACCCAGTAAGGGATAACCACTGGGACCACAGCGGCTGGTTTATGCCATATTCTTTCAAGTTCAATTTTCAGATCTTGATATTTTATGATCTTCTCCAATACTTTGTCTTACAGTCTATTATTACCTGATATTGCCACATCAATTATCCATAATTATCAAATTCTTCTTCTTTTCAATGACAGTTAAATTCAATGTGATATAAACCAAAACTTTTTGTATTCAGAAATATTTTAACCTGGTCATTTTCAACTACTTTTGCAACTATATTTTTCCACCAATTTTTCATTACTGGAACATGGCAATTTTTCTAAATGCTCCAGTGCATCATTTTGGCAACTGTGTTATATTATTTATAACCAGTTTCTATGATACTCTTGCACCAGCTTAATATATGATCTACTATTTCTTCTGCTTCTTTGCACAATCTGCACCTCAAATCATTTGGTAATTTTTCAAAGCCAGCATTGATTGCATTATTTCAAATAGCTTGAACAACCAAAATCATTTTTTTAAAATTTTCCAATTGTAAGTCATTGCCAAGTTTCATCTCTTTCCACTTTCCCTTCTTTTTTTTCAGAAATGGACCATGTAATATGGAGATTCTCAATCATCCAGGTGATGGTTGTCCCAAAGATGCTTTCCAAAAGGCAACTGGACTGAGGTTTTCTTTCTTTTGAAAACATTTTGCTTCTCATCCAGGAAGCTTCTTCAGTTCAGTTCAGAAGCGAAACATTTTGAAGGGGAAAAAAACCAAAAATGTCCAGATGCCTTTTGGAAAGCACCTTTGGAATGATCATGTATTGCTTTTCTTTGTCACTATTGTTTGTTTTTTTATTACATTTTTTGATTTTGTTTAATTTTGTCTGTAGCAATTTTCTCACTCTTTGGATGTATTCTTTACTAATTGCATTTTTAATTTATCCATAGTTAATGTTATCCAGTTTGGAGTCAGGTTGGCCGCCCTGAATTTCAGCCAATTGATACTGTTCTCCAGCTCCTCCTGCGACCATCAGCCCTGCATAAGTTGACCCTGGAGATGGGCTCCCCAACCGAACAGGCTGGGGTCTGAGGTTACTGTGGCCCGGCCAAGCTCCTTGCAAAGTGAGCATTTCATTACGGTTTGGCAAGTCCACCAAAGGAGTGACTGGTGTACTCTGAGGGGTATCTGTATCCTAGAGTTGGAATTGCTTCTGTGTTCTCTCTGATGGGGTAAAAGAAGCCACTGTAACGGTCGGGCGTGCAGACATGCCCATGGCATGACTGTGATGCAATAAATAATCTTCCCCAACAGATGGGAAAGGGTGATATGGGGCACTGCATTTGTCACTGCCACTAGGCACCGCCACAGACCCTAGTTGGGTCCATTGACGCTGTACCACGTCCATAAACAACTGAGGGGAAGGGACTATATCCTGTTTCGCTGGAGGTTCACTTTGGTCTTTTGGATCTTTGGGAGGTTCCGAAGAACTATTGGCACCCCCTATATTGGTAATAACCTTTGCTTTATGAAGCAGGGATTTGAAAAGGGCTTGTTTGAAAAGGCCAGTGAAGGCAGGTCTACCCTGAGCCAAACCCCCGTCCTCCGATAAGTCTTGATCAGCAATTTCATCCTCCCCCTCTAGGGAATCCTCACTAGGGCCTGAAGGCCTGGGATAATGAATCTCACTCAAGGATATCAGATCCTCCTGTTCCCTGAGAAGGTAACCTCTCATGGGGGGAACCATTCCCAATTGGCTGGGGTTGAGAAAGCTCCTATACTGCTTCAACCCCCTGGACAATGGCCTCCGAGATGTAATCTTGCAGCTCTTGGGTCAGACCTGAACCCTGAGTTTCTGCAGCACGGAGATCTGCTGCACTAGGAGAAAAAGATGCTGAATGCCCAGGTTCCTGTGGCAAATCATTGTAATCTTCCCCTGAAGTAGCTATGCAGGCAAAGAGTGTAAAGTCCTCCTCAAAACATGCAGGCTGGAACAACTGAGGATCAGTTAGGTTTTCAGGCAGAGAAATCTGGGTCTCATCAGCTTGCTGGGGTGAGGTGGCAGCCTTGTTAGGAAACTGCCCTCTGAGAGCCTTTTGGGGTTTTGCAAATTGCTTCTCAAGGCATCTAATGGCCTCCCTGTCCTCCGCCCCAACTTGCTTGATATAGCACCTTTAGAGGTGGAAGGCTTCTTGGAGCCAGTCTTGGCCTTCTTGAAGCCCTGTCTCCCCTGGTGGCTGGAGGATGCCTCAGACCTGGAAGATTTCCCTGTTTGGCGATCAGCCATCTTGCCAAGATCTATGAGAGTAGATTTAGAGGCCAACCTCACCACCTCTCTTACGATCGATTCTGCTGCTCTGGATATAGATGCTGAGGCTTGCAGAACGTGACTGAGATCTCGGACAGAGGCCCTGCAATTGAAGACCTCAGATGAGTGTCCTGTAGCTAAGAGCGAAGCCTGATGAAGACTTCAATTATCGCCACTGTGTGGACACTGCAATCTCCTGCCAAGGGTCTAGGGCATGCTCAGGCAATGGCAGCCCTGCCAACGGCCACCGCTTGATCTCTAAGCTGTTTGCTGCCCTCTCTGCTCCCTCATGGCAAAATGGCCACACTGCCAAAATGGCCACACTGCCAAAATGGTAATGATTCAAAATGGTGGCAGTGGATTAGCGACTTGGCACGAACTGAGGCTACCCCATGCTGCTCCAACAAGGCTCCTGGCTGCCCTACATTGTTCTAGTTAGGCTCTTGGCTCTACGGGCTGCAACTAGCAGCCAAAGGTATCATCACGCTGTTACCTCAATCCGCGATGACTGAAAGCAGAAGGAGCCTAGGAGGCGTGGCCAAGAAAATTCTAACTCAGTCATCGGGCAGACAGGCAGAAGTTAAACCCATGCTTTGGACTCTAAGGTCCAATTCCACTCTATCAACCATGTTAATGCTGCTATTAAGATTAATAAAAAGAAGTAAACAATTGCAGAAAAAACAATTGCTACCAACCAGCCTTCCATTGAGGCCCTGTATACAGCACAAGTCAGAAAGAGGGCTGTGAAAATAACTACAGACCCCTCACATCCTGGTCATAAATTGTTTCAACTTCTACCCTCAAAACGACGCTATAGGGCACTGTACACCAGAACAACTAGACACAAGGACAGTTTTTTCCCGAATGCCATCACTCTGCTAAAAAAACTAATTCCCACAACACTGTCATATTGCCTACTAAGATTGTATTACTATTCTTCTTCTCTTTCTTCCTAGTTCCTATCTCTTCCCACTTATGACTATAATGATGTTGCTTGTATCTTTAAAATTTATATTGTTTACTGCCACTTGGATTATATTTGGCTTGGAATCTGTCACCTGTTTTTCCAGGAAAACGTAGTCCCGGTTGTTGAATCTAAGTTTGAGCAATATTAACTTTATTTGTCTGTATGATTCTTGATCATTCCTTTTTCTAAGTGCTGTTAAAACACTGAACTTCAGATTCAATAGTTTTCCCCAACAATTTACATAAAGGTAAGCCAAATCCACTTTTCCTTATGGCCATTCTATTTTTATTGTTGACTCTACCATTTGGTGTTTTCTCTGCCAGCAGTGGTTAGTTCTTATGACTCCTGAAAGTTGGATGGAAGATTTTCATTCTAGTGTTCCTATGTAAGATTTTACTTGAATATACTGTTCTTTACTTTTATTAAAAATGTTGATGCCTTTTTAGTAAATTTGTTCAGCAATTAAACAATTCATAAAGCTCATAATTGGAATTTTTAATTTTATTGTTGAATTTACATGGTACCAATTCAGATACACAATGAACAATTCTACTTTTAAAACCATCTAATTTATTCCTACTGCTTAAAAGGCATTTATATTTCTAACTATCATGGTGTTTATAATTCTTCTTTTTCCTGGCCTTTTTCTGAACATGAGAGGCAAATAGCTCTTATATTGGTCATTTTCAGAATTGAAGTAATGATAAACAATGAAGTCAGTTCTTAGTTTTAGTCCAAACTATTTAATTTTTTATGGATTACAATTGACAAAACCCCAATTATTTGAGAGTATTCCTGTATATTTGCAATAGTGGTGAGTATCTGTAGCTCAGTTGTAGGATGAGGGTGAAGGACAGCCAGAATTCTCCAACCTCTAGGAATAGCAATAGCCCACAAATCCACAGCCACACTCCACCAGGAACTATCCAGAATCAAAATAAGATACAGAAGGATGAAAGAAACAGTGTACAAAATCAATTGTAACAATTGCAATCAATTATATGTGGACAAACATCACATCAATTAAAACCTGGATCCATGAACACAGGCAGGCAGTCAAATGCCACGATCAAAAATCCTTACTCTCTACCCACTGACATCAAACAGCACCTGTTTGATTGGAGCAGTACAAAAATCATCGGCTAAACTACACCCACCACGCTTGTGAGTTCATTGAACCCTGGTACTCCATAAGCAATTCCATCAATAGACACATTGACATACAACCAGCCTATGAACCCCTCAGGATCCAAATCAACCACACAAGCCAACCACACAAGCCAACCAGAGACAGCACCGACCCTCAACCAACCCAACCAACCCCCCTAACTAATTTAATACATTCAAATTCAATTTGAATACTCATTTAATTACTTTTTTATTCCATTCACTCTTTTACAGGTTCCTTCTTTAGCTCTTTTAACTACTTGAAAACTATTATTATTTCCATCAAAATTAGTCTGTATTTTCTCTACCACTTCACCAATCCTTTTTCTCTTTCACATTGAAAATAATTGAAAAAATGTTTTTTTCATATATGCACATTATTCAATATTCTTTGAGTTTTTGCAAAACATCTTATATGGATGTTTTCTTCCATAACCTCCTTGATTTTATCAAGCTACTAAAATCTTTTTTCATATCTCCCATTATTGCAACTCCCACATATTTCTATAACATAATTCTTTTTTATTTAGATTGGGGGTTGGTCTTTACCTGATACGCTCATTCTCTCTGAAGTGGAGACAGCAGCCAGACTGGGTTTGCTCTGTCCAGTAACCAATTGGACTGGGTCTACAATCTGTAATGTCAGCATGAACTGGTGGCTCCTCCCAGTTCTAGACAGAGACTGTAGACTCATGTGAGAATTGAGAAGGAAAAAAAAGAAATGCACTTTCTCCTAGGGAGAGGAAATGATGGTAAGTCTGTTAAGGGACATGAGCTTGTTGCAGCACTCTGCGACCAAAGGCTGCATTGGCTGAAGCACACTTGTCTAATTTGTAGTAGCATATGAAAGCCATAGGAGATGTCCATGTGGCCTCCTGGCAAACCTCCTCAATGCATGCCTGAGTAGACCATGTCACCGTGGTTGCCGCACTCCTGGTGACCATAATGTTTTGTGGAACCTGTAATGACTGAAGTGGCCTGACACATAGATTAGTTTATTGCGGGCTCTAATCCATTGACCCAGGCTTGAAAGTGAGGCCTTGGTCCCCAAAGATGTCTGAAAGAGACAAAGCAGCATTCAGAACATTGAAGCAAGGCAGTGTGGCTGATATAAATTCTAAGAGCCCTGCGTACATCAAGGGTGTGCCATTTGTATTCCAGCTGAAGTTGAGGAGTTGGGCAAAAGTCTGGTAATGTCAATTCTTGGGCCCTGTGAAACCTGCTGTTGATTTTTGGTATGTAGGCAGGATCCAAGCATAATGCAACCCTGTCAAGTGAAATATGCATAAATCGTGTCTTACTGACAGGGCCCCAAGGTCTGAAACACGCCCGGCCGATGTTATGGCCACCAGGAATAAAGTATTTAAAGATAACTATTTCAAAGACGTTGATCGTAATGGTTCAAATGGCTTTGAGGTAAGAGCCTCTAGAACCTTAGGCACGTCCCAAGGTCGGTACCTGTGGATGACAGCGGGTCAGAGGTTCGAGGCATACCGGAGGAATCTCCGCACCAGTGGTGAGCTGAAATATGTTCTGTAGAGGAACAGTCCAGAACAGAAGACAAGGCCGCCACTGTGTTTGGAGTAAGACCCTGATCCAGCCCCCTCTGTAAAAAGTCTAGTACTTGAAGGATGGAGGCCCTAAGAGGATTTATAGAGAGGGTAGAACACCAGGGCTCAAACGCCAGCCATTTGGCATTGTAAATACAGTTTGTTGAGTCTCTCCAAGAAGCCTGCATAGTTGCAATGACGTTGAGGGAAAGGTTGTCAGCGGTCAAGGCCTGCCACTCAATCGCCATTTGGTTAGTTGTAGCCACTGGGGGTCTGGGTGTTGGATCGACCCCTGGTGAAGGGCGATTTCCGACCACAGGATGCGCCATGGTGGAGATATCGACAGGGTCACGAGGTCAGCAAACCAAATGTCCCTAGGGAGGGTTACACATGTTAAGAGCACGTACAAACTTATGCCTGGTGAAGCGTCACCTCTGCCCTGTGCCCAGCCTGCAACACCCTATGCCCAAATGAAGCCTCTGCAGAGGCAAAGGAGTCCAGTTTGTAGTTCCTCATGAATGGTGAGGGGGAAGACCACGTAGCTGCCCTACATATCTCAGACAATGAGTCCTGAGTGGCCCAGGCCGTTGAGATGGCCGTGCTTCGTGTGGAATGTGCTGTAATAGAGCTCGGTGTTTGCAGACCCCGTGCTTGGTAGGCGGTAGCAATTGAGGTTCGTAACCACCTGCCTATGGTAGTGGATGTCACCTTGTTCCCCAGAGACCCCGACTGGAAGGAGACAAACAGGGCCTCAGATCTCCTGTTTGGCCGGGTTCTTCTAAGGTAAATCCTCAGAGCCCTCCTTACGTCTAGGGTGTGCCACTTCCTCTCTAACGGGTGAGAAGGGCAGAAATTGGGCAATATCAATTCCTGTGAGCGATGGATGCAAGAGCACACCTTGGGGATGAAGGAGGGGTCCAACCTTACCACCACCCTGTCCTAGTGGAACACGCAGAGATCTTCCCTGGCACACAGTGCCTGTAGTTCAGATATCCTCCTGGCGGAGGTTATGGCCACCAGAAAGGCCACCTTAAGGGTCAAAAATTTAAGCAAAGCCGTTCATAACGGTTAAAACGGAAAACCTGTCAGAGCGTCCAAAACCTTGTGCAAGTCCCAGGACGGGCACCTGTGTACTGTCGGTGGCTTTAGGTTGGATGCCTCCTTGAGGAATCGCCTGACCACAGGGTGTTAAGTCAATGCCTGAACCCTTCCCCACAGGAGTACCGATGAAATGGCCGAGACCTGTCTCCTAATTGTATTGGGGGCTAAACCTCTGTCCAGACCCACCTGGAGAAAGTCCAGAACCTGTGGAACAGTAGTCCAAACTGGATTGTGACCCCTGGAGGTGCATCATGTTGAGAAGGCCCGCCATGTAGCGCCATAAATGCGCTTTGTATGGTCTGCGGGCCCCCTGTATGGTCTGTATAACCCTAGGGGAGAAGTGGTCTTCCCTCAGGATGCTCCGCTCAAGCACCAAACGGTCAACTGGAGCCAGTGAGGGTCCGGGTGCTCCAGCGACCCCTGGCTAAGGGAGATCCTCTCCTGGGGGATCCTCCAGGGCCTGTCCACCGAGAGAGATTGGAGATCAGCAAACCACGGCCCCCGGGCCCAATGTGGGGCAATTAGCACCACCTCTGCCCCCTCCTGAAGGATTTTTTGTATGACCTTGGGAATCAGGGGCAAAGGTGGATAGGCCTAGACGAGTCCCTGGGCCCATGGGCATCGCAGGGCATCCACCCCCTCCGCCCCCCGTGTCTGGTACCTGGAGTAGAACCTCAGGAGCTGGGCGTTGAAAGGAGTGGTGAATAAGTCAACCTCCAGGCGTCCGAAGTGCTTTGCCACCTCCTCGAAGATTGCTGGCTGCAGTCTCCACTCCGAGTTGTCCACCTTGGCCCGGCTTAGCCAGTCGACTCTGATGTTGTCCACCCCCGCTGTATGTTCCGCAGTCAACGAAAGAAGGTTCCTTTCGGCCCCTTGCCCCCGTCTTTTGGCCTCCCGCCTGAGGGACTTCAATTTGGTCTCCCCTGTCTGCTTATGTGAGCCTTGGTGGTGATGTTGTCCGTGAGGACTAAAATATGATTGCCCCTGACCGAGTGGTGAAAATGTAACAGAGGCCAGGTGGACCGCCCTGAGCTCCAACCAGTTTATGTTGTGAGTCAGTTCCGCCTGGCTCTATTGTCCTTGCGCCATCTGAGCCTGCAGATGGGTGCCCCACCCCAACAGACTGGCGTCCGTTGTTACCGTCACCCAATCTGGAGTTCTGAAGACTTTGCCCTTGGTTATCGCCAGGGACATCCACCAGAGCAGTGAGCGGGGGACTTCTGCTGGAAGAAGGAATTTGGTCTGGGAGCAGCTCATGCGCCTTCGCTGGAAAGGCAAAAAGAACCATTGGAGGTCTCTGGTGTGGAAGCGAGCCTGAGGGACAATGCCGATGGTGGACACCATGGTGTCTAGCAGTTTAGTCAGAGTGGCTAGTGACACCCTATGCTCCCTGACTACCTGGGAGGCTAGCTGTCTGAGAGAGAGCTGTCTTTCTGATGACAGAGAAACCATGCCTGCTTCTGAATCTAGCATTTTGTTAATGGCCTGGTGTCTCTGACGTCCGCTGCAGGGAGTTGCTGCAATCCTGAAGGCAGAGCAGACAAGAAAGATTAAAAGGGAGAGGAGTGGCTGTAGCTGCTCTTAATGCCCAGGCCACTGCCTGAAAACTCATTATAGTGATGTCTGCTTCTTGACCTCAGGCTGTAGAGCCTCAAGTGCCCCGGCATATTATCAGAGGTGTGCAAGGCAGACACCAGAGCCTCAGCACTAGGTGGTAGAAACCCTGGGCTATATCCTTGTCATGCCATTAGAGGTGGGCACTGGGCCTGAAGTCGAAGATGCCCACTATCTATTAATCAGATTAGGAAGGATCTTTGGTGTGGGCACTGCCTCTGCAAATATAAGTAAGTATAATATTTATTGTCATTGTACTTAAATACAAAGAACTACCATTCCTGCTGCTATCACTGGTGGTTGCACAGTCGCCTCCTAGTCATGTTGGCAAATTTGGCTGAGGCCTTAGCTTTGAATAAGAGGTTT
The DNA here is from genome assembly GCF_964273705.1 of Natrix helvetica. Lineage (NCBI taxonomy): Eukaryota > Metazoa > Chordata > Lepidosauria > Squamata > Natricidae > Natrix > Natrix helvetica. The sequence continues at coordinate 52,444,530 of NC_138550.1, forward strand.
TTTAATAGAAAAAGCTGGAGACCAGAAAGGATGGAAGTGGCAGATGGCATACCGTCCTCCTCAGAGGTTTCCTCCCTAGTTAAGCCTTCCTTCGAATCCAAGCCTGAGCATCCTGTGACTGGACAGGAAAGACAGGGGAATCCCCTGCTTGGGTGTCAACTACCTCTGGCATACCCTGCCGCAGACCCTTGGCCCTAATGTCTGAAATTAGGTGTACACAAAGGGAAAACCTAGGTCAGAAGGAAATGGTATCACCATCCCTGCGAAGTTGAGACTAGGGCTGGTCACCATTTGTGGGATGTGCAGGGGAAGCTGCCACCCTTGGCCAGAGCCCCAAGCCCTGAAGCAGCGAAGGAGGTTCTCAGGTGGAGCTATCGGCCTCCGCCCTGTTCCAACAGTCAATTTAGGCCAATTAGTCTCTGCTGCGCTCGGCGCTCTTCAAAAAAAGACGGCGCAGGTGCTCGCGGCTGCTTTGACAGTCCCTGTTATTACCCAATTCTGTGAGGAGCTGCGGAGCGCTCCTGTGCAAGGGGAAGCCACGATAGACAACTAGTGGCATGGAGCATAAGCATAAACCCCTGGCTGAGGGAGATCCTCTCCTGGGGGATCCTCCAGGCCTGTCCACCAAGAGTGATTGGAGATCGGCAAACCAAGGCCTTCGGGGCCAGTGTGGGGCAATCAGTACCACCTCTACCCCTTCCCGCAAGATTTTTTGTATGACCCTGAATATCAGGGGCAAGGGTGGATAGGCATAGAGGAGCCCCCGGGGCCAAGGGCCGTGGAGAGCTTCTACCCCCTCCACCCCACTTTGTCTGGTACATGGAGTAAAACCTCAGGAGCTGGGCATTGAGAGGGGTTCCAAATAGGTCAACCTCTGGGCATCCGAAGCGCTCTGCTAGATCCTCGAAGATTGCTGGCTGCAGCTTCCACTCCGAATTGTCAACCTCGGTCCAGCTGAGCCAGTCAGCTCTGATGTTGTCCACTCCTGCTATATGTTCTGCCCTCAGCGAATGCTGCCTAAGGTCATAGGCTATCTAAGGTGCTTCTGCGTTTTCTCATAGTTGGACATCCAATTCTGAATTTGTGGTGGGTTCAGGCATGGGGCCAATTAGTCTCTCTGTCTGACCATTACGCCATGACTTTAAGGGTCCTATGATTCTATGACTAGGATTAGCTCAGAAAATTTCTTAAATGTATTATGAATTTTTGAGTTCAATTCACTTGTCGGCCACTAGGTTGCATTGCAAGACTTTGTAGATGCAGGCACAGTTCACATGTCAGCCACTAGAGTGCATTGCAAAACTTGTAGATGCAGATGCAGTTCACTGGTCAGCCACTAGAGTGCGTTGCAGGGCTTTGGAGATGCAGGTGCAGTTCATGTGTCAGCCACTAGAATGTGTTGCCAGACTTTGTAACTGCATGTGCAGTTCATGTGTTAGCCACTAGTGTGTTGCAGAGCTCTGGAAATGCAGGTGCAGTTCATGAGTTGGCCACTAGGGTACAATGCAATGCTTTGTAGATGCAGGCGCACATCACTTGTCGGCCACTAGGCATTGCAAGTGTTGGAGACTGGAGAAGCCTCTGCAGAGCTCGCTTACCTGTCTTTGATGAGAGTCCTCACTTAGTGCCCTGGGTCTCGCTCTGTGACCTGGGCTGCGCACCGCCTTAGCAGTTGCTGCGCAGGCTTTCTACCGCTGGGGGTTTCCTCAGCCTCTAGTAATTGATCAGGCAGCGTGGAGGCAATTTCGATCGTTTTTGCAGCAATTTAAAATTTTTCCTTTAAGTTTCTTCAGGATCTCAGGATGAACACAGCCGTGATTTACCTCAGAAGAACCAGGACGAACAGGAAGTCGGAAGCCCTATTTGTTTCCTTCCAGCCAGGGTCCCTAGGAAACAAGTTGACTTCCACCACGATAGGCAGGTGGTTAAGAACCTGTATTGCTTCTGCCAATCAGGCACGGGATCTGCAAACACCGAGCTCTATCACAGCGCATTCTACATGAAGCGCGGCCACTTTGGCAGCCTGGGCCGTGCAGGCCTCACTATCTGAGATCTAAGATCTCAGATCTGTAATTTGTGAGGAATTACAAGTTGGACTCCTTTGCTTCTGCGGAAGCCTCATTCGGACTCCTTTGCTTCTGCGGAAGCCTCATTCGGACGTAGGGTGTTGCAGGCTGTTCACAGGGCAGGGGACACGCCTCACTAGGCATAAGTTTGGGCTTATACTCAAATGTGTAACTCTCCCTAGGGACATGTAGGCTTTGGTACATCCCATCCTGGATACTCCTCCCCTCACTATGGAGAAAGGGCATTGGTACTTACCTGATACGCCTCTTCTCATAGTGTGGGAGGAGTATCCAGCCCCTCCCTGATATGGTTATGTTGCAAAATTGTTATGTTGTTTGTTTGTTTGTTCTGTCGAAGTAATAAATAAAGGTTTGAAACTAAAATAAAGTCTAGAGTGGATGACACAGCAAGTTGGATAGAGTTCTTCGCCGGTAACTGGGTGGAGCCTGGTGACCAAGGTGTGGCTAAAAGAGCTTATCTGACTCAGTCCAATCAAGAGAGGACAAGGTCAACCCATGCTGGATACTCCTCCCCCACTATGAGAAGAGGCGTATCAGGTAAGTACCAACGCCCTCTTCTGTGTAACCACTGTTTCAACAGTTCCACACCTACAAGTAGATGGTTTTGGCTGTCTGTCTTTATGTCTGGTGGAACTGATCAAAATGGATTGTTTTTCCTTGGTTTTGATCAGTATTTTCTGAAGGACTCTCCAAATAGTTTGTTGCCACTAAGTAACAGAAAACTAGAATTTACTTGGACTGGGTATCTCATATATTCCATTTTTTATCCACATATATCTCATCATCATCATTTTAGCCATTGTCTATCCACTGCAGGATGAAGACCTCTTCCATATGTTTCCAACCAATATGATACTGAGCTTTTTTTTTTGCCAATTGGGCCCACAATACTTGTTCATATCGATTCATCTTGTTTTAGGTCTCTTTTATGGATGTTCTTTATCAAGTGGGATTTAGTCTATGACTGCCTTAGTCCATCTGCCATCAGTCCTTCTTGCTATGTGATCAGTCCATCTCCATTTCAATTATTTTGCTCTCTTAGTCATATTGTATAATTTTTTTCTAATCCATGTGCAGATCTTTCTATCTTGTCTTACAATGCCGAGCATTAATCTATCTTTAGCTATTTTAAGAGTTATAGTTTTGGTTACTTTGCTAACAATTTGTTATCTTGATAATGAGTCTCTGGAAATCAGGTATAAGTTGTTTGGATAATATTCTATATGCTAAGACATACAGAGTGATGGCCCCAGATGCCTTATATGCTACTGATTTGGTGAAACATCTTCAAAATATTGTTGCATCAACAGGATTGACTATGACATCCCCATATTGTGAGATCAGGAACCCAGAGCTCCAAAAGTCCACAGAGTTATTCATAAGAGCTCTTAGTGAAGAAAATTATTTTGGTCTTGTATGTTCTAATGGCACAACTAATCTAGTTGACAATAGTTGTCGGGCACTGCAGTTAAAACATTGTGCATAATTTGGAGAGGAAGAGAAGAGAATATGAACTTTATGCTTTAATATTTGCTTCATTCCCTAATTTCACTTTAAATCAGATTTTAACATATAATATTAAAATATTATCTTTCCCACATAAGCTTGTACAGAGCAAGGAGACTGGTAGCACACATTTGCCTGAAGGTATGCAATAACTCTCCCAAATGGTTACCTCTACAACTTATGCAACATACTGTATACATAACACTCTATAAAATGGGGGCGGGGTGGTCAATATTGCAAACAAAAGCTTCTTATATTGATAATCACTGGAAAATGATAATAGAAACTGTCTTTCCTTGTACAGCAAGTCTCCTGGTTAAGAGTGCCCTGATTTAAGAACAACCCATGATTGAGAACAGGGTCTATTATAGAAAAAATTGAGTTAAATACACAATGATTCAAGTTAAGTACACAATGGTTCATTACACAGTATTATATAATAAAACTGTTCCAGGTTAGATACAAATTAGACCTAAGGACAGACTACTTGTACTACATTCTGATCTTCTAAACTCATACCATATTCACACAACAGTTACCTTTCCAGGTCTACAGGCAATGTCCTTGAATGAGTTGTATGTATCTTACATCTCAAGAATAGAGAACCATTAAGAACAGTGCTTGACACCAAATGATATAAACTATTTGGGATTTCCTTCCTTCTACACTTTCATTCTTGCAATCAAGCCTTGCAACTTTTTAATTGCACTAGACTGTACTATACTTACTGTATGCTTTTTTTACCTATAAAGAAAAAGCTAATGCACTTTATAAGAACCATAAGAATTTACAAATTAGACAAAATTGTGGATTTTTTTCTTTTCCATATTTCTTTTATTTTTAGTTCATGTCTCAGAACAGAAAGTAAAAATAAAATCCTCATGACTAGAGGCAGAAGGACATATAACCATTTTGTACTGAAACTAAAATTTATACTATAAGTTGGAAGGTACACTGTAAATCCTTGTGAATTACTTGAAGTACTGTCTTAATTTATATCAACTTATCCATATTTTAATATCTGGATCAGAGGGCTTTCTCTGTGACCTTTCTTTGAGGGCTTTTTAATTGTCAAAACAAGACAGAAAGCTCCTTCAATAAAGCTCTCACACTTACAGTACATCTTACCTAATGTTCTTCATGCCACACATTTGTAAGAAAGTCTCAAGACTTCTATTTTGAGTGAATATATTTTCAGTTCAAAATATTTCCACAACAGCTAGGCCAACATATTCTGTAGTTGAAAAAGCTGTTATAAACCACAGAGTAATATTCCTGAAATGGAGTCTTTCAAGTTTGGGATGTTTCAACTTCAAATTACTGTGATACTTTTAAATGATTTTATTACAGTGACTGCTTTGACTTTGTTAATTAGTGCTACAATTTTAATATTTTATATTTAATTTATAGATAAAACATAGTTGGACAGCTATTTCTCTTAAAATGTTTTAAATAATAAACCTAGAATGATTAAGGAGAAAATATTCAATTACACATTTTATTCGTGTATTAAATGTTTATGCCATTCAACTTACTGGTAAGTGACTGGCAGATATAATACATTTTAACTAAATGTATCTGAGAGCAACACTCATTCACTTTGAAAATTAACCACAAGGCTAACATTATTAAAAATAATTTTAACACAGTGACTTTAAGAAAAAATGTTACCATTTTTTAAAAAAAAATTAAAATTATTTAATGACTGTACTGTTATTGAAACAGCCAGCAGGAATGAACAGAACTACCGTTCTGTAGACAATAAAATTTATATTTGCTATATATCAATAAACATTTAAGAATTAAAAAGTTTGGGACTTTTTTCAAATTAAAACAAGGGGCATGTGTCACTTTGAATTGTGTTATAACACTAGGGACATGAAGAATATATATTCCTCATTCTGTATCTCTAGGAATGTGAAGGAAAGAAATAGAATCACAGGAAGAGCAAAATCTTGGAAGTCTATTCCAAACCCCTGCCTGCCCAGCATAGGAATCTTCCTCCCAATGAAAAAATCTACAAGTCTAGGGTCAGGCTGTTCCTCCATTGAGAAATGGAGGAAATCTCAAAGCACACACAGATATACTTTAATCTCCAGCTATTGAACTAGTATGAGAGTGGGAGCAGTGCAGCTTCTTCTGCTATAATTAGGATACATATATGCAACTGCTATACAGAAATAAGGAAAATTTCTTTTTTTTTGCTAGAAATCTCATTGAAATTAAATGTTATTTCTAAGGTAAGCAACTACTGTATGCAATAGTCAATGGTATCCATTTTGAAATGACAATATCCCTTATAATAATTTACCAGTATAGTGCCCAGCAACCTTCTTTAATCTTGTCTCATTTCACTCACATCATATATTGGACTACAGCACCTAGAAAGTTTTATTCCTCGTCAGATCTTACACAATCCTCTTTTAATACACTATGCCTTGGATATGTGCTTCAGACTCAAAATAGACAGAAATCATACACTGACCATGCTGCTAGGAGCTATAGATTAATACATTTGCAAGGCAACACTTAAGGGAAGGCAGTCCTAGAAAAAGTTTTTAATGTAGCAGAATTACATTTACTGACTCAAAATAAGTCAGCACTTTATCTTCTCAACCTTGGCAGTTTTTAAGATGTATGGACTTTAACTCCAGAATTTCCCAGTCAGCGTCCTAAAGCTGCCAAGGTTGAGAAAGACTGCTTTATAGCATTTTATCCAACCCTGAAAAGAGAATGGCATTCTGAATCTGCCATTCAAGTGTAGGAACTCTGAAAAGCATTTGAACTCTAGACAAATTGTATATAGATCTCTGTTATTCACCTAATTGAAAGATTAATTCTTTACGGATCCAAAAACCAAAGAGCCCACCACTTTGGAACAAATTATGTTTTAAATGCAGTTTTGTCATATGTAGATATGTTTATATCTATATTTAACCAGGAGGGATATACAGGTAGTCATATAGTGACCATTCAAAGTTACAAAAAAGTGATTTACAACTGGTCGGTGCACTTACAACCGTTGCAGCATGCCCGCAATCACATGATCAAAATTTCAGCACTTGGCAACCAGAATGCATTTACAACGGTTGCAGCATCCCAAGGTCATATGATCACCATTTGCAACTTTTAGTTTTTTTCCAAGCACAGTCCACAAGGGAAGCTGGATTTGCTTAAGCCACAAGATTCACATAACAGCTACAATGATTAACAATTGTGGCAGAAAAGGTCCTAAAATTGAATGTGATTCACTTAACAACCATCTTGCTTAATAACAGAAATTCTGATCTCAGTTATGGTAGTAAGTTAAGGATTACCAGTGATCCATTAGTTTAATTTACAATAATTTCTGTGAATTAATTTTATAGAGCTTTCTGTTCAATGAGTTAAAGCATGAAACTTCCATTGTACTTCCTGTTAAAGAAAACCTATATTCAGGTATGTAGCTAAACAAAACCCATACACATCCCCTGTAGTTCATACAGTTTTTAGGAGTACTTTTATGAATGTTAATTTGTGAATTACTGCAAAATCTCATGCAAAGTTTCAAAGAAATATATGACACTGTTTGAAATTCTATAATACTCTCTATAAAATAAGCTATTTGCTCAATACAGGTAATCCTCGACTTACAACTGTTTGTTTAATGACCATTTGAAGTTACAGCAACACTGAAAAAAGTGACTTACAACCATTTTTCACACTTATGATCCCTGCAGCAGCCCCATGGTCACATGATCAAAATTGAAATGCTTGGCAACTGGTTCATATTTATGACGGTTGCAGTGTCCCACAGTTATGGGATCACATTTTGCAACCTTCCGACAAGCAAAGTCAACAGGGAAGCCAGATTCACTTAACAACTGTGTTACTAACTTAAGAACTGCAGTGATTCACAATAAATGTGGCAAGAAAAGCGGTAAAGCAGGCCAAAATTCACTTAGCAGCATACATTTTGGGCTCAATTGTGGTCGTAAGTCGAGGATTACCTGTCTTAATTGCAATTGCCTCTTCATATTCACCACCTTGCTGTTAAAATAATCATCTTCCCTTACTCAATCTCCGCGCCAATTAGAGCACTTCTGTTTGTGTTATTCATCTCCCGTTTCCATAATATAAAAAGCGGGTGGGACTCGAGACTGGCTCAAGCATCTAAGCAACGTTTTGAAAGATCGAATACTAGGCGGTAAACGATTTTTTCCCCTGGTTTCACGCTGAGCTCTTCGTTACATCTGTACAGGAAAAAGGCCAAACACTTCCTCTTCGCTCCACCCCATCTCTCTCCTCAAACTGGCGCACATAGACACAATGGGAATGCCCACTCCGCCGACAGGAGGAGTGTGACCTAGCGCGCAGAGAGACGCGGAGCGGCGAACTTCTACTCCCTTTCTTTCGGGCTCTCCCCACCCCCGCCCCACCTTTTCTGGCTACACAGCTGACCTTAAGCAGCTCTGCAAAGTTTCCTCCGCAATTTAGACCACGGCAAACTAGGCCGTTTCTCTGAGGGCTAACAGGTTTCATAGGGCAGAGGGAATGAGCTTCACAGGCAACGGGAAGCCCTCAGAGGTAGGCCTCGGAGGTCTCGTGTCACCCGCTGCAGCTTGGCCTCACACATGCCGGGCCCAGGAGGGTGGGGGACACACCAAAGCCCCGATAATTCTTCCACTCAAGCCCGTCCCAACTGCTAACGCCTCCTCATAGTTCCAGTTAGGGGCCGTGCCAACAGCCGCCTCCTCCCATCCAAGAGGCCGAGCCCTGCCGCCGGGCCTGCCTGCCCTGCGCTCGGCCGCCGGACTCCATTCTCACCTCCTGGTTGAAGGCGTTCACTGCCTCCATGTTTGTCGGTCGGCGGCCTACGCTACCGCGCGCGAGGAACTGAAAGGTGATCGCCGAACGTCGTTTTCAGCAGCGTCCCGCCTTCAGGGCCTCGGCGCTAACATGTCCGTTTTGGCGGCAGCCCGCAGCGACTCGTTGGCGAAGTTTTCGCACAGACCGTCCCTCTCCCACTCTCTCCAGCGGAACGGCAAAGTGCACGCCGCGAACAGCACCCTGGGATAGCAAGGCCTCCAAGCCTCGCGCCACCCATCGGAGGAAGGAGACGGCCGGACAAAAACCATAGACACACGAGTGAGCGAGTGCGCAGGCGCGCAAGGAAACGCATGCGATTGAGCTTTCTTATTCCTCTTCTCGGTTTTGCTGGGCTACTTTCGAAAACTCTCTTAAGGGTACCCTGCCCTTGGTTAATGAACATTTTGATGACTTGTCTTCACGTCAAGACGAATAAATACGAATATCAATTAGCACTTAAATAATGCACACCGGTTAAAATAAAAAAGGCGATTTTTTTTTAAACATTCGGTACTTTTTCCATTCTTACAATTTAAAAACGACAGAACGAATGTTGTAATCCTGTGGACCGTTGGAAATGAACCCATTGCCGGTGGGGATAAGGTGTTTCAGGACAGGCTTTCTGGGTCTACCAATCCGAAAAATTACACATCTGCTGAATCACAGCCTCTACCCCAGTGGTTCTCAACCTGTGGGTCGGGACCCCTTTGGGGGTCGAATGACCCTTTCACAGAGGTTGCCTAAGACCACCGGAAAGCACATCTTTTCGATGGTCTTAGGAACCGAGACACCAATTTTATGGTTGGGGGGTCACCACAACTTGAGGAACTGTATTAAAGGGTCACAGCATTGGGAAGGTTGAGAACCATTGCTCTAACCCAGTGCTTCTCAATTATTTTCTGTCATGCCCCCCCTAGGAAGAAGAAAACATTTCGCGCCCCCCGCACAACTGTAAATAGTATCATTTGTCTATAAAATTGTTATAAGTACACCTCTGCATAACACTGTATCCTTATTAACATATAAGAGAATAAAAAAAGAAAGAAATGTGGATCAATTTACAACAAAGAATAGCTTTATTAACTGCAGCAGAAAAGATTTAAAGGAGCACAGGATTTAAAGGAACACAATATTAAAAAAAAACTTTAACCTGCAAAACAAAAATATATAAAATAATTTGAGCTGAGCCCCCCTTTACGGAGCCTCGCACCACCCCTGGGGGGCCCGCCCCACTATTTGAGAAGCAATGCTCTAACCGGAGGTTTTTCCAGGTAGAATGCTCTTCGTGAAACAGGTAGTCCTCAACTTACAACAGTTCACTTTGTTACAACAGCACTGGAAAAAGTGACTTTGATTACCATTTTTCACACTTAAGACAGTTGCAGCATCCCCATGGTGACGTGACTTACTCTAGGATGCTTGGGAACTGTCTCACATTTACGATGGTTGCGGGGTCCCAGGATCTTGGGATTGTTGTGGCCCACCAGCAGCCAACGGAGCTGGCAGCGGATTCAGACAGTGAGGAAGTTGGGGAGCAACATGGGCCAGTCCTGGAGTCTAAGGAAGGCTCTGATGAGTGCTCTTTGTCAGAGGCAGAAAGGGGGCCAGAGCCATATGCCAGTTATCAGCTGCCTTCAGAGTCAGACAACAGTGAGGTAGACAAACAGCTGGAGCCTGTTCCCAGTGTGCACACATGCAGAGTTGCCAAACGAAGGGAAAGCTAAAGAATGGGTGGACTTGGGAGTAAGACCACAGGTGGATGATGAATGGCCCCTCCCACGGGAAATAAAAGAAGAGCGAAAGGGGAGTGCAGTTTGTAGGAGACAATTAGTTCACTTAATTCGTTCGTGACCAATGTGCTTCAGGCTACTGTTGGAAAAAATGATCTGGGTTCAATTCAAGTGAAATCCAAAAGACACTGGAAATATGGAGGCTGCTTGGAAAGATGATTTAATGGAGGACAGGATCACATGGCTTGAGTTCCTGAACAGAAAATGGGGATCACATGCTTCCAGATGTTGGATGAAGAAGAAAGGAGAGAAAAAGGGGTTTGCTGAGAGTTCCTGAGTTTTTTGTACACTCTGTTCAGCCCCACCTTTCTGTTTCCTGTTCGTGTGTAAGAAATGTATTCTGATTGGTTGTCAGACTCCCAGGGATTGGGGGGGGGTGTCTTAGCTATCTTCATAGGTGTGTGTCTTTTGAGTCCCAAGCTTGGTTGAGCATTACTTCTTCCCAGATGCCCTGTGATGAGATGGGTAAAGGGCTAATACTATCATGCCCTAATCCCATTACCCTGCAGTTTGAGGGGGAGATCTTTGTTATGTAGAATAGACTGGCTCAGGCATTTTAATGGCCCATTGACAAAGGTGGGGGCTATTAAGAGTGAGTCTGTTTCCTACCTAAAAACATGTTTCTCCATTTCTTATCCAGGGAAATATAATATTCTGCCTTTTCAATATTTCCTAGGATATTTCATTTTTCTAGGAGAGGGGTGGGTGCTAACTTTCTACACTTCATTAGTCCCTTTGGTACAATAGTGATGTAATTCAAATAAAAGAAGAAGTTCTAATGTAGTAGAAATGCATTGGATTAATCAAATAACCATTATTTCCAAAGTAAATGATTTTTTCTTCTGTGATATTTTCTCCTTTGGGTCCAGTTTTCAAGAGTAGCTACAAACAGAGGACACTGCACTGCTCAAGTCAGTACATATTTAAGGCAGAGAAAAAAATTGCCAAATTCAACAGTTGCAACTACATTCCTTACTGTAGCCAGCATTAACATCTAGTGGTCATTAAGGCTCAAAGACCACCAAATTATGAGCATTTAGCCTTGTTTTAATTTATTTTTCCTTTGCTGTTTTACCCAGACCATTATGAAACATAAATATCATTCAAGAATAGTTATTGCTTTTTAGAGTTAAGATTGCAAATGGAATAGCAGGCTAGAATTATCTGTATACTGATGGCATACTACTCTGAAGTGCTCCAAAGTGTCATGGAAATACTGACCAGCATGAAACTCGAGATAATTTACACCAGCAAACCCTAAGGGGAGGATTGGAAGGATCACAAAATAGTGGTTCCAAGGCCAAATTCTCCCAGACTATTGTAGAAAGTCACCATCCACCCATCCTCCTGTAGGAAGTTATCACCTAGCCCTCTTCCAGAAAAATGAAATATCCTAGGAAATATTGATAAGGCAGAATATTCTATTTTCCTGGATGTGAAAAAGGGAGAAACACATTTTAAACACTAAATTCCTGCAGCTTCCTGCCCATCCCCACTTTGTCAATGGGCCATTAAGAAGGCCAAGCTAGTCCACTTTACATAATAAAGAGTTCTCCTCTTCAGCTGTGATGGGATTAAGGCAGGATAATAAGCCTTTACTCAACTGACCACATGGCATCTGAACTCAATCAAACCTGGATTCAAAACTCAGCCTAGAGGGTTGCCCTTGCATGGGCCCATGGGAGTCTGGCAACCAATCAGAATACATTTCTTACACAGGAACAGGAAACAGATAGGTGGGGCCGAACAGATTATAAAAATCCCTGCAAGCCTTTCTTCAGTCCTTCTCTTCCCTTCTCTTCTTCTCCACCAACATTGAAGCATGTGATCACCTTTTCTGTTCAGGGCTCAAGCCATGTGGTCCTGTCCACCATTAAAACCATCTTTCCAAGCAGCCTCCGTGTCTCCAGTGTCTTTTTCCCCACTTGGAGCCGAACCCAGAAGGACATTTCTTCCAACACTCCTAGAGAATAAAATATGTTGAGGAATATTAAAAAGGCAGGATAGAATATTTCCCCTAAAGGAGAAATGGGGGGGGGGGGGAATGAGGCAGAAACCAGCTCCAGTCTCCCTGCTCCGAGCAGAAACTGAGGAGGCCAGCTTTTAGAAATGCAGATTTGGTAATCAATTCAGAAAGACTGGGTCAGACAGAAACTCCAGATAAGGAATTAGGCAAGACAAGATTAGCTCAGACAGACCTAGGATTTGCATTTCTCCCTTTGTCTATAAAGCCAGCCTTGCCCCCACATGATCCCATAGAAATCAAAAAGGTATAGAAACCCACCCTACTCTCCTCCATTTTGTCAGCTGTCCCAAAACCACAGGCTAATTCTGCTTCATCAATAAAGGGAACCTTTCTTTCTAATCAGCCTCCATTTTATTCCTGACTTGGAACAGGACCTGGATTTTTCTTCCAACACTATTCACAAGGATGCCAGGGTCAATTACACTAAAAGCAATCAGAATAATCAAGGAAGGTGTTTGTCTCTTCCTGCCAAAAACCACCATACAGAATTTTGTGCCAATCCTGAAACATAAATGATATATCAAACAAGTGGAACTACACATGGGGAAGGTTTCAATGAGCAATTCCTTTGTATGTCAGTGGATAGAAATCTATAAGCATAAAAGTGACCTTACTCCTAATTAAACAAGTCGATTAATACTTGCTTAAACTCATATCAAATTTCAGCACATTTACACCTCAAAAGATTAGCTGAAAAGAGCAAATAAAAGCAACTAGGCCTCCTGTTTGAATATTCCCAGTCATTTTTCTTTTTCCTTTTGAGCAAATCCTCACAATTTTCTATAATACAGAGGATAAGATAAAGATGCTCTCTTAAAGGGACTGTTGCCTTATCCAATAAAACAAAATGTTTCTCTTTGTTGTTGGGAAGCCAAGAAAATCTGATGATTATCTAGTAGCTGAAGCACATTTTAAACTTTGCTTTCATTATGCTCCTGTCCTTCCTTATTTTTTAAATTTCACAAGGAGTCTATGTAATGGTCTCCATCTACCATTATTTCTTCCTCATTTTTCTTTCTAAAGAAAATTGAGATGTTTCCAGGTAGAATTATAGTGTCAACTCATCTTGTTTTAAAAGATGACTTGTTTTAACCATTATACACTATTCTTTTTTGTCTTTCATTTGTCTCAGGCAGCAGGCTCTGTACTTTTGTTCATAAAAGTAACACAAGCATAAGATCTACAGACATAGATTCTTCAGTTTATTATTACTCTAATATGATACATTCTTAAATATCCTGATTTCTTAAAAAGGAAAGTGCTGTGTGAGCGTAGAACCGAATTCCATGGTTTAAAGATATTCTAACGGTTTGTCCACACAATCTCTTTGTCCCAACTCAAAGAATCTCCATTAACCTTTTCCTAAAGAATGTCCTCCATCTTCTGGCCAGGGTGCAACTGAGGCAAGATGAAGCAAGTTTCAGCTGTTCTGGCTTAAAAGTAGTTTTTATCTGGAAGAATGAAAGAAAATCTCCCATAAACACTGGATATTCTAAGTTGCACCAAGAAGTTATGGTTGGTGACCTTCAGGACTCCAAATGATCTGCCTCAAGACTGGTCACTTCCATCCAGCTGCTGGGGTCACTATCTGAAATGGGCATTGTACTTAGTTGCCAGAGAGAGCAAAATCCTGCCCTGCACCAATCTGTCAGTTTATTTTTAATCAGAGGAATATGAACCATAGAGAGAACCAAGTAAAGTTGTTTCTCAGATCACTATTCCCTTTGGTGAGTAGAAAATAAGAACAAGGGGCAATTTGCTTGAAAATCCTTTCACGTCCTGTCTTTGTTTAACAAACAAACAACTGTAGCAGCATTAGTTGCATTTGAATTATCCTTTGAAACTAGGAAGACCTTCCATGTTCTTTGATCAATCTCATCATTTCCTCCTCCGAAAGAAAGAAATCAAATAATTGAATCAGACCCGGCTTGAATATGGAATAAGTAGTGACGTGCAGTCAGGGGAGGCAGGGGAGGCACAACCTCACCACTGTCATCAGTGGTGGGCAAAGGCTGGAGGGAAGGGTTAGGGTTTGATTGCAGGCAGAGCCATGTTGCCTTTTCAAACTGTAATCAGTGAAGCTGGGCTGGATCCTTCCAGGGCTGGGGGAAAGTGTGTGTAGTCCAATCCAATGTGTGTGTGTGTGTGTGTGTGTGTTTGAGAGAGGGGGGAGGGAGGGAGAGAGGGAGGAAGGAGGGGAAGGGAGAAGAAAAAGAAAAAGAAAGAAGGAAAATTCTTTCGCAAAGGAGAAAAACAAATGCTGTCGCTTTAAATCGGAACTGAGCATGCCTGGCTGTGGAATTCTGGAGTTGAAGTCCACCAGTCTAAAAAAATTTGAAACCCACCACTGGGTCAGTGCCTCACCAACCATAAACCTCAGCACATGTCACTGGGAATAAGTCACATTTTCTAAAAGCAGCACTGACCACAAGGGACATGGGCTCAGAACATAAGTAGCAGAGCTAACAACAGCAAGTCCACTTCCTCAGAATTTATCAGTTTAAATACGATTGAATCCCATAAGTTGAAGAAATCATTCCTCCTATTTCTGGAAATTTTCTTAGCCTCTTCATGAGAGCAGACTCTTGCAGTATAAGTGTGTGGCAGTGTCCATCTGGGTTCTGTTCCAAGTGGAGAAAAAGTCACTGGAAACATGGACGCTGTTTGGAAAGATGGTTTAATGGTGGACAGGATCACATGCCTTGGAGCTCCTGGGTGAAAAGGGAAGAGATGCTGAGAGTTTCTGGGTTTTATGCCCTCTCTGGGACTTGAACTTCCTGGGGCACAGGAAGAGTATCCTGATTGGTTGCTATCAGAGGCCATATTTAGCTTTGTAGGTTGTCTGTGTGCTAAGTTTCGTTGAAACTTGGTGGGTAGTGCAATAAAGGGCAATGACATGGCTCTGTCTGAAGGGGCTAGATCAGTGATGGCGAACCTTTTTTGGATCACGTGCCAAAAGGGGAGAGTGCAGGGGGGTTGCGCGCGGGTGTACCACACCCATAATGCAATGCACAATCCCCAGAGTGCATGCGCACATGACCAGCACTCCCCCCCATTTTTGCATGCTTTTTTTGGCCTTCCCAGGCTCCAGAGGCTTTAGAGGAGCCTGGAGAGGGCAAAAACAGCCTCCCCCATCTCCCCCCGGAGGCCCTCCGGAGGCTTCAGGAGCTTCCCGGAAGCCTCCGGAGCGCAAAAAACCGGCCCTACAGGCAAACCGGAAGTTCAGGAACACACCTCCAGTTTGCCCGTAGGGGCGTTTTTAGTCCTCCGGAGCCTTCAGGGATCTTCAGGACACATCCCTGAAGGCTCCGGAGGACGAAAAACGACCCTACGAGCAAACCGGAAGTCCCGGTTTGTCACGTGCCATAGGTTCGCCATCCTGGGGCTAGATCTTTGTTATAGAATCGACTGGTCCAGGCCTTAATGGCCCATTAACAAGGGGGAGGGGCTGAGTTTCTGCCTCTCTGAGTTTCTGCTTCTCTTTTGGGGGGAAATATTCTGCTTTTTAAATATTTCCTAAAATATTTCATTTTCTAGGAGAGGGGTGGGTTTTAACTTCCTACAGCAGCAAGTCTCTAATCTGTTCCCGTTGGAGTTCAATGACTTTCCAAGTGCTGCCTCAAACTTTTCTTCACTGGTAGATTTTATGCCACAACTATTTATCTAGAGGCTGAGTTTGATGTGTTGGGAGTGGGAGGAAGTTTCATGCCTTCAATAATTTTAAAGAAACTATCTAATTTCTGTCATCTAATTGTCATGTAATTTTATAAATCCAGATGTCACAAGTTATTTTCAGTACTTTCCTAATTAAATCAGTTGTGTTTATGTGATCCAAAGTTGAGATCTTTGATGTGATCTGTGAGATGCTGAATATATCTCTATATATTATTAGGCAGGTTGCTCTTCAGGATGGATTATTACCATCTCATTCCCTAAATGCATGAGATATGCTATAACTCCTGTTGGAAGAAATGTCCTTCTGGGTTCAGTTCCAAGTGGGGAAAAAACACTGGATTCATGGAAGTTGCTTGGAAAGAAGGTTTTAATGGACAGGACCACATGGTTTGAGGTCCTTGGGAAAAGGGGGATCACATGCCCCGAAGATGTTGAAGAAGAAAAAAGGGCCGAGATGCTGAGAGACCCTGGGTTTTATGCTCTCTCTTGGGCCCCACCTTAAGAGTTTCCTGTTCACATGTAAGAAATGTATCCCATTGGCTGTCAGACTCCCAGGGGGCGGAGGTCTTAGCTAACTTTGTAGGCTGTGTGTTGCCCCTTACTGGCTGATGTAATTCTCCCAGGTGCCATGTGGTGAGATGGGTAGAGGGCTAATCCTACCTTTGTTGGATCTTGAGTGAGGGCATTTGCCTATGAATAGACCTAGCTATCTCTTTATCTCTTAAGGACATCTGCTGTGGGGTATTGAGGAAGGGGGCTATTAAGAGTGAGTCTGCTTCCTGCCTTAAAAAGCATGTTGCTCCACTTCTCATCTAGGGAAATGTAACACACTGCCTTTTCAATATTTCCTAGGATATTTCATTTTTCTAGGAGAAGGGTGGGTGCTAACTTCCTTCACTCCTATAGGGCACTGTCATCCATTGCCCCAACGTTATCTGAAGAGCTACAGTCATAGTCTATTTAGGTGTATTCTGCTACCCTCTTGGAATAGACCACTTTGCTCAGCTCTTTGAATTGAAAATCTTATTCTGGTTTTATGGCACTCTCAAGTTTCTCAGCTCTCACTGTGGCATGAGCGGCCTTTTTGTCTTTCACCTCATCTGGGGAAGTTTGCAGCTAGTTGTTTGTATAGTTGTTTATTAAAAAATGTCTTTGGAGACCTAGAAAATATAGTCTCACAGGGTCAGCAGCTGCCTCCTCATGAAGAGCCAAACTAAGCATGCTTCAGCAGCAGCAGAAGCAAGAAGAAGACAGCTCAGGGTGGCAGGAGCCTCAGAGAGCAGCAGAGCTCAGAGCGGCAGGGACCCTGCAATGTGAACTGGTGAGGGTGACTGCAACTGGGACTGGGCTGAGTCAGCTGCAGCTTTGTACTTCACTTGTGAGCCAAGCTGGAGCTGGATTTTGTACTATGCTGGAACTCTGGGACTGCTTTTTGCCAAAGAGTTGTGATTTTCAATTGTGCACACTTTTTTTTAAAGTGGAATGTTTCTGGGATCATTGGGATATCCTCAGTTCAGTCATGACTAAGCAGAAAATGTTATGCTTTAAACAGGTCAGAAGTACTGCTGTTAAAATGAATTGAACAATTAATACTTAGCATAGTACAATGCAGGGGTACGTTCCGGCTTCGGTTACTGCCGGTTCGTTCAGGGACGCTCTCTGGGCGTGCACCGGTGGTGGGTTCCTGCCGGATCGCACCGGATCGCGCGCTCCCTTTCGGCGCTAAACCTGGAAGTACGGTCTTGCCCCGCCCCTGGCGACGCGACGATGCTTGCCTGCGCTCCACCAGCTCGGCTGGGAACGGAGACGTTTCTCTGCTCAGCAATGTCTTCAGTGGAGTGGTGGCAGCCTGGCAGGCTGAGCCTGCGTCCCTTTCAGGCGCTCCGCTCCGCTGAGGAAACGTCTCCGTTCCCAGCCGAGCTGGTGGAGCGCAGGCAAGCGTCGTCGCGTCGCCAGGGGCGGGGCAAGACCATACTTCCGGGTTTAGCGCCGAAAGGGAGCGCACGATCCGGTGCGATCCGGCAGGAACCCACCACTGGCGTGCACGCGCACTTGATGCACGCTATGCATGGATGTGCAGTAGTAAAAAAAATTGCGCTGAAGCAAAAAAACAAGATAGAAACCAGTTCGGGTGTGGTTGGCCGAGTTACTACCTGCTCGGCTGAAGTAGTCCAAACTGGTAGGAACCCACCTCTGGTACAATGGATTAAAAAGCCTAGAGTAGCATATGCAAAAAAACCCACAAGAAATTTGGGTCAGAACAATTACAGTTTACAAATACTAAATGACTACTTCATCTCAACTGTGATGCCAAGAGGTAATATGAAGTATGGACCAAGAGAATTTATTGCTTTCAAAATGGAATTAATTCTAAGACAGACTATGGCAGTGATGGCTAACCTTTTTTGGATTGCGTGTCAAAAGCGGGAGAAGCACAGGGGCGTCATGCGTGGGTGTGCTACACCCATAATGCTATGTGCGCAACCCCAGCATGCATACGCACACAACCAGTGCTTTTGGCACACTTTCCTACCCCTCCCCAGGCTCCAGAGGCTTTCTAGGAGCCTGAGGAGGGAGAAAACAGCCTCCCCCCGCCCGGAGGCCTCCAGAGACTTCAGTAGGTTCCCTTAAGCCCCCAGAGGGCGACAAACGGTCGTACGAGCAACCCAGAAGTTCTGGAATGGTGACTTCTGGTTTGTCCGTAGGGCTGTTTTTCCCTGAAGTCTCTGGTGCGTGAAAAACGGCCCTACGGACAAACCGGAAGTCACCATTCCTGAACTTCCGGGTTGCTCGTACAGCCGTTTGTTGCCTTCAGGAGGCTCCGGAGGGTGAAAAACAGCCCTATGGGCA
Source organism: Natrix helvetica (assembly GCF_964273705.1). Lineage (NCBI taxonomy): Eukaryota > Metazoa > Chordata > Lepidosauria > Squamata > Natricidae > Natrix > Natrix helvetica. The sequence goes on from NC_138550.1 coordinate 52,463,312, forward strand.
ACCCGGAAGTGACTTCTGGTTTGCCTGTAGTGCCATTTTTTGCCCTCTGGAGCCTTTAGGAGGCTTCCCTGAAGCCTCCGGAGCGCGAAAAATGGCCTAACACGCAAACCGGAAGTCTGTTCCTGAACTTCTGGTTTGTGCATTGGGTGAAAAATGGCCAAAAAAGAAGGCCGAAGTTCAGCTGGCCAGTGCGTGCATGCACACTGGAGCTGATAGGGCAATGACTGGCGTGCCCTAACAAATGGCTCCGTGTGGCACGTATGGCACGTGTGCCATAGGTTCGCCATCACTGGACTATGGCTTGTTGGAAGAAATGTACTGGGTTCAGTTCCAAGTGGGGAGAAAGATACTGAAAATATGGTGGCTATTTGGAAAGATAGTTTTAATGGTGGACAGGATCACATGCCTCAAAGGTGTTGGATGAAGAAAAAAAGGGAAGAGATGCTGAGAGTGCCTCAGTTTTATGCCCTTTCTGGGCTTTTGAATTTGAGCTTGTATTCTGATTGGTTGTCAGACTTCCTTGACGCCATGCAGGGGCAACTCTGTAGGCTGTCCTGAGTCCCAAGCTTGGTTGACTCTTGCTGGTGATGTAATCTTCCCAGGTGCCATGTGGTGAGATGGGTAGAGGGCTAATCCTACCTTTGTTGGATCTTGGGTGAGGGCATTTGCCTATGAATAGACCTAGCTATCTCTTTATATCTTAAGTGTGACATTTGCTGTGGGCTATTGAGGATGGTGGGGACTATTAAGAGTGAGTCTGTTTCCTGCCTACAAACATGTTTCTCCATTTCTCATCCAGGGAAATATCACATTCTGCCTTTTTAGTGTTTCCTACAATATTTCATTTTTCTAGGAGAAGGGTGGGTGCTAACTTCCTACAGGCTGACAACATATTTTAATTTTGTTGCCTTTTATTCTATAAACTATTTCATAGAATAAGATAAGTACTTTATTCAGAGCACTGCATTTCAGAAAATGAAACTTTTAGAAGTGGATAAATGGGGTTCTTCCTATTCTTTCAAAATGCAGTTATTTTCAGTTTAAAAATACTATCACTACAATAATTCTCATATATTTCATAACATGTCAGATCTGCATTGCAAATACATTTCCAATGATAATGTGTACTTCAAGGTAATAAAATAAAAATATTTCAAATAGTTTTAATTGTGATTCTTAGCATCTTTATTTTAAAATAATTTGCACAGAATCAAAGGGTTTTCTCTGAAATTAATGTTTAGTGTTAGAATATAAAGTTCCAGTCTGGAGACCAACTCATGCATATTCAAATAAATATATATTTCATGCATTATTCTCAGCTTGATTGTGTTGGCTTGCTTAATTTTGATTTCATTAATTTTTCAAGTCTGGTCACTGTGTATATGGTTTATGAGTTAGCAAAATGGGTGAAACTGATCTGTGACTTACAGGACATCAAATCTTTTAAGCTTAAGAAATCTAAGATGATTGTCATTCAAAGCAACAAATTATTATCTCAATTGCAAAGCCATTTAGAGACCGATTTGGCTAAATTAGTCATCACCTTTCAGAAGCTGATTTCTCTTGCTGACTCTTTATTATATTTTAAATCGATTATAACCTGCAGTTATAATGAAGTATTTGGCAATGGCAGAGAATAATAGTAATAATAGCAACAGTCAGCAAAAAAGAAATATAACAACAGCCAAAGGTTTCTGTTTTGATTATAAAGCATTACTGAGATTTTCTATTTTGAAAAAAAATTACAAAGGCCAAAGTTAACAGGAAAACTTTGTATGCATGTAGGAAGTTATCACCTAGTCCTCTCCCAGAAAAATGAAATATCCTAGGAAATATTGAAAAGGCAGAATATTATATTTTCCTGGATGTGAAAAAAGGGAGAAACACATTTTAAACACAAAGTAAATTCCTACAGCTTCCAGCCCATCCCCACTTTGTCAATGGGCCATTAAGAAGACCAAGCTAGTCCACTTTACATAATAAAGAGTTCTCCTCTTCAACTCCAGAGTGATGGGATAAGGCAGGATAATATAAGCCTTCATTCAACTGACCACATGGCATCTGAACTCAATCAAACCTGAATTCAAAACAGCCTATAGAGGGTTGCCCTTGCACGGGCCCATGGGAGTCTGGCAACCAATCAGAATACATTTCTTACACAGGAACAGGAAACAGATAGGTGGGGCCGAACAGATTATAAAAATCCCTGCAAGCCCTTCTTCAGCCCTTCTCTTCCCTTCTCTTCTTCTCCACCAACATTGAAGCATGTGATCACCTTTTCTGTTCAGGGCTCAAGCCATGTGGTCCTGTCCACCATTAAAACCATCTTTCCAAGCAGCCTCCATGTCTCCAGTGTCTTTTTCCCCACTTGGAGCCGAACCCAGAAGGACATTTCTTTCAACATGCATATGACTAAAATAGAAACAAATGTTTTTTAAATAGGATTACATGTTTTTTCAGAAATTTCTATGTTGCTTCCACTAAGGAATTGTGATAATACATGCAAAATCATATGTCCGATGATCAGCAATCTTTCAGATGTCACAATTTATCATCTTATTTACAAATGTTTATTACCAATTGTTATTCTGCATTTTTAAAATACAGGTTTCCCCAATCTTTTGAGGCATTTTCTAGATGTACTGGATACTTCGTACTAGTACTATCTTGCCCTACATGCTTTAAACTTGCATATTTAGATACCTACTGGTAGTAATTGTTATATTTCTTTTCTTCCCCAACTAGTTACCTCATTTAATCTTTCTTTATCTTTTACCCTATATACCTTCCACTCAGAGGTGGCTTTCAAATCCTGGCACTACCGGTTCTCTCATGCTTGTGCCCACGCTGGTGCTATGCTTCTGCACAGAAGCATCTGGGTGGGTGGGCAGAGCCTCCCACTGCCGCACTACCGGTTTGTCCAACCCAACTCTGCTTCCACTGTCAAAAGCTGATGTGGGATATTTCTGCAAGCATATAGACTAGATCAGCGATGGCGAACCTTTTTTGGCTCGCATGCCATAAGTGGGGGGAGCGCAGGGGGGGTCGTGTGCAGGCATGCCGCACCCATAATGCAATGCGTGACCCCCCAGTGTGTATGCGCACACTACAGATGCGAACCCCCCCCCTATTTTTGCATGCTTTTTTCGCCCTCCCCAGGCTCCAGAGGCTTTATAGGAGCATGGGGAGGATGAAAACAGCCTCCCCCGTCCCCCCCCGGAAGCCCTCCGGAGGCTTGAGGGAACTTCCCTGAAGCCTCCGAAGCAGTCAAAACGACCCTCTGAGCAAACAGGACTTCCTGTTTGCTCGGAGGGTCATTTTAAGCGCTCCGAAGGCTTCAGGGACCTTCAAGAGGCTTCCCTGAAGCCTCCGGAGCAGTCAAAACGACCCTCCGAGCAAACAGGAAGTCCGTTCCCGAACTTCCAATTTGCCCATAGGGCCAGTTTTTTTGCACCCCGGAGGCTTCAGGGAAGCTCATGAAGCTTCCGGGGGGCCTCCGGGGAGGTGGGGGAGGCTCTTTTCCCTCCCCAGGCTCCTATAAAGGCTCTGTAGCCTGTGGAGGGCGAAAAATGGCTTTAAAAAAGGGTGAACTCAGCTGGCCAGCGTGCACATGCGCGCTAGCCAGCTGACAGGGCAGCACCTCGCATGCCCTGACAAATAGCTCCACGTGCCACCTGTGGCACGCATGCCATAGGTTCGCCATCACTGGACTAGATGAACAACAATACAAAAAACATTTCATTCTAGTTGAAATGCAATCTTTTCCTGAACTAGATCATATTTAAATTGCATCAATAAAGAAGGTGATTAGAATACTTCTGCAGGCAATACAATAGCTGATTCTGATGTTTTGTCTCTATATATTGTTGAAATGATTTTATTATAAAAAATGAGATAAATTTGACAATTACTTGTGATGATTAAGCACAAGGATTAAGCACTTGTTAAAATGTTACCGTGTAATACATATATTTTCATCAATTACATAAATGTTCCATACTCATGCCAAAAAATCCTTCATGGCTGTGCCATGATATCATCAGGAGTTGAGCTTGACTCAAATGAGAATTTTAATTTTTAATATTACTTTGAATTTTTTCTTTGTTGCTTTAACAAAACAATGCTTTTGGCTAGCTTGCCAAATGAGTTTAATAGAGGAGAGCCTATGCTAAAGCATTAGTCTACCAGTAGATGGCACTTAACTACAGATTGACTCATTGGAATCTCTTTGTATAGTAATGATCTGTAGGATGTGGGTGAAAGAATGGAGCTTGTGGCACAACATGTATCCTTGTAGAGCAGTCCAGGACTGACAAATTCCGCAACTGACTATTCGTCTCAGGGCAGGATTGGAAGAATCAAATTCATGATACGTTTTAAATACAAGTCTTATTTTTCACGTTGTTTCCTACGGATTGTTCTGATATTTTTTTTTCTGCTTTTCCACTGCATAAAAACACAATGCAAGCAAAGTTAAAGAAAACATTTTTAATCAGAACTTTAAAAAAAAAAACCCGTGAAACGTGAAGCCTCATCTTTGAGGAACTTTGACCATTTTAGATTGGATGTTCTTATTTTTTCCTCAGAGTTTCTGGATATTTGCATATTCAAACTAAGAATAAATTATAACCATGGAAAATAAACATGATTGCTGCTGTCACATGTGGCTTCTTCTCTCCAAAAGTTAAGGGTTAATTAAATAGTTTGAGCCAGGCACCATAATTAGAGTAAAAGCAGCTGAATATACATGTTGGGTCTTGATTGTATGCATTTATATACTTTTTTTTTTCATACAAACAGCTGAGGAAAGAAATACTGAGTTACTTCTAAACCTTTTGTAGGTGGTATAGGCAGCCACAAAGTGGAACATAGATCAGGAGGTTATCCTTTTCTTGCCAATACTAATTGGCTTCAGCTCCCAGTTAAAAAAATCGGTAGAAAAATTCGTATCTGCAAGGCCTGATAAGGGAAGAACTGGCTCTGAAGAATATAGTAAAAATTAGTCATGCGTCCAAAATTAATCATAAATTCTGACACTTTTTCAGAAAATGTAGCTATTGGGAGAGGGTTAGATATCAAACCAAGAATATTGCCCTCCAATTCTAGATGCCAAGTATCATCTTTGCCTCTTTATTGTATGGTCAGTATACCTAGATGTACTTTTATTCCAAATAGCCCATGGCTCTGATTTTAGGGGAACTCAGAATGGGCTGTTCCTTCTCCAGAATACACACATATCTGCTTTCCTTACAAGTCATTTGTCTCCAAGAAGTATGTTTGACAACTTATCCAAGGAAGGGTGTATAATATAGTAACTGAGCTTCTAGAATAGAATTCTGGAGATCTTAAACATCCTCTTCCAGAAATTCTCTGGACTCTACACCCTGTTTTGTAATAAACAGATTGCTAGTTCTCAATGTCACCACCTATCTACCAATTCTCCTGAAGTTCTCCTTCTAAATTCAATATGTGGGAGAGATAAGCTTGTTTTTGTACTGTGCTGACTTTCTGGAAATTAAGAGGGAAAAAGAAGGAGAGAAATAATTTATTTTCTAAATAATAATTTCTCTTATAAATGCAACTTGTCTGTGTAACTTAGAGATTTGTAGTAGGAGGATTTAGCCCTTTGGAAATAGAGCAAGTCAAGAAAAAAAATAAACGTTATTAGAACAAAAAATATAATATTCAAAATCTCTGTTTAATTTTAAATATAAATATGCAGTGCTCCAGAAGGACCACAAGATGGCGATGGTCTGCCACAGAATCTCCTGTAAATTATTTAGGATTCAGAATTATCACACAGAATAAGAAGTTGTTAAACATAAATAATATCCTTGTACATGTTCAAGTTGATTAAAAATGGATCCAAAACCACATTCGTAATTTTTACAGAGAAATAGAGACAATACATCACATAAACAAAATGAAAGAAAAAAATCTAATACAAATCACTGGCTAGATTTAATAATCTATTCCAGGGGTGGCGAACACGCGGCTCTCGGCCAAAATGAATGCGGCTCTTTGCCTCTTATCATTATTTTGTATACTGTGGCTCTTTGCCAAGTTTGGATTTTGTCCCTTTCGGCGCTAAACTCGGATTGCGCGCTCCCTTTCGGCGCTAAACCCGGAAGTACGGTCTTGCCCCGCCCCTGGCGACGCGATGACGCTTGCTGCGCTCCACCAGCTCGGCTGGGAACGGAGACGTTTCTCTGCTCAGCAATGTCTTCAGTGGAGTGGTGGCAGCCTGGCAGGCTGAGCCTGCGTCCCTTTCAGGCGCTCCGCTCTGCTGAGGAAACGTCTCCGTTCCCAGCCGAGCTGGTGGAGCGCAGGCAAGCGTCGTCGCGTCGCCAGGGGCGGGGCAAGACCGTACTTCCGGGTTTAGCGCCGAAAGGGAGCGCGTGGTGTGGCTCTCTGACTCTCACAGTTTAAAATTTTGGCTCTTTTTGTCGAACTTGTTCGCCACCCCTGATCTATTCAAACATAATGCTTTGTAAACTTGGATTTCCAGTTTATGATCTTTCAAAATTTATCATCTGCTTTTTAATTTGTTCATACTAAATCTTTAAGTGTCTACAAAATAGTTCTTTATATGTTCAATAATTTAATATTATGTGTGTAAGAGTTTGGGTTTAGTTTCCAAAAGCTGTTTCACCCCTATAGAGGTTCCATACCTTTTCCAGGATTGTATGCTGCTATATGATTCCAGGAAATGTGCAAATGCTTTTAAGAGTTACATATATGCTCTCACATACTCTGGAGCACAATTTCCAAATTATTTCATAGGTGTGCTTAGTCTTCCAATAATCCAGATGGAGAAATAAAAACTCTTTAATGATCACAGCAAAGGCCTTATTTCATAATGCATTGGAAAAGGCAATGGGTTAAGATTAAATATAAAAATGATCAAAGTAATGATGACAGGTACAGCAATCAATAGTGGAATTGACAATGGAGACACTGAAGCGGTAGATCATTTCTACTTTTTAGAACCAACTATCACCCGGAAAGACCAGCAGTCAAGAAATATGCTGCAGACCTGCACTTCGCAAAGTAGCAGTGAAGACCTTGGAGAAGATATTCAAATGCCATGATGCTTACAAATATCAGAATCGTGCAGACAATGCTTTTCCTTGTTACATTCTATGGAAGCAAAAGTTGGACTTTGAAGAAGCAGAATAGAAAGAACTTCGATGCTTTTGAACATTAGTACTGGAGAAGACTCCTTAGAACAGGTGTCCAAACTTGGCAACTTTAAGACTTGTGGACTTCAACTCCCAGAATTCCCCAGCCAGCAGAGCTGGCTGGGGAATTCTAGGAGTTGAAGTCCACAAGTCTTAAAGTTGCCAAGTTTGGACACCCCTGCCTTAGAATATCTTGGATAGATAAGAAAATAAACAAGCAGATCATCAAACTAATCTATGTAGAGTTCTCATTTTAAAGTACCAATGACCAGACTCAAATTATCATATATATCATGTGCTCTCTGGAGAATGCTAGGAAAGGTAAAAGGGTGGGGGGGAAAGAGGATGACTAACAGCAAGCTGGACGGATAATATTTGTAGTCCAGGGTTGAGATGAAGAGTCCTTGGTGCTCTCTGAGCTCAGATGTTTCCTTGCAGGCATTTTATTACCCAAACTACTGTAGGTAACATCATTACTGTTTAAGTTGATTTGTGTGCTACGCTGATTCGTGGTTGGTGGTTTCTGAGACATTTTTTCATGTATGGCAGTATTACCCCTTTTACAGTTTGTGCTTGTTGTGCTATATTGGGTTGAGTGGTCAGCCACTTTTTAATAAAATTGCATGGATATCAATTTTGTTGGAAGATATTGTATACATAATGTATTTCCTTTCTCTGTTGTTCAGGACTGCTACAGTGTGTTTGCACTTTTCCAGAGTTCTTATACAGCTTCTTTTGTGAAAGGTTAGGATATTGCTTCAGTAGTGGAGCACTTGATTGATGTGGGTGATTTTTCAGTACATTTGTGTTTCTAGTTTGCTATCATAGTCTCCGCTGATCAGGACGTCCAGGAAATCTAGTGAGTTGTTGTTTTCTTTTCCCTTGTAAATTGGATTCCTGTGAAGATGTTGTTGATATTTTTGTGTGAGTGCTTTAATTGTCCTTTTTTTATTTTGGTGAAGGTGTCATCTACATACCAGATCCATATATATTGGGTTGTACTTGTGGAAGTGCTATCCCTTCAAGACTTTGCATCATGGCCTCTGCTATGAATCCTGAAAGCGGTGATCCCATAGATATACCTTTAATTTGTTGATAGGTTTGTCCATCTAATTGAAAGTATGTGATTATGCAGAGGTTTATAAAATCCATACTTCTGAGTCTTTTAATCTTTGTGTATCTGGTTAGGTTGGGTGTGCTATGGATCAATGTTGTCATAGATTCTTTGGCTACGGTAATTCCGGGTCTATGAACATGGAGAGGGCTATGACAAAGGATGTACCTCAAGCATCAGGTTGTGAAACATCATTGGGGAGAAAATCTATGTGATCCTAAGAGTCAACACCGACTTGATAGCACACACTCAATAAAAACAGTAAGTACATTAGTTAAGTTGCAACCTGGAGACAGAAGCAACATGGATGTGAGTCATATGAATAAGTATCTTTTTTTATAGCAAGATTTTTAGGTACAGCCCTATCAGGAGGGAGAAATAACATCAAAAGACTCATAGTATTTTCTTGTTTCTTTGTTTCTGATCAACACTTTAAAATCATTTATATGTAATATATTCCACCAAACGCACTATCAATTTTATTTCAGGTTCAACATGTTAAGCGTTATAGGGCAATATTTTGTTTCCAGTACTTATTGTATGGTTGCTAAGTAACTGTGCAGAAGCAGCAATCTGCACTGCTCTTTGTTTGGCTTAACATGCAGGCGTTTGAGGTATGTGATGCTACCAGCATAACTAACAAACACGTTTCTCTTGCATAGTGTGTGAATGTTTCAATCAGGTTGTGAGAAAATTTTGCATTAGAACACTTACACCCTTCTTTAAAAAGGTATTATCTTAACAAACAAATGAAACATATACAAACTTTGAAACACTGAAATAAATCTGAAGGCAATTTAAAAAGCATGAGGAGGAAGAGGAAGAAGAAAAATCTTGAACATTACATAAATTCAATTCCCAGGGTCGTGTATTTTTCAAAAAACAATACTTCAGAGAAATAACCTAATAATAAAAAATCAGCCAGAAGTACCAAGATCATACTCTGCTCTGTTTTAAACATTTTTGCAACCTTACCGCTTTGTCAACCATAGTATTTAATAAAATGTATTAAAAGAGTTATGTGGGTGCGACGTTTCAGCATTAAAGCTGACAGCCAGGTTTAAGATCCCAGCACTGTACAAAGGGTTGATCTCCTGTTACTTGCCCTTGCCCTACACACCTTGGAGTTTGAAAACATGCAAATGTGAGTAGATTAATAGGTACCACTTCGGTGGGAAAGTAACAGTGTTCTGTGTGCCTTTGGCATATAGCCATGATGGTCACATGACCACAGAAATATCTTGGGACAATGCTGGCTCCCTCAGCCATCCACTAAAGTCAGACACCCCCAGATTGAGGAAACCTTTACCTTTATTAAACAGTTAAGATGAAGGTAAACCAAGAGCTCTGATTGAACTAGAACAAAGGAAAATATATGTGTGGTTTAAAATATGTATTAAGAGTATAAAAGATGAGTAGCTGAATATATGAAATGCCTGTTGAAATTTCAGAGGATCATAAATCAATATATACCATATATCCAGGATGGCGAACCTATGGCATGCGTGCCACAGGTGACACGCGGAACCATTTGTCAGGGCACGCGAGGTGTTGCCCTGTCAGCTGGCCAACGCACATGCGCGTGCTGGCCAGCTGACTTCAACCTTTTTTTGAGGCCATTTTCCGCCCTCCCCAGGTTCCTGAATCTTCCGGGAGGGCGGGAGGAGGCTGTTTTTGCCCTCCCCAGGCTCCTATAAAGCCTCTGGAGCCTGGGGAGAGGAGAAAAAGCATGCAAAAAATGGGGGGAGTGCTGGTCATGCGTGCATGCACGCTGGGGTCAGCATTGCATTATGGGTGTGGCACACCCGCGCGCAACCCCCCTGCGCTTCCCCCTCTTTTGGCACGCGAGCCAAAAAAGGTTCGCCATCACTGCTATATATAAATAAACAAAAATATGTCATAAAAAATTACCAGATATAATAACACCATGGTAAAATTCCAGAGGATAACAATGATCATATGTTGCTCTCAAAAGAACAAAGAAAGCTAAAATAACTTAAAAGCCAGCAGATTTAATATGGCACAGCTTTCCGCAGACTAGAGCTCTCTTCATTATATGCTTGAATTATTATCCCCAGTGGCAGATATACATGTGGTTAGGATGGCCATGTGTTTTCCTTTACAGAAAATAGTCCTTTATTGGAAAATGCCCTTTCTTTAAAGTTTATGTCACCTATACCCAGCTCAAATATCAGGAACTGCAAGAAGGGAGAGTGGGAGCCTCAAAGTTGTCTTTTAAGACAATTTGGATATCAGATGCAGTAGAGGAAACAGATGGATACCTAGAGAAAACCTTCCATTTTGCAGCATGATCTACTGCAGTGCCATACAAAAACATTGTTCATTATTTATAAAGTTTCCATCAGCACTCAAGAGTAAAGTAAGAGTAAAGTTCAGCTAGGGTTTTGGTGACCATATGGAGATATCCAGGCAGCTGGCTTAGCAAATAGCATTGAAGCAGTTGGCAGTTGCCTTCATTTTGGATGTGTGGATAGGTGGGTGTATAACTCAATTCTGTTTACAGTCCTGGGATTCTCTGGTTGTCTCCTAACCAATTACTAACTAGGACTGATCTTGCTTACCTACAAGTCCCTATAATACTGGCCTGGCACTTGTAGGTATTATTATACCTACAAGTGCCAGGCCAGTATTATAGGGACTTGTAGGTAAGCAAGATCCTTGTAGGTATTAGGTAGACTTGTAGGTATTATTATTTAATGCCAATTTTCCTCCTTTTTTCTCCTTGTGTTTTTTGTAATGCATTTCACAGTTTTGGTAGTGTAAGTGGCCACACTGAAAGTAAAGTGTGATCTATGGAGCAAAAACATTCTGAAAACAGCAGGGCTGGCATTGGAAATGACTTTCAGTGCAAAAACTGAGTATATTTAGTGGAGCCAAGACATGTCCCACCTCAGGTGTGAAAGCAGCTGCCACCTCTACCAGCTTTATACTTTGTGTCTTGTTCAAAGGGGCTCCTTCTCAGAGCAAGACACTGTGGGCGAAGTGTCCATGGAGACTGCTGATGCTGCCACAGCACAGATGGTCTCCATGGACACCATGCTTACAATGCTTCCCTCTGAGGAAGGACTTCTCAGAGCAAGCCATTGGGGCTTGAGGAGCACTTTGGGAAAAAAAGGAGTTGCTATTTTTCTACTTTCCAGGTGAGCAAGCCTTGCTGTTCATGGCTGTTGTTTATTCCTATATGACAGGGGTGTCCAAACTTGGGAACTTTAAGACTTGTGGACTTCAACTCCCAGAATTCCCCAGCCAGCCATGCTGGCTGGGGAATTCTGGGAGTTGAAGTCCACAAGTCTTAAAGTTCCCAAGTTTGGACACCCCTGCTATATGAGTTTTCCCAGTGAGAGTTTGGCATAGTTAATAATAGCTGATTCAGCCATTGATTTTCGGTATTAGAAGGGATACCCGATCTGGGCTGCAAAACTCCAGATGACCCACGGAGTTTATATTAATGTGAAAGTCCATCAATGTTGTGACAAGCTGAACTTCCAGGTGAAGACATTTTCCAGAGCATGGAGGCCATGCTAGACACCATCAGGAAACAGAATAAAACATGCAAGGATGAAAATGTAATAATTAAAAAGTAGACTACAATTAGAGAGATCTGGATTCAAGACACCTTCGGTTATGACTTGGCTGCTCATTCAATTATTGTGATTCAACATAGTTTATGGGCCTCTTATTGTGAAAACAAACTTTATGCTGTTTAGAATTACTGGAGCAAAATAGAGCTATTATTTTAAATAGAGTTTTCTCATTTTTTACTTTAAAACAGTATTTTATTATACAACTTATATAGTCGCTTATTTCACTTGCAATAAACTTAGTCAGCAAACATGAAGGTTAAAAACAACAAAATATAAAACAACTAAAATAAATATCCAGAATAACCAGTATAACATATGCCTCTGACATTTAATCCAAAAAACTAGAACCGAAAAAACAACAACCAGTCACAGTTCACTTAACTGAGAGCCAGGATCTCTTGGGGGATGCTACTCCATATAGCAGACATTGCAAAAGAGAAGGTTTCTATATCCCACAACACAACACAATACAATACAACACTGTCAAATACATTGGCACCTGGAGCATGCCTACACTGTCAGAGCGATATGCAGAGACAGGTGGAGACAGCCAGTTCTGCAAATAACTAGGCCTTGTGCTTATATTATCACCATTAGCTTTCTGTATGGATATGTTCAGAGGTGGATGTCACATAATGTAACAACCAGTTCGGCCAGCACCAAAACTCTGAGCATGTGCAGCCTACAGTACATGCATGAGGCTTCAAAAACAGAGCAATATAGGACGGAATAGCGCCAGGGTGGGTGGGCGGACACTCGCTGGTTGGAACTACCGGTTCGCCCACCCCACCACTGGATATATTCTTGGTTACATCATTTTGAAAAATTATAGCAATAGATGTAATTTTAACCTGTCTATCAAAAGTAATTTTGACATTTTCCTTCAAATCTTGCTTTCTTCCAGCTGCCTCATCGCGAAGACACCGCGGCGCCTCCCCTCTTGCCTCCCGGTGCCTAGGGCGATGCGGGGAGCCCCCCGGCCGCCGACGACTCAGGGGGTCCCCCGCTACGCCGCCCCCCTCGGCAGGAGCCCCTCCAGGGCATCCTGTGCCCCCCAGATCAGTGGGGAGCCCACCAGGAGTGCGCAGGGCGAGCAGAACCTGCCCATCGTGAACCGCAGCCGGAACTCAAAGCTTGTCTAGTTTAATCTACGTCTATTATGAAGGAAGCATAACAAGGAATAGCAGTGCAAGTGAGCAGAGAAAATATAAGGAAGCCAGTGCCCTGTAGCTAAACCCTAATTTATTTATGAGGTCAGAATGAGGTCTTTCCTGGATTTTACAAATTCTTAGCATGAAAATTAATGTGCTGGTTCTCTCCATTTACTACTCATAATTTTACCCTAGTAACAAATGCTTTATTTCTGAGGCCCTTTCAACTAAGTAAGTGTGATTCTTTCATGTTTCTGCTTATTTATTATATAAATGAAATATACTAAGTCAACACATTTATAATATATTTAGGGATGCAGTGGCTCAGTGGCTAAGACACTGAGCTTGTCAATCAGAAAGGTCGGCAGTTCGGCGGTTCAAATCCTTAGTGCCGCATAACAGCGTGAGCTCCCGTTACTTGTCCCAGCTTCTGCCAATCTAGCAATTCAGAAGCATGTAAAAATGCAAGTAGAAAAATAGGGAGCACCTTTGGTGGGAAGGTAACAGCGTTCCGTGTTCCTTCAGCGTTTAGTCATGCCGGCCACATGACCACAGAGACATCTTTGGACAGCACTGGATCTTCGACTTTGAAATGGAGATGAGCACCGCCCCCTAGAGTCAGGAACAACTAGCCCATATGTGTGAGGGGAATCTTTACCTTTACCTTATATTATAGTTACATGAAATTGTGTTCATTTGCATTGGGTTCCGTATATTAAATATTTTTTATATAATTTTATTTATTTAGGTCCAATAAAATACTCAAAAGTATGTTAATTTCCGTGTACATGTAGCAGTCTTTTAAAATGCATTATCCATAATTCAGTTCTTCAACAGCAGATTTCTCTCATGTCTTCATTAGTGACAAAAACAGCACAGGGACCCAATTTGAGGCAAGTTAATTGTGTGAATTGTCACACAATTATTGCTAAATCTCATTTGCAAGTGTCGTCCTATACTGAAGTCAGAAAAAAAGTAATGTTTCCTATTTTAGGATATCAATTTCTTAGAAAAAGATGGCTTTCATGTTAAATGTTTTAATTTACTCAACATTTACTATACCTTCTACATCTTAATTATTGCAACATAAATCTGTGAAAACACAGCGAGGCAATTGCACTTCTAAGAACATTATTTATTTATATATTTGATAGGGTATGTACACTTCCCTTTTTTTCCAGAAGTTTTGAGTGAAAAGCGGGGGGGGGGGATTTTACAGTTTTGGATTATTTCCCAATTAGAAAAACAAGAAATGTGTGAAGTTACAAATGAAATAAGAGAAGAACTCTGCTTATCTGTAATTTGTTGTAAAAAAGAATGATACTGTAAAATAAAAGCCTCACTGAGAAATATATAATCATTAGGACATTGAATACTAGGAAAGCATCATGTGACTGGTTTCAGGATTTCTCAGATATTAATAGATGTTGGTCTATGAGCTTCAGGCTTGGAATTGAACTCATGGAACTTTATACTTTATACTTTAAATGACAATATACAGTGCATTAGCTTGAGCAGCTATCTAAGTCCTAGTGGTCAGTGATTACAGGAATATACATATCTTGGAGTCCTAGTGGACAACCATTTAAATATGAGCCAGCAGTGTGCAACAGCTGCCAAAAAAGCTAACACAGTTCTAGACTGCATCAACAGAGGGACGGAATCAAGATCACGTGAAGTGTTAATACCACTTTATAATGCCTTGGTAAGGCCACACTTGGAATACTGCATTCAGTTTTAGATTGCCACGATGTAGAAAAGATGTGGAGTCTAGAAAGAGTGCAGAGAAGAGCAACAAAGATAATTAGGGGACTGGAGACTAAAACATATGAAGAACAGTTGCAGGAACTGGGTATGTCTAGTTTAATAGAAAGAAGGACTAGGGGAGACATGATAGCAATGTTCCAATATCTCAGGGATTGCCACAAAGAAGAGGGAGTCAAACTATTTTCCAAGGCACCAGAGGGTAGAACAAGAAGCAATGGATGGAAACTAATCAAGGAGAGAAGCAACTTAGAACTGAGGAGAAATTTCCTGACAGTTAGAACAATTAATCAGTGGAACAGCTTGCCTCCAGAAGTTGTGAATGCCCCAACACTGGAAGTCTTTAAGAAGATGTTGGATAGTTATTTGTCTGAAACGGTATAAGGTTTCCGGCCTAGGCAGGGGGTTGGACTAGAAGACCTCCAAGATCCCTTCCAACTCTGCTATTGTATTGTATTGTATTGAATATTATATATCCATAATAGAGAAAGCAGGTTGGGATGCTTGTAAACACTTGTACATAGGAGTACAACATAATGTAACATCTGTATCTATGGACAGTGCCATCGGTCAGCAGCTAATGCTGAGTTTGTCAGCTGGAAAGCTGAAAGCCCAAGTTCGAGATCCAGGAAAGGTTACTGCATTCTGTACTTTCATGCTAGTTACATGAAGATGGAAGCGTCCAGTGGTGGGATTCAGCCAATTCACACCTATTCAGGAGAACTGATTGTTAACTTTCTAAGCAGTTCGGAGAACCGGTTGTTGGAAGAAATCTCAATTTGGTTTTTCCCACTTTACAGGGCTAATCCTGTTAGAAAGGCAGGAAGGAAACATTTTGGTGTTGCTTCTAGTCTAATCTTTATTGCCCTGCTTGCAGAAACTGCCTCTCTGGTTAACCCTTGTTACATTGTAATAGCTAAGGTGAAGTGCCCATTGACCTGAGTGATGTTAAGTTGGCCACGCCCACACTGTCACATGACCACCGAGCCACGCCTAACCAGCTGGTCATTAGGGCAGAGAACTGGTTGTTAAATTATTTGAATCCCACCACTGGAAGCATCTCTCAGACTATGCAGAGTCCTAGGCTGAGAATTGGAGATAAGTACTGGCCCCCAGAGTCAGTCACGACGGGACAAGGAAAACATTTAAACTTTTTAAATACATATTCATATTGGTATATGTATATGTATACAGATACATGATAGAGAAAGGAGGTTGGGATATAACATAATGTAACATCTGTATCTCTGTTCCTGAGCTTAAAGAACATGGACTTAATCTATCATTCTGATCCAACTTCCAATTATTAGAGAGTAAACCCATTAAGCTGAAGCTCAAGGGGTGTATTCTTCAGTGGAAATGCATTTCAGAACAAGCACTGAATGACATTTATTTGGCAGATTTCTTTGTATTTTGCTGAAATGCTTCTGGTTTTATTTTAACTAGTAGCCTTTTTTTCTTAGAAACATTTGGCAGGTTTTGAATTGCAAAGGTCAAAACTATTCCACCTTTCTCTGAATGAACTAAAACTCTTTTAAGTTATTTCTTGATCTTCCTATTCTACAGAAAAGTTATTTATTTAGATAACAACCATCTTTAATCATGCCTTCTTAATTTCTACCTTGATACTCTGTTCCTTTGGAATTTCCAAAAAATCTATCTGAGATGTTGGGAAATGCCAGATTTTTCAAACTAATGTTTTAGCTGCTACTTCCAGAATATACCGTATGTAGAAGAAATAATCCATTAATGTCAAATCACAGTAAATATCATTTGCCCTAATATGTAGCCTTTCTTCTTTCTGCATTTGCACCAACCATTAACTTGGATCAAATATAATTTCAGTGTATTTCACCCAAGCGGAATGACATCTCACTTGTACCAAATGACTGCTGGCACAAAAATAATAGAGAAAGAATGGCTTTTTCTATAGAAAAGTAGTATAACTCCAGTCCAGATCCGTTACATCTTCTGTACTGAGCCAATTATATCTTCTGCATTAGTGTTTCCTGGCAATGAAAGTACGGTAGCTAGATAAAGGACATCTTCAGCTTTCCTCAAACCTTGCAATTCTATATCCTAGATTAATGAGCCTGAGGTCAAAACCCATATTCATTCAACTAGAATTAATAACATTTTCCAAGTCAAATTGTAAATCATGTTTTAGCAGTGAACTTCTTATGTAAAACCTTGATGATATCAAATTTTTGAAAGTTTGAATCTTCCTTGGCATTCAAGAGAACATAGTGATAGTTTTTCCTCCATATTCAAGAGTAAAATGAAATCAAACATATGAACGTATCAGAATCCAACCAAAGTATATTCTCTTTGGTAGAATGAAATTAAAGAAATTGATTCAATGCCATAAATTAGCATATCATGGAGTTTTTGAAACTCGATACTAATCAGACTTAACAACACTTAATATCTATAACTAGCTGATAACCCAGCGTTGCCTGGGTATTTATAGATGTTGAAGCGTTTGTCTGACAGGGAGCCTTTCTTCCCCCTACTCCCATGCCCATCATCCCTGCCCTCTCCCTTCCCCCTGCCATGTACTCCTCTTTCCTGTCCTGTCCTCAATCCTGGCACTTTGCCACGAAGCATTTGTCTGACAGGAAGCCATTGAGAGGGGCCTTTCTTCCCCCTACTATCATGCCCATCATCCCTGCCCTCTCTCTTCCTCCTCCCATGCGCTCCTCTTTCCTGCCCTGTCTAGAATCCTGGCACTTTGCCCCAAATCCATCAGGCACTTCTTCATTGGTCCACTGGAGGGTGAACGTCATGGCTGGCGTTTCCAGAAGCTGCAAAGAAACAGACATTACAAACAATTGCCAATCTAGGATGGCGCACTCACTCTCCTTAATGGCCCAGATTCTCCCTCCCATGACACCACAAACAATTGCTGCTCTACGACGCCGCACTTGCTCTTCTTAACGGCCCAGGTTCTCCCTTCTCCCTCCTATGACATCACAAAAAAATTGCTACTCTAGGACACCACACTCACTGTCCTTAACAGGCCAGGCATTCCAGAGTTATGCTGGAACACCAACATATCCACACAGACACACCCCAGGTGTGTCTTACACAAACACACATACGGTATTTGTTTCCAGAGGGTAGGTCATCTGTAAACCAAGTTTGGTTGAAATTGCTCAAGGCACTACAGAGATACGCTGGAACAAAATACATACATACATACATATATACATACATACATACATACACCCTTATATGTATATGTGTGTGTGTGTGTGTGTGTGTGTTGTATTTGTACTGATAAATAAATAAAGGGAGACTTATTTATCAGTACAAATACAACACAAATATAAAAAGGCAACATTAAAAATAAAAATATGGTTTTCTGCCTGCATGGTCTTCTGTGATGAGCCGAAAGAACAGAAAGAGGGAGTAGTGACCTTCCTCCCATATTTAGGCATACCAGGGGTTGTAACACACACACACACACACACACACACACACACACACACACACACACACACACATATATATATATATATATATATATATATATATATATATATATATATATATATATATATATATGTTGTATTTGTACTGATAAATAAATAAAGGAAGACTAGTATAGATCTATTTTGAGCTAATTAGCTCTCATCAGCTAGCCATACCCTTACTGGGATTTGAACCTGGGCTGTATTATATCTTAGGCAGGAGTCTTAGCCACTAAGCCACAGGCTCGCCTCCTTATCAGTTGAGCCAGGGAAATAGGTATGTATTTGTGTTACAATCCCTGGTATGCCCAAAAATGGGAGGAAGGTCACTACTCCCTCTTTCTGTCCTTCGGCTCATCACAGAAGACCATGCAGGCAGAAAACCATATTTTTATTTTTAATGTTGCCTTTTTATATTTGTGTTGTATTTGTACTGATAAATAAATAAAGGGAGACTAGTATAGATCTATTTCGAGCATATATATATATATGCTGGTTTTGTTGTATTCGGGTCTTTTCCTGTGTAAGGTTGAGATTGTCTTTGCAACGTTTCGGCAGGATCTCACCTGCCATCTTCGGGCTTGGGCTTAAAATGGGAATGGAGCTGCCGTCTTTCTGTAAATCTTGGTGGGAGGGGATGGGGTGCTGGCTTTGTTTCAGTAAGTGGAATGATTGGTTGTGTGGTTGTATCATGATTGGTAGATTGGTGCTGATTGGTGCTGGCTGTTGTGCATTGTTGTTTTGTATTGTAACGGCTTGGGTGGTGGGTGGTGTTCTTTTATTGGCTAGGGCTGGTTTCCAGATGTTTGGTAGGCGGGAGGTATCATCACGTTTATTCATGTTGTGGGGGTGTTTCTCTATTTCAATGGCTTCCATAATTATTCTCTTGTTGAGGTGTTCTGTTTTGGAGATTAACCTGGCTCCTTCAAAATTGATTTCATGTCCTGTAGCTTAAAGCTACCTTATTGTAGTTACTTTATGAAAAACTATATGGTAAAGGTAAAGGTTCCCCTCGCACATACGTGCTAGCCATTTCCGACTCTAGGGGGCAGTGCTCATCTCCATTTCAAAGCCGAAGAGCCAGTGCTGTCCGAACATGTCTCCGTGGTCATGTGGCTGGCATGACTAAACGCCAAAGGTACATGGAACAGTTACCTTCCCACCGAAGGTGGTCCCTATTTTTCTACTTGCATTTTTTATGTGCTTTCGAACTGCTAGTTTGGCAGAAGCTGGGACAAGTAACGGGAGCTCACTTCGTTACGCGACACTAGGGATTCGAACCGCCAAACTGCCGACCTTTGTGATCGACAAGCTCTGTGTCTTAGCCACTGAGCCACCACGTCCCTAAACTATATGGTAGTCTTTTCATATTTCTTCAGATTCCACTTGCAGATTCCAAAAAGCCCCTCCTTTCTCTGGTTTGGCTCATGCTGGAAAAATGTTTACAAACCCTCTTTAAAGGAGTTACCATATGTGAAAGTATTTTGAGCAATGTCTGTGTGGCAACTGTAATGCTTTTGATTCAGTCTTTGGGATCACTCAACTGGAGGCAGATTTGTTGGATCCACAGATGTTCTCTTTTATTTTGTCTGGTATTAAATTG
The DNA here is from genome assembly GCF_964273705.1 of Natrix helvetica. NCBI lineage: Eukaryota > Metazoa > Chordata > Lepidosauria > Squamata > Natricidae > Natrix > Natrix helvetica. The sequence goes on from NC_138550.1 coordinate 52,483,203, forward strand.
TTCTGACAGTTTCACATTTATTCATATTCTCCATTTTTATTTGTATAGAAGCAAGATGAACAAACTACTCTAGAATGCTATACTTGCTATATTAGCAAGTTGTTAAGCTAGGTTTAAGATAAAATGAAAATGTTGATAATGGAGACAAGTGCTCCAAATTAAAATAATGTACAAGAAAAGGTGGAGCTTTTCTTTCAGCTGCTAGGGAAACTGCCATTTCAGCTTCAAATCTTCATCCACAGAAAAGGGAGGCAAGAAGCATTATACTTCTACTGGCAGAGCTGTCACGATCTGAGCTCAGAAGCTCATTTCACCGGCAGAAAACAGTGAAAACAAAGTGAAGTGCTTTTTAGCACAAAAGGTGTCATTAAAAAAAAACATTGTCAGGGTAAGAATAAAAGATCTTGAGAAAAATAAACGCTTTGCTCAGGAAAAAAAGACATGCAAAGAGCCCAGGATACGGTTCGAGTGTCCTAATTATAGAAATATGCAGCATCTTCGTGCATTTAAGGTAGCTCGTGTTAACGTTCTCTAGAAACGAGTTTCCTCGTGATGTGGCTTGGCTTTAATACTGGAGACAAATTGCACTAAATAAAACGGGAGTGGGGTGTGTGTGTGTGTGTGTGTGTGTGTGTGTGTGTGTGTGTGTGTGCAGGGAATAACGGGGAGGAGTCGCCCGAACTTCCAGATCTCGATCGTTGTCGAATGTCATTATTTCTTTTATTACATCTCTGTCCCTAACCGAGCGATCGGGTTACATTACGGCAAATCCAGCTTGAATGAAGACTTTGCTCCCCATTCCCCCTCCCTCTTCCCCAGCTGGAGGGGAAAGGAGCCCCAAGCAGCGGCACCGGGAGGGAGCGAGGCAGCTAGCCAGGCACGGTACAAGAGGGAGGGGACAAGTGATCGACAGATCCAATGAAGAAACGGCAGCCAACTGGCTTCCAAGGAGGAGACAATTGATGTGCGGGAGCTGGCTCGGGTTCCCTCTTCAACGTGAGCAGCAGAAGCCTTAGCGCTGTAGCTGTGCTACTCGCCCTAGCCGAGCCCGGAGCTTCGTGGTCGTTGCAGCTGCCCTGGAATCTCGGCCAAGCGGCTTCCTTGGTTGTTGTTTTTTCTTTTTCGGCGAGCCATCATTTCATTGACAAGAAGCAAAGCGCCTCAGTCCATCATTCAGCCGCCGGCAACTCCCCACGTGGACTCCCGGGTGCGGATCACATTGGCAAGCGGGTGCTGCAGACTTCAAGCAGCAGCAGCAGCAGCAGAGAGAGGCGGCTTTGCAGAGGAGTTCGCCGGTACCGCTGCGGCTTAGCGAGCGTGCAAGTTGCGGGAAGGGGCCAAGGGGAGAGACGCCGCCCGAGCTTTTGATCCGAGACGCCGCGGTTGCAGCAAGAGCGACAAGAGCAGGATGCCGGCAGCTGCTGGCGACGGGCTTTTGAGCGAGCCCACAGCGGCGAGTTTCAGCGACGACGAGCCCACGTCGCCTCCCCTCAGTCCGGAGGGGACTTTCCTGGCCGCCTGGGTCAACGCTTCGGCCTCCCGGGAGCGCATCCGAGATTTTCAGCACACCAAACGGGTGGGCAACTACCTTATCGGTCGGAAGTTGGGAGAAGGCTCCTTCGCCAAAGTGCGGGAAGGGTTGCATGTTGTGACCGGAGAAAAGGTGAGCTTCTTAATACAACGCTTCCCAGTCTTCTTCGCCGGGGCAATTTCCCGCCAAAGAAGCCCAGGCAGTCTTTATTAGGAGGCATTGTGAGCCTCCAGGGCGGCCGCTTCCGCTCCTCCCATTTTGGGAGCGAAGTGAGCCGGACGGGGTACGGTCCAGTTAGGTACCGCCCGGCTCCGAGCGTTTTGTAGCACTGCCTTTTCCACGGACTAAGTTGGGTCTTTTGGTTTTTTTTAAAGTAACCCGTAAAAAGGCCCGTTTCCCTAGCCCTCTAGCTAGTTGCTTTCAGCCGCCTCTTCCCATCCCGACGTCGCTGCCCATACCCCGTTCCTAATCCGCCTGCAAGGGCCGCTGTTCGCTGCTTTCTCCCCCCCCCCCCCCACTTCCCAGACGTCGCTGCTTTTACTTCACAGTTGAGGTGCTTCCAGACGAAGGGCGCCTGGCGCTTCCAGTCAAAAGATACTGCGCAGCCATCTATTCTGCCCGTTGCTTCTTAACAAGGCTTCGGGCGATCGCCTCTTACGCAGTTACGGCTCACGCGATGTATTCCGGCTTCAAACCCTTGTGTCTTTTGCCATTCGTTCTTCATCTCCCCCCCCCCCCCGGTTAAGAAAGAAGAGTTGTTGCTACACAATGGTCGTTGATTTGTAGTTTTGGGGATGCAATTCCGTGGGAAGCCCCCTTGAGGAGAAGAGGGAGAAAAAAAAAGGGTCAGAGGAAACCGTGAGAACAGGAATGGTTACAAGTGGAAGGCTACGTTTTCACACAATCCTTTCATTGTTCCCAATATTTTACAGAAGGTCCAGATGTCATAATCTTTTGTTTGCAACCCTCCTGTCTTTCTCTGCTACTTGCTTATTTTTCTTTTGGGGGATTAATTAAAAAAGACTTTTTAAAAAGTCTACAATATATTTTAATTGGCGGAGCTAGAAACCTTCCCTGCTGAAGCCCTTAAATTTCCCCATGAACACTTAGGAGTTCTCTATTTGACACACACACACACACCGCTGGTGCTTGCAAATCAAAGCCTTATTTCAGTGGTTCTTAACCTGTGGGTCGGGACCCCTTTGGGGGGTTGCCTAAGACCATCGGAAAACACATCTTTTCGATGGTCTTAGGAACCGAGACACCAATTTTATGGTTGGGGGTCACCACAACATGAGGAACTGTATTAAAGGGTCGTGGCATTGGGAAGGTTGAGAACTACTACCTTATTTGTAAACACCATCTGAAACATTTTAAATGAAGTAAGAATAGAAAGAAGGGGTGAGTAAGTCAATATTAGGGAAACATTAGAAGACAAAGGACGCCTCCAGATATCTTCTACTGGTCCTAAACAATAGGTACAGGATACCCATCCCATCTTTTGATCCTTCTCCAGTCATCTTCTGCCCTCCCTTCCCCAAAACCTGGCAAATGTAGAAGTCTAGATGAAGAAAAAAACCTTGTCTCCAGCATCCCAAACTATACAAGACACATGATATATAATTCTAGGCCTGTGTACATAATAGTAAGACTTAGTGAATTTACTGAGGTTTGGTGAATTTACTAAGGTTTTTTAGTGGTAAAAAATATGGATCTAATCTAAAATGTGATAGGCTAATACAGCCTTCCTCAACTTGTTTCTTTGGAATTTATTGGATGACATGCATAACTCCTACTCATTTCTTGTTGATGGGATTATTATTCAATGTGTTTCCAGAATATCTAGTTTGAGGAATCTAGTTTATTGCAGTAGAATTAATTAGGTGTGATCTCAGAGAAGCTTTTATTTTGCTGCCTTTCTGCCCCATACTCATAATCTTGTGGCAGGGCAAAATTGCTCATTTGTAATTTCTCTGAAGTTTTCCTATTCTTTTAATTTGTATGTATCAGAAAAAAAAAGAATAGTTTCATACTGTATTTTAATTGACAGTGTAAAGGAGATATTTCATCTGAATATACCCTTCATGTTCTAAATCACCGGACTAGTTGCCTTCAGTCTGAAATTCAAGATAATAAATATATAATATTTAATAATCTGTTCATTTTTTGGCTATTGGAAACTCACTTGTGGTTTTGTAACTTTTTGAGATCGTTAAATATATAGATTACTGTGTAAATGAGGTTACTGAAGAAACTTCATATAATACTATAAGAGGGCAGTAGGACTATTCAAAATAACTGAGATAAGTGATTTGGTGATAGAAACTGTAAAACATTTTTAAGTTATTTCTGTTACCTAATGTTGGAAAAGTAATAACCAATTACAATACTAAACAATTGTTACACCTTAGTCAGTGTAGTTTTCTTGGCAATACTCTGGAAGTAGATTACCATTGCCTTATTCTGCATGATTTTCAACTTCCTGATCTTGCATACAGTTTTGGATTTAGGCTAACAGAAAAGTTGAAAAAAAGACAATAGCAAATAACTTTCCTGTCAGGTTAATTAATTTTAATCCAAGTACCTATCTAACATTTCATTGTTAATATTTTTTTCACGACTAATCTTCCTTTGAATTAATATTTAGGCCACATATTAAGTTTATGATTTACATACTTCTCGTCTATGTCTGGAAAAAGTGGGCAAGGCCTCCTCACATCCAATCAGGTTACCATAATGCTTTAAATATTGCTTTGAAATCCATTGGTAATTTGTGGGGGTCAGATACGTTGATTATGCTGCATTTCCTATGCCTGTTACATTGAGTAAATTAGTTTTAAGCTCTAAAATAATAGTTTGGAACATTGAAACCTTAAATCAAAGTGGTATAGCTCTGATGTATTCCTGAAGTAATAAAAAGTCTTGTCTATATATATTTTGGCACAACAATAGTTTGATGATCCTAGAAGACAATATTTGTGCAGAAATTATCTAAGTCACATGTACCTCAGTAAATGTGCAGAATCTGATTTAGTTTTCTATTTTCTATTTAACATTTTTGGTGGATACTGTATTCCTTACAATTGCTCTAAAGAAATCTGAGCCTCGTGCATACTTTCTAAAAACACCACTGGAGCTTATTCTAAACTAAATATGCATAAGATTTTAGATGTGGAAGAGATCATTTCGGCATCCAGTTCCCTGCTCAGTGCAAGAATTGAAAGTAAAGGATCTCTAGCAGATAGCTGCTTGAATAGATTCAGTGAAGGAAAGCATACCATTGATTGATCTTACAGCGAGGAAGGTTTTTTTTCCTAATGTTCTGTTGGAATTTTGCCTTTGTGTAACTACTACATTATTCCATATCTATTACTCAGGTATCATAGCAAGCTAGTCTTGCTCTTCTACATGAGCTTCTTTGAGGTATTTAAATAGTGTTCATCATATTTTCTCTTTTATCTTCTATGGGCTAAGCACATTCATCTCTCTATCGCCCCGCTTTTCAAATTTTATATCTACAGTATGTTGAGATGTCTAAACAACTTCCATTCTGTCAAATCAGGAAATTGCGGCAAAAAATTAAGCTGTAATTCTTTTCAGAACACCAATATGTCTTAAAAGAGCTCTGAGAACTTTGGTCTAATACTGCAACAATGATAAATCAGAAAACTAAAATTATAACTTTTGCCAAAAGGGCAAACTCCTTCTCTGGAGCATTAATGGCAATGAAATAGAACAAGTGGCTAGTTTTAAGTATTTAGGATAGTCATGCATGCCACTGGTTCAAGGAAGGCCCACTGTGTATATGCTGCTGTTACTGGACAAAGATCTTCCAATGCAATCCTCAAACTTTTTGATCCAAGGAAGGATATTACGTTCCAGCTACACTTAAGCATTTTTGGACTAAGTTACTAGCCCAGTTTCTCTATGGGACTCTGGTTGGCCCTCCTGCTTCTTGTTTCACCTCCTTGGAAGAGAATGCAATCTAAATTAATCAGAGTAGCTCTCCAGATACTTCTCTGGATCTCAAATGCACATCTACGACTGGAGATAAGCATGATAAAAGTTGAGTCAAAAGTATGTCTAGATCCTATTAATCTTTGAAGCTTAATTTCTATCCTTAATTTTTAAGGACAGTTTTCAGTCCACTTGGGTCAAGACTTTTGAATCTAATCTTTTCAATCTAGAATACTCTCAGTTCTCAAGTGGAATCAGATCAGGCAAAACAAACCTTGAAGCAAGGGACAGAGGATACAGAGTGGCAAGCAGTTATAGGGAAAATATTAGAGGTAGATTCCTACCTCTAATTAGTAGATATTCTGATCACCCAGAGTCAGCTTATGCCCAGATGCCTCATAAATGAACTACTTTTTGTACTGTTCATATAGCTAAGCCTTCTGCAGCAGCATGGAAGATCCGTTGGACCCCAATGGACTAATTTCTGTAATGCACTCTGTGTAACTATATTATTTATAGTTTAGATATTACCACTTTGTTGTAATTTTAGATAATAGCATATTTAATATAATTTTAGTTCTTAAATTATAATTAAAGATAGGATGCATTCTGAACCTAATTTGCAGAAGGTAGGTTGTTTTATATATATATATATATATATATATATATATATATATATATATATATATATATATATATATATATATATATATATATATATATATATATATATATATGATAGATAGATAGATAGATGATAGATAGATAGATAGATAGATAGATAGATGATAGATAGATAGATAGATAGATAGATGATAGATAGATAGATAGATAGATAGATAGTATAGATCTATACTAGTTTCCCTTTATTTATTTATCAGCACAAATATAACAAAGGCAACATTAAAAATATGGTTTTCTGCCTGGATGGTCTCCTGCAGTGAGCCGAAAGACAGAAAGAGTTCCCTCCCATATTTGGGCATACCAGGGGCTGTAACATAATACATACTTATTTCCCTGGCTCAGCTGATAAGGAGGAGAGCCTGTGGCTTGGTGGCTAATACATCTGCCTAATATGTAATACAGCCCAGGTTCAAATCCCACTAAGGGTATGCCTAGCTGATGAGAGCTAAATAGCTTGAAATAGATCTATACTAGTCTCCCTTTATTTATTTATCAGCACAAATATAACAAAGGCAACATTAAAAATATGGTTTTCTGCCTGGATGGTCTCCTGCAGTGAGCCGAAAGACAGAAAGGGGAAGCAGTGAGTTCCCTCCCATATTTGGGCATACCGGGGGTTGTAACACAATACATACATACATACATACATACATACATACATACATACATACATACATAAATTATCTTAAAGCTTTTTATCAACTACTAAGTTAGAATTACAATACACATTTGTGTTCACATAGGACTCTTTACTGCTCTGTGATGCAATAAACTGAACTGAAATAGAAACAGGATAAAGTGAACTGATTTCTATATATTATTTGATAACAATACTTGTTTTGAAACTGTCTATAATTGTATTTCCACATAATTCTGCTAGCTTATGCTCGGTTTCTATCAACTGCTATTACAAGATCATTTTGATTTTATCTATTGTCTTCAGAGGTATTAGCTGTTTCATCTAATTTTGTGTTATCTGCACACTAGATAAATCTCTTATTCATTCACCAATGTTGGTTTTCTGCTTCCAACTATTAGATCATAACATTTGTTATTAAGAAAATTGTGAAAAGTAAATTAAACAAATGAAAGCAATGTCTTGGGCATTAGAAAGGAATAAAGATATAATTGAAAATTATTAAAGTTAGTTGGCTACCATAAATGTTTAACACTTGTGCTATAGTGTTACCTGTGGCTTTTTATCAGTTAAAAAATTAATTTAAAAGATGTTCCCATTAATTGTTAGGAAAAATCTTTAGAGCATAATAAGGAAATACTGTAGAATACTTTGTTAGAACTTGGTGTCACCATTGTGGAAAGTAGGCCACTCAGTGGTGGTTCAGATTTGTGCAGCCTGATCTGGTAATCCTAATTATATCATGTTTTACTTATACAAGCATCCAAACTTAGCATGTACAGTATATATTGGGACCAGGATAAGCTGTCCAATTCAGCACCACTCTTCATTTTTTTCTGAATTTTTCAGGGGCCTGTTCCCATTTGTAACGGGGCAAAAGAAATGATGTTAGGGTGATCAGAACTTGCCTGTAAAAATCTGGACAGCAAACAGATTCAGCGGTTGCATTTTTGCAATCCTAATGTGGTTGCCCTAATTATATTTGAGGTGATTAACTAAGGACTAGGTTTGTAAACTTTTCCCGAGTCAACCCCTGTATCATGAATCTTTTCCTGTTAATGCATCCGATAAGACATTTTAGTTTCTGCCAGTACACAGTGAATGGAACCAAATCTTTGAATTATTATCATATAGCTACTAACAGATTGGGAAAAGTATGTAGAGAATGACTTTTGAATTTTCCCCACAATTCTAGGTTCAGCAGTTGCTGTGCAAATAATCTATATGCTCTTTTGTGTATTGAAATAACATGTAATACACATGTATTTCTTTTCTCCTCATCTTGCATTTATATCATTCTAATCTTCTATTCCCCATCAACATTGCCCTTCTGTTTGTGTGCTTTGAGAAGGTCAGAATAGGTTGCAAGCATTTCTCACGGAAGTCCATGACCAAGATGGAGCGGGGCTTAGAATTGAATTGTTGCCAGTGCTATAGCTACTGTTCCCCTGTCTCGCCTATAAGGAATCACTGAGGAATTTTTTGTTCCTGGATTTTTTTCTGAATAGCTACCAGCTTGATGGGTGTCAATTCATATTTCTTTTGCCATCTTCTCCTAGATCAAATTTAGTCCTGTTCTCTTGTTTTCAGAGAAATATCCTGCTGACAGATTGTTGACTCAAAAGCCCCTTTGTACAATTTTTTTCTAATGTTACACTGGATTGGAAAGAATAACAAGCTGAAGAATTCTTATAAAACTTATACTTTCTATAATTCTTCCCCTCCCCTCTTACAATAGGCCTAGTCCAGATCCTCGACTGGAGAGGAGGAGAAAGGGGGGCTCAGAATGGAACAGTTGGCAATATTCCAAACTGCCTCTCTCATAGGGATTCATTGGGGGATTTTTTTTTCCTGGATTTTTTCCTTCTTTACCGCCTTTGTCTGGATGTAGCCCATTTTCTTTTGTGAGTTCTCCAACAAAGTTTAGTCCAGTTATGTTATGTTTTTAGAGAGTTATCCTGATGCCAAAAAGACAGATAAATGGGATCCAATTACTTTATAGTTTCCCCCCTTTATTCCATGGACTGAAAATAATGAAATGTAGGTGTTAATCCTACTTTAGAATCTGAGAAAAGTCAAATTAGATCCAATTGGGCTTTTCAAAACTATTAGAATCAGATAATCCAAAGTAGAATGGAAGGCATTTCTCAATGAGAGTTCAGCATCTTTGTTTTGGATTGTATATGGATTAATGGCTAATCATAAATTAACGTGACTGTGAAATTCAGTTTATACTTTGCTAAATTCTGTTCACTTTTTAATTTGTGTCCCCAAATAATACCAAATGCTTCATTTATCTTTGAGGCAATCATTCTTACAAATAAGATTAATGGCATTTTAATTTTGCAATTATAAAGAAAAAAATTAACTAAAATCATCTAGTTTCTAAAACATTTTCCAACTGTATGACTAGTTTTTTTCTAAAATGAATGTCATATTTCTTTAATTTTGTCAAATATATAATTGCTTCCATAGACCAATGAGAAAAGTCTCTTTAACAGCTATTGCTATTTTAAAGTAGTGTTCATTTTAAAAAAATCCTTCCCAGGAGTATTTAAAAAATTGAGATGGTGACTGTGAATATATAATCAAAGCCCTCCTTTTTATATTAGTTCCATATATAATGCACGTCAAGAAAAGCAGGGCTGAATGGAAGATGTTTTTATGTTATGTGTTGTGTTTGTTTATATTTGTTTAAAAAATAAAAACTTAAAAAGAAAAGAAAAGAAAAGCAGGGCTGCAGTCCCAGCTGTTAGTTTGATCTTTTTTTTACATTGGTACTTATCAAATTTGTGTACCATTTAATCTAGTAGTTGAATGACAATAAAAAAATCCCATTGTTACATGACAAAATGACTAAAATTGTTTACTGTTTGTAAAATTGGATCCTGAGATTAAAGAATTACTGTATTTTTCGGAGTATAAAACACACTTTTCCCCCCCTAAAAGAGGCTGAAAATTTGAATGCATCTTATACTCTGAATGTAGCCGTGCCCACCCGCTGGCCTCCACCCTTTGGCCTTGGCCTCCCAGCAATTTGCCTCCTTACAGCAAACAGCCTCTTTCAGTTTCAGCTTCATCACAGCCTGATTAGCACAAGTGGCTGATTGTCGGTTGGATTGGCCTCCTGACTATCAGCTGTTTCAGGCTGCAGGGATTGCCTATTGCCGCCTCTGCACGCCCCATTTTCTGCCCATTCCGATCCCTGCCGTCCAAAGCAGGCGGAAAATGGGGTGCGCAGAGGCTGAAAACAGGATGTGGAAGCCAAAAATGGGGCATGCAGAGGCAGCAATAGGCTATGGCAATCCTTGCAGCCTGAAATAGCTGATCTTCAGGAGGCCAATCCAACCGACAATCAGCTGCTTGTGTTAATCAGGCTATGCTGAAACTGGCTGTTTGCTGCAAGGAGACAAATTGCTGGGAGGCAGAGGCAGAATTTTTTTTCTTGTCTTCCTCCCCAAAAATGGTAGGTGCGTCTTATAGTCTTATACTCCGAAAAATATGGTATACATTTCAGCCAACACTTTGGATTCTTTGATTTCGCTATTGAAAGATACATTTCATTAATGCTTTCATTAATGTTTTTAAAAAATCAATTATTTGCTCTTTGGTATGAAATCAGATTTTGAAGTACACTACTTTGTAACTGCTAAAGATAACCGGGTTATGCTATAAAGACAGAATAATATTAGAAGGATCTTTTTATGGAAAGGTCTTTTTATATTGTTTTTTAAATGCAAACAGCTGCCATGCTCTGTATTTTAGAATCTTGGAAATGCAGAGGAGGCTTATGTAGGAAGAGCAAGCACTGCTGAAAGCTGTAAATTCTTGTTAATCTTCCACAAATTCATAATGAAAGAAGAAACAGCTTTCTAAAAACAGCTGAGTAGTACATCCTTTTGAATTTGTCAGTGGCTGATCATCTTCCATAGACTTTTTAAAAATGGCATACTACCATAATAAGTTTATTTTTTCAAACAATGTCTTGCTTTATATTTTGGTTATTTATAAATGTGGTATACAAAGAGTAATACAGTTTTAGATCTTTGCAGATGTAGAATTATCACCTATGTGTCTGTTTCAGTGGACTTCATATATTTCATTCCTATAAATTATTTTAGCTAAATTGTATGGATGCTCCAAGAATAGAATTAAGTATAGGATTAACAACTATTTACATTTACAATAGGGATTGCAAGAAATATAAGATTACATATGCAGGAAAATAAACATACTTTTCTTATTTGTTGAAGTTGCCATGGTAAAAAGATTTCCAAAATGTAATATTTATCACATCTGCTACTACATTCTTCTACATTTGTCATTTCAGAAGTATTTATAATATGTTTTACTTAATGTGTGGCATGTTTCTATGACAATATAACTAAATTAAAGTAGTTGCACTAGATCAGTGGTCCCCAACTCCTAGGCTGTGGCCTGCTCTCAGGACATTCTCTTTCTGAACTGGGCTACATAAGTGGTAGATGAGCACGTGCACATGCAAAGCTCCATATGTGTGAGCAGCAGGCATGCATGCAGATCCAGTTACACAAGCAGTGGGCGTGCACACACACTTGCATGTGAAGCTCCATTTTTTGAGAGCAGTGGGCGTGCCCACCTGAATGGAGCTGTGCACCCAACCATTCTCTTTCCCCCCGACCCCCACAAGAAAGGTTAGGACTGCGGCAATAGATTACCATATTACTGATAATCTCTTCATTAGCTAGCATTCTAGGCCCATTCCAGGCAGCTAGGCACATACATCCCTGCGGCCAATTCGCTCTCACAGGGAGGGCCTTCTCCTGGTGCCGTCCACGAGGCAATGCCAACGGGCGACACCGAGGAGTAGGGCCTTCTCTGTGATGGGCCCAACCCTCTGGAATGACCTCCCCCCCGACATTAGAACCACTACTGACCTCCGCTCCTTCCGACAGAAACTGAAGACACACCTGTTCCGACTGGCTGGTCTGGCATAATTTATAACGTCTACCTCCTGGCATACACATTCTTACTGGTTTTTAGAGGGATAGTGTTTTAAATTTGATATGATATGGGATTTTAAATTTTTGTATCGATTTATTTATCTAGCTGTACAGTTTGGCATATTTTATCCTCCTCTTCACATGTATTTATGTAGTTATCACTATGTTTTAATTGTATTTTGATACGGACTGTACACCGCCCCGAGTCCCTTTCGGGAGAGGGGGCGGTATATAAAAGCTAATAAATAATAATAATAATAATAATAATAATAATAATAATAATAATAATAATAAGCTGGGATTGCTGCCGCTGATCACCATGCATTCAGCAGCGATAGGCAGGTGCCGATGATAAACAGTGGTGGCGATCCCCACCACCTGGAATGAGCCATAAGGGAACACAGAGAGGCTGAAAATGAGGCGTGCGGAGGCAGTGATGATGGGTGGCGACAGTGGCGAAGGGCGGCAGCAATTCCTGCAGCCTGGAACAGCTGATTGGCAGTATTCTGGGAGGCCAATCCAAGTGCCAATCAGCTACTCGTGCTAAATCAGGCTGTGCTGAAGCTGACCAGGCTGTTTCCTGTTTGTTGTAAGGAGGCAAATTGCTGGGTGACAGAGGCTAAAGGGTGGGCGGGGCTTCGACAACATTCACTCTATAAGATGCACAGACATTTCCACTCACTTTGGGGGGGGATGCATCTTATTGACCGAAAAATACGGCAACTTTGTTTAAACACTATTTTGAAGATAGTTATTCCAGTCATTATACAGATTTTTAGATTTTAAAAAAGTCATAGTCATACTCCACTAAGTATCAAGGTGGCAACTGTAGAGGTGGTCAACAGTATTAGATATCTGGGCATGTAGATAATTAACAATCAGAACTGGCCTCTCCACATGTCATCCTTAGTGAAGCATGCAAACCAGCATCTGCATTTCCTACATCGGATAAGGAGAGCATGCTTCTCCTTCTGTCCTGGCCACTTTTTACAGAGGCACGATTGAGAGTTTGTTTAAACAAATTGCATCACTCTTTGGTTTGCTGGCTGCAGTGCCTCAGAGAGAAAGTCCGGTTAGAGAGTGGTAAGGAGAGCGGAGACAATTATAGAAAACTTGCTTCCTGTCATTCAGGATACTGCTTATAAGTGCTATGTGCTTAGAGTTCAAAGCATTGTTAGAGACCCCCACACACTCACGTCACGGTCTGTTTCTGTTGCTCCCCTCTGAGAGGAAGTTTCGAAGTAATTCTAGCAGGATTATCAGATTCTGTAACAGCTTTGTTCCTTATAGCAATAGCACGTATACCGCTTCATAGTGCTTTTACAGCCCCCTCTAAGCGGTTTACAGAGCCAGCATATTGCCACCAACAATCTGGATCCTCATTGTACCCACCTTGGAAGGATGGAAGGCTGAGTTAACCGTGAGCCAGTGAGAGTTGAACTGCTGAACTGCACCTAGCAGTCAGCTGACTTATGCCATCCGTCAAGTAAACTCGCAAGGTTTGTTTATCTCGCCATGTACCTGTATACATCTGAACTTGACTGTGTTTTTTCTCAGTATCATATAATATATGTGGGTATATGCATAATTTTGTATTTATTTATTTTGACATGTTTATGTAGTGTATATTGTTGGTGACCCTCTGAGAGCTGTATGCTACGAAATTTCATTTTAATGTATGCCGATGAGTGTAGATTCAAAGTGACAATAAAGTTATTCTAAGTCTAAGTCTTAAATAGAAATTCCCTAGTTTGAACGAGTAATTCTGTAAGAGATCATATTGCACCTTTCCTTCCTTATTACTCCCATGTTTTTGTATATTGCTGCTTTGTAGTCAATGTGTTTGCCATGTACTTTAAAATGCAGCTTTTACATACCATTAAAAAAAAAAGTTGGAACATTTGCTCCAGACCCTGCTTAATGCTGATGGGCAGTCTGATCACCAGGTAAATTTGTTCCTTCAGATGAGGAAAGAGGTGCTTATTTTCAGTCAGAAATCCATTCTGTAATTCGGATGGGCTCAAATATTACTTTTCTTCACTTAAATTGAAAATCGAATGTCTAACTTGGAATCTACGTATTTTATCTTTCCTTTAACTTCATTAAAATGAAAAGTTACTTATTAATCCAAAGCTTATAGCTACTTGATGTAAGAAAAATAATGCACCCCTAATTTTCAGATTTTGCTATAATGACCTAAAGAGCAACATCTGCCATGCCCAAGTATTCTGCATTTGAAACAGTAGCACTCTTGTTCCCTGTTTTTTTTAAAGGAGGAGGTTTCTACTGAAGCAGAGCATTCTTAATTTTAGGTTCAACTTATCCAGCAGTTCTATAGTTCTCATCATAAGCAGAGTTCTTATAAAACTTCGGCGAATTTAAAACAATTCCCTGCTTCTTAACACTACATGTAACCAGAGTACGTAGGAAGGTATAATTCTGAAGAATAAGTACATAAATATTTTTCTACCCTGCCTGCCCTTTCACACTGCGTTTAGTAGTTTCTGTCGCATTGATGTTGAATGGGAAACAAAATATACATAGGTCTATTCACCAGCTGCTAATTTTTATTACTCTAGCTGAAAACCTGAGTGTTAAACATGAAAAAGATAGACCATTTCAGCAAATGCGGGGTGGGAAGGAGTGGAATATCTGTGAAATAACTTATTTTATTTTTTAAAAAAAATTGTGTTAAATTTTTGAAAAATGTAATATTTCAGTAGTAAATCCTATAGATGTACAAAAAAGAATAAGAATTAAGCTTTGTTAGCAGAGCATGAGGTAATGCATACCAAAGAATTTTTAAAAGATTGAATACTTCGGATAAGTCCTGTACCATCTTTGTTAAGTAATCGCCTGTTTTCTTGGAAGAGTTGTATGGACTGAGTATATTTTAAATTGTTCTATTCCTACCACACTTCATGGCTTTCTACATTGCAAATCTTGAACAAGACAAATATTTTTTTTCTAAGGGACTCATTGATTGCTACTTTAAACTGACTAAATTCTACAAAATCCATATTTCATTTCTAACCTTTTCTTGTGTTCTGCGTCAGGTTGACTTGATAAACACCTGGCAGAAAATCAACATTTAAGTTTACAGTTTTGGAAGTGTTTTAGGCATTGCACATTGATGGAGAGTTCCACCATATTTTCTCTCTTTCTCCCTGTAGACTTTTTCTCCCCATAGAGGGCCAATAATTCTTTTCAATAACTTGCAAAATTAGGTTAAATAGATGCCAGGCGAGATCTTACATAAAAATGACATCTGGTTTCTTGTATGTGGTTTTTATTTTAACAGTTTTATTATGTGTAAATGTCAGCCTCTGTTTCACTATTTGCTTTCGGCTGCCATTGAAACGGGGAGAGGGGGCCTGGTATTTGGGAGTGGAAGTTAAAGTACAGGAGAGATTGTAAACGGGAGTTTTGGTCTCACCATCTACTGCGCGTGCTGGAGATTAGTGCTTGGTGTCGGTCAGGGCCACCCGTCCTGCATACCAACCTGATGATGCTCCTTGAAGATGGAGCTCACATGACACCTAAGGGATTTGCAGATTGGACACTGGGATGAGGGTTACCAGGGGGAGGGGGTTTGGTCACATATTGATATGTATGATTTCGCACACTTTTGCATCAGATCTTGCTTTGCTTAGCTGCTATCTTTTCATAACCAGTAAAAGTACTCTTAATTCTGCAAAATGGAGTTAAGTGGTTTCTTGGTTGCTGAGGGAGGCAGCTTGACAGTAAAGTTATATATCTAGCCATGTTTTGTATATAAATGTCTTTTTAATAGCATGACTTGCACACAATTTTGTTTATGGCAAAAGTTCTTTGAAAGGTAGTTGTGTTATGCTAGCCATCAGGTTCACTTATTTACTAATCAATCATGAACTGTTGCTAATAGTCCTTGTAAAATATTTATATTAAATATACTGTTTGTACTATGTCAGGGGAGAAGTAGAACATTTTTATCTTCCCTTTATAGCTCATGTGGACAAAAATACATTGAGAAATTTAGAATCGCTTAATATGCTTAGAATAGATTTTAACATTCTATGACCGTGATGGCGAACCTATAGCACATGTGCCCAAAGTGGCATGCAGAGCCGTGTCGCCTGGCACATACGGCATCACCCATTCCTCTTCCAGGTTTTTGGCACACATGCGCGCATGACGATCAGCTGGCCTTCGTGTATGCGGCAGTGCTGGAAACTGGAAGAGCTGGTCTTCCATTTTCCAGCATGAGCATGCATGTCAGCCAGCTGATCGTTGCATGCGCATGCATGCTAGTAACCGTAAAACTAGCTGGCCACTGCACATGTGCACGCCGGAAACCAGAAGTTCATTTTTCAGAGTGTGCATGCCCCCTGGGCAGCTGCTCTTCCAGGTTGCATCCCAGATGAGTGTGTGCCACTCAGTGCCAAAAAGGTTTGCCATCACGGGTGTCAAACTCCAGGCCTGGGGGCCACATCCCGCAGGGCTGTTCTGGAAACAGCGAAGGACCGGTGGCTCTGCCAGCAGAAATGGAGCTCAGGATGTGACCTTGCAAAGCTCTGTTTTTGCTGGCAGAGGTTGCAGGAGACCATTGCAACAGAAAAGGGAGCTTGGGAGCCTGTTTTCGCTGGCAGAGCACTCCACTGGGGTGCATGAAGGTGTGAAAGGGTGCAGCAAAGCTTAGGAAGAGGCACAAGGATGTAAACAATGTGAGGGAAGTACAGCTAGGGTTGGGGAGGGTACATGGGGATGTGAAAGTGGTCTATGTGACACAAGCACAAAGGGGCTGAGGGAGGGTGTGCAGGTGGGTAAGACTTAACTCCAGCAACCTGCAACTTACCCTGCTAGATTCCCCATCGACTTTCTGGGGAAACTGGTAAGGAAGATTGCAAGCACTCTAAGAATGAATCAGATAGTGATATGAATAATAGTTTATGTTGCTTTTTTAAAGTTACTTTCAACAAGTAAGAAAGCAATAACTGTCTTCCAGACCCAGATGCAGGGGTGAAATTCAGCAGGTTCTGACAGGTTCTGGAGAACTGGTAGCGGAAATTATGAGTAGTTTGGAAAACTGGCAAATACCACCTCTGGCTGGCCCCAGGGGTGGGAATGGAGATTTTGCAATATCCTTCCCCTGTCACACCCACCAAGCCACGCCCACAGAACTGGTAGTAAAAAAAATCTAAGTTCACTACTGCCCGGATCATGTTCACTCCGTCTCCTTTTTCCTATGGAGTATAGTTCTCCTTTCGTTGCATTACTTATGATAATATTTTAGGCTTATGGGCTTTTAAATGTACAGCTATGGAGCCCAGCATTAATAAATGTTTTGGCACTATTCTTCAGAAAAAAATGTTTCTGGGAAAACTCCCTAGCTTTTTTCACACCATGGAGAGATTATGTTTCATGCTATTTCATACTTAGAATGACATTAAAACATTTTCTCCATAAATACTATCCACGCTTGAATTTCAGGGCTGCAATACTGTGTTCACTGCTGCTGTGACAATGGCAAGCTAGTTTTTTGTAATTCTCCAGCTTCAAACTCTTTGTCCTGGGATATAATATGTAATATTTGTAAAAAGGGGTGCTTGTTTTTATTCCTGTGAATTAAATATATTTTAACAAGGTTATAAAGACTTTTTCAGGAAAAGTTTTAAATAACTTTTAGACACACAGATTTTTTAAATAAAATGATCTGCTTTCAATAATTTGTACGTCAGTGTAATTTGCAGTGAACATGTGCCTGCGTTTTAAAGTCCCTTTCTCTGTAATTATAGAAACCAGTGTTTTGTTTCCTACCAGCAAGTTATTTTACAAACACCATGACTTGAATTTTTTAATGGAACTGAAAATAATTTAGGCATAATGAATATAAGGAAAAGGCAGTTCTGACAGCATAAGGAACAAGTACTAAATTAGACAAGCTATTTCACTTCAGGATTTCTTTCCCCTACCCACTTGAACTTTATGACAAATGCTGAGGAAAATTAATTAGCTGTATGCATTCCTTCTTTCTAACAAAAGTGGTACTTTATTTTCTATCTTTTGATACTGAAGAAAGAACAATTATTATACATATCAGTTAATAGTTATGATCAAAATATATTACTAAGATACAACCGCATGTTTGAAAGTTGTACTCCGTTAAAGATATTGAATTGGACATCTAGAAAACCATCGAAGCGCCATTTGTAAAACTTGTAGAGGGAGAAACATACCTACATTCTGAATTAACCATACTGAAAAACATTTGCTTTGACTTTCATTACAACTGAGGCACTGTCAGTCGTGATGGTCTGTGGCGCATCACGTCAAAGTTTGGGTACCCTGGTAGATTCATCCTGATCGTACATCAATTCTACGACAGTATGATGACTCGTGTTCTGGATGACGGAGAAGCTTCAGAGGCCTTTCCTGTTACAAACGGTGTCAAGTACATGTTGGCACCAACCTTGTTCAGCATAATGTTTTCATCCACGCTGTCAGGCGCCTTCCAGAATAGTTCCTTGGGAGTTAGCCTGCGATACAGGCCCGATTGAAAACTGTTCAACCTGCAAAGACTCCAGGCTGTCGCAAAGATAAAGGAAACTGTGCTGATACCTCCTTTTTGCTGACGACTGGGCCTTGAATGCTGGCTCAGAGCAGGAAATGCAAGCCAGTGTGGACAAATTCACATCAGCATGCGACAACTTCGGCCTCTGCATCAACATAAAGAAGACCGAAGAGATGCATCAGCCAGCTCCAAAAGCCAAGAGCCCAGCATCACAATGAAGGGACAAAAACTGCAAGTAGTAGACCAATTTACATACCTTGGCAGCATGCTCTCCCGTGCAGTGACAATTGACCTTGAGGACAACTGCAGAATCTCCAAGGCAAGCTCTGCATTTGGCAGACTACTGACCAATGTGTGGGAACCACTGTGGAATAAGCCTTGCTACAAAGCTCAAAGTCTACCTAGCAGTAGTGCTAAATACCTTGATGTATGCCAGTGAGACTTGGACTGTATACAGGAGGTACGCTAGGCAATTGAACCACACAACCTGCTTCCATAGAATTCTGAGGATCCAGTGGCAGGACAAAGCACATAAGTCCTCTCCAGAGCAGGCCTGCCCTCAGTTCACACCTTGCTGATGAAAGCCCAGACACCCTGGGCAGGCCATGTTGCAGGCCATCGCATCCCTAAACACTCCTCTATGGTGGGCTGTCTCAAGGAAAGCGATCACATGAAGAACAATGGAAGCAATACAAGGCATGTTGATAGCCTCTTTCAAGTCCCTGGATATCGACACCACCTCCTGGGAAACCCTGGCACAAGATCGACCGACATGGCACACACTGATCCACCAAGGCTGCCAGACATCTGAGAGCAGAAGAATAACCATAGCACAGGAGAAGCGAGCACTCCGCACAGCCAGAGCTGCAAATGCTGCAACAGTGATGCCCACACGTCTGCCTGACATGTGGCAGAACATTCTATACCCATATAGGCCTTACCAGCCACCTGCCAACACATTGTGGACAGCCCACAACCTATTAGATATAAAGGTCCTCTTCGAACACGATGGACGACTGAGATCATCACAACTGAGATACTTAATATTATTTTGTAGCCTTTTTAGTTCAAAGAATTGTCCTCTGTTAAAGTAAAATGATGAGAAAGCGATGTATTTAATTGAAAAAAAAAACATATATCCTTGATATAAAGTAATCCTGTAAAAGAACAGTAGACAAAAATCAATCACCAATTTCTATTACCATATTCATAAGCAAACTAAGATGACCTTCCCTTTTTAAAAAATAAACTATGTACAGCATATAACTTGAGATCTTGATTACCTGGACATAGGCTATGTCGTATGGAAATTGTAATATGTAGCTGAACTAGTTGTGAAAAATGAAACAAAAACCAGAATTTTCCAAGACTACAATTTTCAGTGCACAACATGCCATGTTTTTGGTTAAAAGAAATTATTGAATGTGATTTAAACATTTTTCTTAGCAAATATTGCAAAGGCCACCTTTCACTTAAAATGATTTTTAAAACTTTTAACAACTTTGTTTAATGCAAATAAGATGATCTGCTGTTTGATAGGTATTCAGCTATAAGAGAATATATCTACCCACCATCTATAAAATCTCTCTCTCAACCTCCAATTGTTTAGGAGACCTTAGCTTTTAGAACTTTGGGTCTGGAGGATATTAAGTTAGAGAGGGTAGTTTTTTTTTTTTTTAAAAAAGGCATCTAAATCATTTAATAAAGTAGAGAGTATTAAGTTTGGAGATGAAATGGTTCAGAAATCTTTTAAAATAATATTTGTTTTTCTTCCTGTGGTGTTTCCTGTGACTGGAAGACAATGTATTCTTTCTGGTTCTTCCTATTACTCTATTTCCACCTTCTGTCAACAAGGAACATCTTTCCAGTATGCATAAATCAATTTGCTTTCAGCAGATGAATCCTTAAGAATAATCTCCTTAAATGTATGATGCTCAACTTCAAAAGCATATGCAAGGCCAGTTACTTGGTTAAGGCAGGATGGATTTACATGATAATTAAACAGCTTCAAACTCTTTTCTGTAATAGAGCTACTGCATGCTTAAATAGCTATCTTGAGGTTTAATATAATTAGTTATCTAAATCCATCTTCTGTTTAAATACATGCATATAAATTCTGATTTTCCTCCAAAATGTTTGTAAAATCATAAAAATTAGCTTGTGGAATCAATATTGCAATAATGTACTAGCATATTGCACAATTAAATTACTAAACAGCTACTATATTTAACAAATTTATTTTTATTATCAAATTTTTACAACTGCCCTCTCCAGCACAGAGCATTACTTTGATCTTTTCATTAAAAGTGAAGCTAGTTGCAGTGTTGCTCTGTTCTTTACGTCTTGGCAGAAGATCAGCTTGTTGCCTCTCTCTCAGTAATGTTCTTTCCTCTCTCCCCACCCCCAATCTAATCCAGGCACAACTTTTCACTCTTGATCTGCAGAAATTTATCATTCATTTCAAACCCTTAGGACACCTTTTGGAAGATGAGCTCAAACTGCACTGACATTAGTAACTCATATTTTATCCCAGAAGTAGCTTACAAGAATTACTTTCTGATGTAGATTAATTTTATTACTTTCATTATTTTGGCAAGTTCTTTCTTAGAAAGGAAGTAATCAGAATGCTAGTCACTGGTCGAAGCAATTTATACAACGATAGTAACGGGCCTCATGCCAGGTTACATTTATGTAAATAAGATTATTGTTATTGAAGTTAAAGATAAATTAAATTCTATTTCCTATCCTGTTGCTTTATCACTTCCCTACCTCAAACAGTTCTAAGAGAGTTAGCTTATTCCAAGAAGGTTTGGAGTGCTTCCTATTCTACTTCGAACCTGGATACTTAAGTGATGGATGGCTACAGCTAGGAGTGCCCTTATGCTGAATAATCTGGTATGTCAATTCCATGCTTATTCAAGATGGCTATAATGATAGAGGTCTTAGCAATGCTATATTAGTTTATTTCAGCTCTGCAATAAGATGATATGAGCTTTGAAGAGGCTTCAGATTGTGCCATTGTCCAAAAAGTAGCTTGCTTATGGTAAACATACATATAATAATATACATATTTTTATATGCTTCATTCAATCGTATCAATTCCTGGAGACTGCTTTGATTACTCCCTGCAGCTTTCTTGGCAAGGCTTTTCAGAAGCGATTTGCTATTGCCTCCTTTCTTGGTTTGAGAGAAAGTGACTAGCCCAGGGTCACCCAGCTGGCTTTGTGCTTAAGGTGGGACTAGAACTCACGGTCTCCCAGTTTCTAGCCTGATGCCTTAACCATTACACCAAACAGGCTCTCATATATATTATAATTCTGGAACAATTGTAATTATAATGGTTGGTTGCACATTCAAGACTATGTTTGGACTGGATTTGGATTTTTTATCCCTGTTGAATCCTTCCCCGCGACCTAAGATAGGCAGATGTTGTTTGATGGAGTTAAAGGTATCACTGTTCCAAGTAAAGCTGTTGGTGATGACTTCCTCAATGCCGATTGTTGTTATCTGTTGACAACATTGTGAAGTCACAGCTGCCTTTAGCTGTTGACCTTCGTATGCATCAAATTCTTTCCAGGAGCCTACAGTAGGATGTTGTAACGTATTGGTGAAATAAGCAGTATGTACAGATCGAAGCAGTATTTTTGAGTTAGTCTTTCTA
Organism: Natrix helvetica; assembly: GCF_964273705.1. NCBI lineage: Eukaryota > Metazoa > Chordata > Lepidosauria > Squamata > Natricidae > Natrix > Natrix helvetica. The sequence goes on from NC_138550.1 coordinate 52,505,205, forward strand.
TTTCTATTTGCAACTCATTAGTTTCTTGTATTCTACTGTCCTTTCTCTTCTCTTCTGTCTCTGGGGAGTGCAACATTCACTGTCCACTTTTTTGCCTTTCTTATCTACACTTGTTAAGTATGGAATGTTATGTGGCAGGTACTTGCCTGTTTGAATTATCATTTATTATAATATAAATTATTAGCTGATTTCCAGACATATTTATCTAGTAATATCATTTCTAACTTCTACATAAATTCTGGCTATTTATGGTATACATTTGTACATATGCAAACATATTTTCCATAAATGGATTTGTTTTTGACTAAACCAATTATTACTATAAGTTTGTATAAACAAAGTCCCTCATGTAATATTTGGATACAACTCTATGGATACTTTCCAAGAAGAAAAAAAGAAAATGGAGATTGTGTTTAGAAATACACAAAATAACTCATTCAGAAACTTGTACTTTTGTCATAGAGGTTTAATTTTACAATGTGAGGATGGGATGAATACTAGAATTTAAAAATAAATTTAAATATTACACTTTCAAATGTGTTTTTCTATTGTGAATTAAGAAAATGCCATAATTTAGAATATCAATTTTTTTTTGTTTCTTATTAGGTGGCAGTGAAAGTTATTGATAAAAAAAGAGCAAAAAAGGACACCTATGTGACCAAGAATCTGAGACGGGAAGGTCAGATCCAGCAAATGATTCGTCATCCTAACATTGCTCAACTGCTGGATATCTTGGAAACTGAAAATAGTTACTACCTTGTCATGGAACTATGCCCAGGAGGCAACTTAATGCACAAAATCTATGAGAAAAAAAGGTTGGAAGAGCATGAAGCACGCAAATACATAAGGCAGCTTATATTAGCAGTTGAGCATCTACATCGGGCAGGGGTTGTTCACAGGTAAGTTGAACATTTCCTGCTTCATATTTTTGGAATAATATATGCCTATTATCATCCATATCCATGGTAAATATATTTTTCTCTCTAGTTATTAGACTCCCACTGATGTCCTTCATATGTATCAGGATTGCAACTCTCAGAATTCCAACTCAGCATAGCTATTTTTTTAACTTATTACTGGTGACTATGGTAAAACTCAATGAGATAAGACTTTGTAACGAAAAATACAATATTGTATAAATCAAACATTTTTTTCCTTCTGTCACAGAGACTTTTATTCTTGTTCCTTTTAATCTGGTTTATCTAATCTGGTATGTCTTGCGCTCATTTGAGGGTTTGTTTGTTTTTTAGAAAACGTAATTCTAGAAATGGGAAAAATAATTCCAATAAGATTTGCAGTTTTCATTTTTTTTCTTTCTCTTAACAAAATAACAGAGTTGGAAGGGACCTTGGAGATCTTCTACTCCAACCCCTTCTCAAACAGGAAATCCTATAACATTTCAGACAAATGGTTGTCCAATCTCTTCTTAAAAACCTCCAGTGTCAGAGCAACTACAATCTTTGGAGGCAAGTCATTCCACTAATTAATTGTTCTGTCAGGAAATTTCTCCTTAGTTCTAGGTTGGTTCTTTCCCACTATTTTGCATCTGTGAGTAGACAAAAGATCCCATTTTTACCAATGTCTCTAAAATGAAATCTCAACCTGCAAGGTACTAGTGGAATGTTGTCTCTGCCTAATAGCCAACTTCACTTCAGTCCAACAGTCTTCTGGAAGTAGAAGGGTAAGGATGAATAGTTCAGAGCTATGGTGCAGTGAGGTGAATTATTCATCATAGTAAGTAATAATGAAAATTGTGTATGATATGGTATATTCACCATGTTTCTGTTAGGTAGCATGTAACATTAAATTCTAATTTAGTGTTGAATGCAAAACAGACTAATATGAATCACCCTTTCTGTGGAATGATGGAGACTTAAATTCAAGCAGAGATGATGTGTCGGGTGGGTTTTGAGGCTATGTTTTTTTCCAAGCATTATAGTAGGGAAGGACATGGTTACTCAGGTGGTGTTGTAGTCTTAATTTCAATATGGTATTGTCATAGGTAAGCAAGATAAATAATGACTGATATGGGAGCTTCAATCACACTTTAAGGTCACAAGATGTTTGCTTGAATCAGCAAGGGTTAGATTAAGCACACAAATGGAATTGTATATAATTTAACTCCAATTTGCTGAAGCAACTTGCTGTCATAGGGATGTTTTGAAACCTAACTTTCAAGATTACATTGAAAATGCTATCAATTTGTATGTATTGGGAAGCATTTACACCTTGACTTCATGAAATATTTCATGAAACACTCAGGCAGATTATGCGAATCTCTGCTGAATGTATGTTGTGCATACTTTTATGACACTCTATCTATAAAGTATGCCTTGGAATGTGATTGAATACTAACAAAAAGTGCACATTCAAGTTTGAGAGACTACATTTTCTTTTTCTCTGGTAGAAGACAACAATCTTGAAACCTCTTTTCAGAAGGCATTTCAGCAAACTTTTGTATTGTAAAAACCAGGATAAATATTTTCAATTTCTAAAGAAAGTAAGGATGACAAAGATAACAAACCTGAAGTTAGCATCTTACAGGAAATTCTCAACAACTTTTAAAGTAATTTTAAAACTACAGATACTCAGTGTAATTACTGTCAAAACATCAATGAAAGGAATTTAATAATGTTCCAATAACGAAGACTACTTCCTGTGTATCTGTTTTCTACTGTTTCTTCAATTGAGGATCTGGGTGCATATTATCTTCTCAAACTTAATTATTCAGATATCTAACAGATTTTGAGAAATAGGGCAATATATAATAGAGAACAGTCTTTTGCTTGTAAAGTAGTCTGTACAAGGGAGTTGGATATGGGAGGCAAAATTTAGTACTGTTCATGAAATGATCTCTGGCAGTAACATTGCAAGTATGTCCTAATTTACTGACCATTTGTTCAGCAACCATTTGACATTACAATAGCACATTTACAATCATCACAGTATCCCATAGTCATCATTTCTGAACTTCACAGCTGACTTCTGACAAGCAAAGTCAATGAGAAAGCTGGCAAGAGGTCACAGGTTGTGGTCATGTGACATCACATTTAACAACTGCAGGTGATTCACTTGACAACCACAATCAAAACTGACATGTACTATAAGTCAGCACAGTTACATGACATTTCATTTTTCAACTTCATTGCTTAGTGACGGAGCTGCCAGTCACACTTGTAGTCAGTAACTGAAGACTACTTACATGCACATAGAGGAACAGCCCAAAGATGAGCATGAGACATTTATCAAAATAGTAGGTTGTTTTTAATGCCTAACCAAGGAGACTAAAGAAAGAACTTGCTATCATACAATATCTTTTAATTCCACATACAAGTGAAATAGTGCTTAAAGTCATTCAATACAGATGATTTCCTACAGAAATGGAGAAACCAGCGTTCAAGATGGCTTTATAAAAGGCAAGAAACATGAACTACTTCTGATGTATGCTGAATAATTGGGAAAGCCAAAGAATGCCAAGAAAAAGTATGTGCTTCATTGATTGTAAAAAAAGACCACTGATTATATCAATCAGGTTATGCTGTGTGTTTAGAAAATGGGGATTCCTGGACATATAATTGTCTCCATGTGACTTTGAAGATATGGGATACATAGAATATTGGTGCTTTTGAACTATGATGTTGAAGTTTCTTGAGAATACTGTGGATAGCCAAGAAATGCACAAATGAATCATCAAAGAAATCAACCCATAGTTCTCACTGGAGGCTCAAATGATCTGGGTGAAATTATCATACTTGACATATTATATAATAAGACCTAGCTCTCCGGAAGAAGGCTCTAATGCTAGGAAAAGTGGAAGGAAGGTAAAGAAGAGGACAACCAATAGCAAGATGGAGAGATTCAGTTAAAGTGATGATGAATAAGTATAATTGGAAGACCTGGAGCACCAGCTTATGGAAAGATAATGAGAAAATGTATTGATGTGGGTACTAAAATCTGATATTAGTTAGATCACACAAAATCAGATCACTTTTAAACTAGGAGCTTAACTTCTACTTTGTAGATTCTTTATCAGATACCACAATTGATAAGATACTCTCTTTATATTTATAGAGATGTCTACAGTATAGAAAGACATTTAGTAGCCTGCAAAAACAGTGAATTATAAACCATGTTTCTATAATTGCACATAATCAGTAGTAACTGCTGCAATGAGCCTGATGCATTTAGGTTGTAATGTGAATCTTTTATACATTATTTTCATCTTTTCTGAAATAATTTTTATTAGAAAGATTATCCTACTATCTTTGATTTTGTACCAAGAATGCTAAAAGGTTCCCCAACAATCCTTCCAGTATGTTTGTCTTATACCTGATTAGTTTTTTTTCATTCAGGTTTTACCATACTATCACGTTATGCAGCTCAACTTACTTCCTGAGGTATACATGATATTAGATATATAAATCTAATTAATGCTTAGTTGTATATATTCTGGATGTGATATTGCACTGTTTCCATTGTGATGAAAGGCAATAGTTGCTATTAATGTGGCTTGCAGCATCTGGTTCCTAGTGTGTATTTAATAAGATTTTCCTTCAGTAGCATTTCCTTGGCTTTATCATTTTCAGTAATAAATATGTGTCATGATTTGATGTAAATTTTTATTGGGAACTCTTGAGTTACTGGAATTGTTCCATCCAGTTGACTCTGCTAAGCACTTTACTGTAATACTTATTTATAGTTATTAAAACATATTACCATATTAGGAATATATTTAGACTAAGAGGCACTTCCTTTATTTTATTTCATTATGACAAACAAGGAGAATGATCTCTTTCCTATCTTGCCACCCTGAGATAATTGTTCCTTGGTATTAGTTATTTGCCTTGGGAGAAAAAAAAATCCTGCTGGCACTTGTGCTTTTCTCTCTATTCAAACAGCTTCAAAAGGCATTTTTCAGTTTACCTAAAAGCTATCTGGTATTCTGTTCTAAGAAAAAGGACATTTTCATTTCCTGTTTATTCTAATCCAAGTAATTATCCCATCCAATGACAGTTGTGTTAAATGTAAAATTTGTAATGAAGCATATTGAATACATAGATCGTGTTCTAAACATAAAGTCCCTAGAAACAGTTAAACAGTAATGAAACCAGTTAAGATGGCAGCTTTTAGTATAGGTGTTTGAAGCATCTTAGATTTGTTTCATGATATGCATTTCTTATTGAAGTATCCCACTTCTCATTTTATTTTAGAGCAATACATCTGCTAGAACTGGATTCATTGTCAGAAATCTTGAAAACTGACTTTAAAAATATATATCCAAATTTAGCTTTTCTTCTGAACCTTTTCATTCATACGTTTTCATTTGCATTATGGCAGTTCATGTATTTAAGTAAAAGCAGGTATTGGCCATCTTTTTCTAGCATTTTGGTGGAGAAAACAGTGAAGAGGTAGCAATGCAAATGAATGGAATACGCCTCTAACATGGGGCTGGAACTGATAAGCCTTAGAAGATATAGAAAAAATGATTGCGGAATTGCATGGAACCTTGGATCTTGGACATTGATCACTCTTAATAGAACAACAGGATATTTGATTCATAATTGATATTTTAAAGATGTATATTAAAGCTGAACTAGCTTGTTTTTATTAATTTTTACAGGGATGATTACATTTACTGCATTCTTTTTTAAAATTTATACTTAATTTGATTTTATGTCGTTAGCATAATGCCTGTTTGCATCAACTTCAAAATAACAGATCTATGTATTCATTTTTATGAAAATATAGACAAATGTATTTTACTTCATATTTATATAAAACAAGAATTATACCAATTTGTACAAAAAGATAATCACAATTGTTAATGAAATTTCAATTTCATTGTATTTAAGTACAATGACAATAAAGATTATACTTAAATTTGAAAATATTGAAAGCTCGGTTGTTTGAAATTCTATTTAATATCTTTGTATATTGCAGAGATCTGAAGATAGAAAATCTTTTGCTAGATGAAGACAACAATATCAAGCTTATTGGTATGAAAGTCTTGTAGTAATTGTAGTAATTCAGTCACTAATCAGTATTTTTGTCATAAATTAACACAAGACGGGTTTTAAAAATATTGAACTTTTACTATTGGATTATGTATGGAATTCAGGTGTTTCTTTACAAACACTCAGAAAATATAGTAAATTTAAATATATATATTTTGTGAAGTCTTTCATCTAAAGCATGCTGACTGTTTGGAAAAGTAGAATAAACATCTTCCTTTGACATTTGGTTTCCTATTTTAAGTGACTTAAAGTTTAAGATCTTTTTGATGCTGCAATCAAATGGGATCTTTGTTCACATAGTGTGAAGCAAACTGTAGTGTTCAATCAATTCATTTGTCTGCAAAATTAAAATAACAAGTACCTTGAGAAAACTCAAAGGTGTCTTGATTGTACCTTTGTCTCTAAAAATGCAGTGTTTGTATTGATCATGCACATTCTACAGAAATCATAAATGAGTCATCTTTTATTACTATCCGTGTAAAACTCCCATTAATGTGAGTTGTGGGCATTAAAATGAAAATATCTTCCTTATAAAAGCATCTGCTTAGGGATTTAATTCTGTCGAGTCAACTCATTTTGTTGCAACAGTGAATATGAATAAAGTGAGTTAAAAACAGGCATTACTACCTCTTAAGTGGGCCAGAAAATCTGTGAAACAGAGCTTTGTCTCACACTGCTTAGGGGCACTTATGAGGTGACAGCTTGGCAAAATAGCTTTGGAGAAAGGCACCAATTTGGGAAAGACCTATATAACATTTGTATGTAAGAAATGGCATTCACCAGGGTATTGAAAAATACATATTACCATCAGCCAGTCAACAACGTAGTTTAAAGCCTAGGTGACGACAGAACATCTGGTAGCTTTTGTTCTTATAATGGGCTGTTTGGTTACTCCAGAACATATAAAGCTGGCTTCTGTATGCAGTCACTGCCAAACAATATATACAATATAAAACAAAAGTAGAATATAAATATTTTGCATTTGCTTTAGTTGCCTAAACATTTCCTTACTGTAGACCAGGGGTGTCCAAACTTGGGAACTTTAAGACTTGTGGACTTCAACTCCCAGAATTCCCCAGCCAGCCATGCTGGCTGGGGAATTCTGGAAGTTGAAGTCCACAAGTCTTAAAGTTCCCAAGTTTGGACACCCCTGCTGTAGACTGTATAAGCAGATGCTGTAGAACAGTGTTTCTCAGCCTTGGCAACTTTCAGATGTGTGGACTTTGTCCCAGAATTCTCTAGCCAGCATGCCATAGAACATGAGAATGTACCATAGAAATTCCCTTGGTTTTATACAATTCTGACAGCTTCAAATGCAGCCAATTGTTATGTATCCAAGATTAAAGTCTATTAATACCTTCTGTTAACAAAGGACCAATCTTAAAATGAGGATGAGAGTTATTTTCAAAGGAAATATTAATATTGGTATTTGGCAATAATACCTTTTAATGGAAAGGTGTAGGTTACTTGAGTATATGTAAGTAAATCACAATTTAAAATAGAAGAAAAGCACTGCCTATCTAAGGTTCTATTAGTGCTGCTTGCTTGTGATTAAATGTGCCTTTTTATATTTAGCCCTGTTGTGTTTGTTATATCTTGCAGCTGAGTGTTTTGTCTGCATATGGACACAATTCCTATCAGGTTTCATTTAAGAATCTTAAGCTATTCACACCCAGCAGTATACTTAACTCTTTGTCATTTTCCAAGGTGGATCAGTATGTAAAAAACCTTGCTGATATTAAAATCAAATGCCCTTAGGGAACTATAAGGTATACACGGAATAGGGCAGTGATGGAGAACCTTTTTTGGCTCGCGTGCCACAAGTGGGGGGAGTGCAGGGGGGTCAAGTGCGGGCGTGCCGCACCCATAATGCAACGCGCGACCCCAGTGCGCATGCGCGCACAATGTGCGAACCCCCCCCCATTTTTACATTTTTTTTGCCCTTCCCAGGATCCAGGGGCTTTATAGGAGCCTGGGGAGGGCGAAAAGAGCCTCCCCCAACCCCCCGGAGGCCCTCCGGAGGCTTCAGGGACTGTCTGGAGGCTTCCCTGAAGCCTTCGGAGCGCTTAAAACCACCCTCCGAGCAAACCAGAAGTGACTTCCGGGTTGCTTGGAAGGTGGTTTTAAGCACTCCGAAGGCATCAGGGAAGCCTCAGACGGTCCCTGAAGCCTTCGGAACGCTTAAAACGACCCTCCGAGCAACCCGGAAGTCACTTCCGGTTTGCTCGGAGGGTGGTTTTAAGCGTTCCGAAGGCTTCAGGGACGGTCCCTGAAGCCTCGGGGGGGCGGGGGAGGCTCTTTTCGCCCTCCCCAGGCTCCTATAAAGCCTCTGGAGCCTGGGGAAGGCGAAAAATAGCTTTTAAAAAGGTGAACTCAGCTGGCCAGTGCGCGCATGCGCGCTGGCCAGCTGACAGGGCAGCGCCTCGCGTGCCCTGACAAATGGCTCCGCGTGCCACTTGTGGCATGCGTGCCATAGGTTTGCCATCACAGGAATAGGGTGTTTCACAGAGGCAAGAAAATCAGAATTATACCGCTGGAAATTATGTTTATGCTTTTGGAACATTATTTCCATTTTTTGGATAATTTAAGAAAGCAGCATTCAGATTACAACTCTGTAACCTATCTTTACACCCAACCAGGTGCTGAATAGATATGATGGACTACAAAAGCCAGGCTAGCTAGGAGTGATGGTGATTGTGATCCATTATGTCTTAAGAGTGTCAGTTGAGGGAAGTTTCTGCTTTAGCTAAAACAAGATTTATAAAAAGAAAAATAAAATCATATGAAGGTAATAAACGATAACTATTTAGAGAATACAGTCTTTCTAATGCAGGGTTTAAATATCTATTCTTTGTTTTTTCCTCACAGACTTTGGCTTGAGCAATTGTGCAAGTATCCTGGGCTACACTGATCCATTCAGCACCCAATGTGGCAGTCCTGCTTATGCAGCACCAGAGCTTCTTGCAAGGAAGAAATATGGTCCCAAAATAGATGTTTGGTCCATGTGAGTTAATATAGTTTAAAAGCAGCATATTCTCTCTCTACATCTTGTTTACACTAGCAAAAATATAAAAAGTTCTATTTAAAATGGAACATTTTAACACAATATTCCACTTTGAAGATGAATAACTGATTTCATTAGCTAGCATTGACATAGTTTTGCTGTTTTGTTCTGTCATCTAAACATAGACTACTGCATAAATATAAAGAGAATATAAAAGGAATATAAAGAGAGCAGTAACATCAGAAGGAAAAGAAGTTACACTGCCACTTGGAGGTTGGAGGCTGAGTTCTGGAAATATTTTTCTCTCTCTTTTCTTTGATCATTTTGACCTTGTACTTCAAAGGTTTTAGCTTGCAAAGAGATAAGATGGGTTGTTTATACAGGTGCCCTTTGGATGTCTCTTTGGCAGCGAGAGTGAAGTGAAAAACAAAGCTTTGTTTTCCAACTAGAGTGGCAGTGTTTATAAATTGGACAATGACACAATACCAAGAAGAAACCATAACATTACAACAGATTATGTTTGAAATTCAAAAATTATTAGAAACATCAGAGAGAATTGAGAAGAAATTGGAAACTATAGATGGTAATATAGCAAAATTTGATGAAATTGAAGATAGCCAGCTAATGGAAAAAGTGGAGGTTAGAATCTCAAAAACCCAAGGGAAAAATGAACAAAGAGGCAAGATAACTGTGGATACTGACAGTGATCTGAGCGTGGCTGGAAATGGAAAGAATGGAACATAGAAAGGGAAGAGAGATGGAAAGGAGCTCTACTCCAGATCTCAAGGTATAGAAGGAGAAAAAAGAGAAGAATTGATAGATTTAAGGAGAGGAACTTTGACAAAAGCACTACTGATAACCAAAGATAAGCTGATTAAAGAAGCTGATGGAGGGTTTCAAGAATTTATAAGACATGCAGCAAGCAACAAGGTGCGAAGAGAAGTCCACGCAAAATTGATTAAGAAAATAACCAGAAGATTAATCCTACATAAGGCAAAAGAAATAAGACTGTACTACGACTAGAAAGACACAGGTTGAGACATGAAAACTATTAACAAACTATTAGCTAAATAGTTAAAATTAGAGCATTATGTTAAAAATGAAGTGATAATGGATATAGCTAGATAGATAATTGATAATGATGTATACATATGTATTGGTTTGACAAGAGAAAATTTGGTATAAATTTTTAAATGGTGACTATGAAAGGAAGTTTAGAAATTTTGTTATGTATGAAAGCCTATAATATTGAAATTGAATATAAATTATAAACAGTGATTAAGAAAGGAGGTTTAGAAACTTTGTTATCAAACTTAATTAATTTTTATTTAGAACGTTTCACAAAGATAGAATGTTGTTGGATGATATTGAAAATAGACAATAGAATGCCATTGTGTGGTTTTGCTTTGAATTTTGGAGTATTTGTTATAAAGGGATGTTAAAACAACTATAGTCATACGAAGGATGAGATATGATGATAGTAATATATATATAAATATATTTGATGTAAAATATATAATTTGATATGGATTATAGGTGATGACTGTGGAAGGGATGTACGAAAGTTCTTTGTAACCAATTGACACACTTTTTATAATTTGTAATGGAATATGTTTTTATGGTGTTTGTTGTGTCTTGTTTGTTTGTGTCTATTCAAAAATATAAAAAAATAAAAAAATAAAAATAAACATAGACTTCTGCACTCCATCTCTTAAATCAGAATTGAATAAATTGAAGCTCCAAGGGACTCCTCTGTCCCCTTGCTGTAGCTCTTGAGCTCCAGCACAGTTGCTAAGAGATAGCACTGTTTCCCACCATTTTGATATGGAAAACATATATATGCTGTGGGCTAAGCCCTAAAATAGCCCTAATATAATTTTAAAACAAAGAAGAAAGCTTCCTTCAAAATCCAAAACAAAAATAAAGAATTCAAAAGAATCTTGGCCCCAAGACATATGCCTGATATGGTACTGCCTTCTTGTCCCATCACTTATGGCCCTTGCTATTTCCCCTCTTCCCCTAATATTAAAGTTCTCTACCCATATATTAATTTACCTAATGTATCTGTAGTACCTAATATATGACTCTATATTCAAGGACCCTTTATAAAAGCACAAAAAATATTTGTTAAAGAAAATTAGAAAAAAGTAATTTACTGTTACGGATATAAAGTCTTCCGTCACAAATGCACAGGTGGTCCTTGCTTAACAACCAGTTGTTTAATGAGCATTCAAAATTACAACAGAGCTACTTGCAACCTAATTTCAAAGTTTCTGCATATGCACCCCATTGTTTTCAAAATGTTTTCATTTTGTCATTATGGGGATGGGCTACACTGTAATGAGATTAATGAGAGAGAGAAATGAATTTCAACAACTATAGAATCAGGCTATAGCACAACAAAATTGACAAAAGCGAAGGAGGTCTGAATACTTTCTGAATGCACTATAGCCACCCAGCAGATTCATTTTTTTTTCAATCCAGGTGAAAGCCATAATTCATGTTGGAGGAGATCATAAATCAGGGACGGAACATCTACTTTGCATCTGTATGTTTTCAGGGTCAGGCATTGATTTCCAATTAATAGGATCTTAGGAGGCAGGGGAGATTGCTGTGGATTAAATACACCAAGAATGTCCTAACATGTTTTATTATGTTCCATAAGGTATAGTTGCTTACCACTAAACATAATATTTGTGCATCTTTTGTTTCATTTCCAGTAGAACTTCTTGCTTATCCCCTTTTCCCCACCACCACTCTTCTTTTGCAGTGGTGTAAATATGTATGCAATGTTGACTGGGACACTGCCATTTACTGTTGAGCCATTCAGTCTGAGAGCTTTGTACCAGAAGATGATTGATAAAGAAATGAATCCATACCCAACTCAGCTTTCCACAGGTAAATGCATTTAAGCATTGCTGAATTTTTTTTAGCTTCTATCTATTGCAAGTGGCCCTTAGTTAATAACAGTACTTGGGGTTGGAAATTCCATCGATATGTGGTCATAAAGCACATGGCCACGTGATTATGATGATTTACAGTGGTAATCCCAATTACCATTTTTAGTGAATTCCACATGGCTGTTAGGCACAACATCACATGATCACCATTTGAAACCTCCTGCTGGTTTCCCCATTGACTTTGTTTATCGGAAACTTGCATTGAAAGTCACAAACATTGATCATGTAACTGTGGAATTCTGTGATAACATCATTGCAAGCCAGTTGCCAAGCATTGAAATCATGATCACATGAATGCTGCGACAATTGCAACTACAAGGACCTACAAGTCGTAAGTCTTCTCATTCAGCACCATTGTAATTTTGAATGGTTGCTGAACCAGAACTACCTGTATTCTCATAATTAAAGGTGGGCATTGCACTGTTAACTTCTTGTGCACAAGAGTTTGCACAAATTGCCAATGAAATTGCTAAAGAACTTGCTCCAGTGCAACTGAGCACATCAGGTATTAGTATATTAAAGAACTTTACCGCTCTTCCATAGAACAGACTGCCCAAAAGTAAATTCTATTGATCTCAATGGGACTTGTTCCAGCTTTATATCTAAAAATAATTCATCCCAAAGCACCATAGAAGTATGAAAATATTATTTGACCTTTTTCTCTGGTAGTCCAATCCTTGTAGAATTGTTTTTTTAGTTTTCACATACATTTAAAGATAATAAATAGAAGTAATATATCTGCGATTAAATTTCATTTCCACATTACTAAATATTTAAACAGTTGAATATTTAACTAAAGAAAACAAAGACTCCCCCTTCAAAGTGTCTCTGTTTCTTTCCAACAATTTTCTTGATATTTCACACAATTAATGTATTTGATATTTTGTGCTAAAGATTTCTCAGAGACAGTCAGTAGTACTGGCTGGTTTATATTCATACTTCCAGATCAGTATTTATTTTAAGTGTCAGGTTATACAATTGTATCTAAAGAAAAGGAAAATTTTGTTTGTGAATTCTTGTTTGAAGTGGCAATTATGGGCAATTTAGAGCTATAAGATTGCATACCTATTTCTTTCATGAATCATTTATACTTTGATCAGTTACATTTTTATAGTAGTTTTATGTTGTTTTGCTCCTGTGTGGAATTAATATAATTCAACTAACCCAGTATTTCAAAATGCTCATGTGTACTAGTGTTTTCTGGGGCCAAAAGAAGTAAATAGAAAACTTTCACTTTTGCTTGTGCAGTATTTGGAGGGGGTATTTGTTATTTTTTATAAGAACAATATCATTATTGTGAAAGGTAACTAAGATTATTATTATCAAATTTATTTACCATCCATCTTGCTGTTCAAGGCAACCCTTAATATTTAAAAAAAAGCATACCTCCCCAATGAAATAAAAGTCTAGCAGTCAAAAAGCAGGCAGTTTTGATGAGTTAACAAATTGTAAATATTAGCATAGCGATTTAAATTATTTCAGTGTTAGGCTACTTAAACTGTTGTGATTCTGTCTGTATATTGTAGTTCTGACAATATTAGCTACACGTTTTCCAGAAACACAAAATTATGGCATGCTGCATAACATTATTGAGAGCTAGTTTGGCATGATGGTTACAGCATCAGGCAAGAAATGAGGAGATTTATGAGTTCTAGTCCTTCCTTAGGCACAAAACAAAGCCACATTGTTGCCCATGGCCTAGTTATTCTCTCAGTTCTAGTAAGTAGGCAATGGCAAAAACATTTCTGAAATTTGCTATGAAAACAGCAGGAACCTGTTCAAGCAATTGCCAGGAATCAGTACTGACTCAAAGGAACAAAAAACAACAACTATAAACAGATACAGATCTCATGTATCAAATCTCACCAGTATGATTTTAAAGTATTCAAGGGACCATATGGGGACTGAGGAGCTTCATGCTGTCCATGAGTTGTGGATTGCTTATCTCTAGTGTAAAATAAACAATTTCAGATTACTAGTCACAGAACTTGGCTATAACCCCAAACTTATTCATGTTCAAATATTTATTTCTTGTTTTATGACTGTTGAGCTTCAGATGTATCTTATCTACAACAGGAAAATGAAGTAAGGTTGGGAATGTCTCCAAAAGGTTGTTTGATAGACCACCAGAATTCAGTTTTTCTGTTTTTCCAACTTATTTTGGATCATCCTTCTTTCCTGTTTGACATAGTTACAATTGAAGATGCATCTACCATAGATTTATTCTTACAGAGTATCTACTTACAGAGTAGCTACTTGTACCTTATTAAAAAGGAAGAGTAGCATGTTAGTGTATATGGCTCATAAGTCTGTTTCACAGTTCACTTAATTGTTGGCATTTGCAAGTGTTGATTATTTATATATAGTAAATATTTGTACATAATTTAACAGAATTGTAATGGATCTTAGAGAAAACTAGATACAAATAGAAGGGGTATTAAAAAGTTAGATCAGTATTAAAATTCTCCCCAGGGATTTTTAGCATCTTAGGAGTCATCCAACTATCGCTGGCTTGATATAACAGTAATTAAGACAAGATTTATAGTCACAACAATGGCTGTGTGGTACTAAAAGACTCTATAAATCATGAGTGAGGAAATGCATAGTCCTATATTTTGAGAAAAAGAGGGTAGAAGGGGAAGGGAAAATAAGGCAGCAACATAATATTCAAGTTTTAGTTGAAGGAATAACTTTTATATGCTGTGAGGTATGTAGTTCCTGAGAAAAGGATGAGGAAGAGAGGAAAAGGTCCTTGTTAACAAGCTATTGTTCTTTTCTGCTTAATGTCCAGTTTATGACTTTATTCTTCCTGTATGACAAACTTAGCCATGGATTATGAAGGTAAATTTATAAGTGCTTTAGTTGCCATATGTTAGAATAGTGATGGTGAACCTTTTTGTAAAAGTGTGCCAAAATTGTGTGTGCACGTGCTATCGTGCGTGCACACGTGCCCACACCCACAATGCAATGCGCCCCTCACCTGTGCATGTGTGCATGACATACACCCCCTCGTGCATGCGCTCATGATTCCCCCACATGCAGGGGGGAGTTTTCACCTCCCAGGCTCCAGAGGCATTCCTGAAGCCTGGGAGAGGGTGAAAACAGCCTGCCCCGGCCCTCCAGAAGGCCGAAAATGCGCATGCTGGAACTGACAGCTCATGTGCCGGCAAATATGGCTCCGTGTGCCACCTGTCGCACGCATGCCATAGGTTCACCATCACGGTGCTAGGAAGTTGCTCAATGTTGTCTAACATAGGACTATACGTGATTTATAAGGCCTGTAAGCTCCAGGTCGTTTGATTACGGACTGCCAGTATAAGTTCAGCCCCACCTGTTTCTCTCGAGATTGTAGCTGTGATCAAGCTACCATCTGTGCAACTTGAGAAGGATAGCTTTTGCTTAACTTCTTTGTATCATAATGTTGGTATGGGTAATAAAGTGCTGTTGTGGATTCTGGTTGAAAGCTCTGATGTTTTATTGGTGGAACAGCATCAGAAAAAAATGTTTAAATTCCCATACACCAAATACCCACAAATTTAAAAATGATTATTTGCAAATTCTTTATGCAAATATTCCTGTGTATCATATGTGACATAGACCAGTGCTCCCCAACCTTTTTATCGCTGCGGACCGGTAAATGTTTGATAATTTTTCCGTGGCCCGCTTGTTTTGATTTAATAATTTTAATTTAATTGTATTTAAACATGCCTTCAAAATAAAATACAGCTACACCAAAAAATGAATATAAAGTGATTTATTTTATTTAACTCACTAGAATGCCAAATCAATGAGAACCCTGAGCTTGTTTCTTTGCAACAAGATGGTTCCAGTGTTATATAATGTCAGTATCACTTAACAACGCTCCTGCTTAGCAACCAAAATGTTTGCTCAGGAACTCTGGCATTGAAGTGTGCAAGTCTTAAAGCTGTCAAGTTGCAAGACCCTTTGCACCCCTAACCCTTTAGGAAAAAAAAAACCCAGGGTCTTCAAACCTGACAGCTTGAAGACTTGTGGACTTCAACTCCCAGAATTCTGAGAGTGATTGATGCCCTTGGTGGACTTCAATTCTCAGAATTCTGGGAGTTGAAGTCCACCAGTCTTAAGAGCCAATTTTGCAGATCCCTGGGCTTGTTTTGAAGTGCCCCTTTCCCTTTTTTATTTTTGACCTACACTGATTAAGGAGAATCCTGAAGTCACACAAGTCAGGCGGCAATGAACTGCGTTTAGCTGGAGCTGGCTGGAGACCGTGTGTGCGTGTCCACACCAAATACGCGACGCTGGCGCTGCGCGGCAGTTAGAAATTAGTGCGTGGCGTACTCTAGGCACGTGCGCGGCCGCGCGGCCCGGTGCCAATTGATCCACGGACCGGCACCGGTCCACGGCCCGGGGGTTGGGGAACAAGGCAATAGACCATATAATATCCAGGTCAGCAGAAATAATGATTGCTGCAGGATGTTCAAAACAGATGTAATATTGCCCAGATAGTATCTAATCCTGATTTATTTGACAGCATCCTTTCTCTTCCTTGTCATTGATGTATTGTGGAACATGAGCACATACTTCCTTTTCCTGATTTCATGTGGAAAACCTTTGACATCATTGTTTGCTAGGATAGTGATTAAGCGAATCCCTTTGTATAGTTGTGAGATGATAGGTGATAATCTGCTTATGAATGATATCCTTTTAAAGACAAATTTGATGCCATGTGACACAGATAGAAAACACAAATTCTGCACCTTATTCAGACATGTGAAATGCAGATATATATACAGTTCTGTTTCTTTTAGTTGGATTGGTATTCTTAAGGCCAGAATATTGTTAGAATGTTTTCCAAGCATTTACCAGTACTATTATACCACAGATTTCAGATGTTTTCTCTAGTCATCGGATAATGGACCAGATGGGCCACTCACACAATTGCAAGTGGTGATTCTTTTACCAGAAAGTTACATGAAGTCGAAATGCCAAGTGCAGTGCCGCACTAATTTATTGCTGACTATTTATTTAAATTATTATTAAACCATAATTCATTGCAATCATCCATGGTTGATATATATCAGGAGTATCAAATTCACATCATCACAGTGGCGTCACGTGACTTATCGGGACTTTTTCCCCCTTTGCTAAACTGGGTGTGGGCGTGGCCAGCACCTGACACAACCAGCCTCTGGGCTGGAAGTTTGACAACCCTAATCTATACTGATCAACGCTGGAATCACTAAATAGTTGAAAGCATATATTTGTCCTGATGCTGAACAATTAGTTTTTTTTAATTTGTAAGTTCCTTTTCTTTGTGTAGAAGACAATTCCCATGTGACTAAAGAAGGTTTAGCTGATATATTTAGTTGCTTCACACGTAAATGGGACACTATATTTAAATAAAATATTAGTTTCACTGCCTCTCAAACAACATCAATGCAATTAAGTCAAAAGGACTGTCACTGTCAATCATAATGATATTCTTACAATCTTATTTATTAAAATATAGAATTTAGTATTTCAGATTTAAATCTATATTTAAAAACTTAGCATAAAAAGTGGATAATTAGGCACTGATACGGCAAATTTTGCCCTAGCATTATTTATTAACTACACTAAGATGCAAGACTTGAATGTTACACTAAGCAATAAAGTTATTGGTTTGATTTTGCTTTGATGTATTGAGTCAATCTGGTGCCATCTTTTATAAACCATGAATTAAAATTGAGTGTAAATTTAGCCACTTTGAAGTATTCAAGAAAACGTGACTAAAAGTAATCATTGTGTAATACAGTCTGGAATATAGACATTTCAATTTATAATTCAAAGTTGGTCAAAACTGTTATTTAAAATACAACTGTTTATAAAGATTGAATTATCTATCTTGTTTGTGGAGGGGTTATTTTCTTAACTACTGAAGTTATCTTTTTCAGTACTGTATACCATAAGGGACTTCCTTAGTTTACCAGCTTACTCTTTTAATGTGTAAATGTATTTTAATGCAGCGAGTATATTGTATTTCAGATGTTGAGAGAAAAACTATAATTCTAAAATACCTTAATACCTTATTTGGCTTCAAAATAATAAATATAGTTACAAAGAAAATAACACTTCCCTCTCCCTTTTTTCCCCAATGTCTTTGCAGCAGCTGTAAACTTCTTAAAAATTCTGCTAGAACCAGATCCTGCAAAGAGACCAAACATCCAACAAGCATTAGCAAATCGTTGGCTTAGTGAGAATGGGAAACCATTGAATAATGTCACGTATCCAAACAGGTAATGCACAAAAGACAGAATGTGCTCGGTATTCTGCCAACATGATAAAATTCCACTGAAGACATTGAGGTGCCTCTGATCAGAAAGCTGGATTGGAGGTTGAGTTTCTTTCTTAATTTCTCTGCAACAATTCAGAAGTGGTCTAAGACCTCATGATAACCACATGCTTCTGCACTCACTTCTTAATTCCTTTGGTATTTCCAAGCTTGAAAATTATCTGGGGGGAAATCATAGTGGTAAAGAACAAAGTTAGAAAATAATACATTTTTCAGCTAAGTTGCTCAAGTAATCAAAATGCTCTCCTACTATTATCTCAGCATTTAAAAGAAAAAATGTAAATGCAGAGAGCATAATTCCTTGGTTAGACAATCTTCTGGGTTGATAACTTCAGGGAGATTTGACTTGGAGACTTCTCAGTTTCTTCACTCTCCTTCAACTTGACTGCTTTGCTGCTTCCTACTCTTGGATTTCATTCTGCTCAGTCTTCATGGGTTCCTTAGGAAGAGGGCAAAGTATGGTGCAATGATGATTATTCTGTGTTCTGATTTAGGATTGCTCAGATTAATTCCAAAAGCACTGATGCATTCTTAGGCTTGCCATATTGCTTTTTCACAGCTTGCTGTGGAAGTTAAGCCTTCCCAACCTAAATAAAGAGGTTTTTTTTAGGATAAAAACCCTTAATAGTTGTGAAATGCTAGTTACTATGGTAATGACGGTTATGTAACACATGGGTGGATATTAATACAGCAGGGAGGCTGGTACCTTTCTAAACATCTAGTTTAGCTTTTATATGATGGATACAAACATTACATTTATGTTCGGCTGCCTGGCTGCTGCTAGGCAGCAAGAATGAACAAAATATAGTACAGTAAATGAACTGCAAGGGGAAAAAATGACTGATTTGTATGGCAGAAAATGAGATAAATCATTATCCGAGCATTACTGTTCTGCTACCAGATCTCTAAAGCACTGAAGATATCACACATTTTTAAGGAAAAAGTCCTCCCTTGAAAGTGGAAAAAGGTAGAAACTTGCTTAGAATGTTACACGGATGGATCATATGTGCATTTTAAATATCACATCAATATCCCAAATGTGATCCAACATTTGTTTGTTACAATTTTCAAGTTAGAAAAATTGCAGTGTTTCAAGCAGGGCATTGAATGGGCAGAGCATAATTTGTCGTCAAAGTCACATTTTATGAAGTCATACATGGGAATTGGTTCTGAGAATTATGTATTTTTAAATTGTATTTTTAAAAAGAATTTATGTCAGCTTTTTTATTCAAATCAAGCATACAAACAATAAAGTGAAACAAAAAAATAATAATCCTGAAATACTTCTTGGGGCGTAGTAAAATTTAAAAGTTTGTCTAACTAGATTTTAAATTGAAACTGATGAGTCAGTGTAAATCAGAGGTAGTATTCAGCTGGTTCTGAGCAGTTCTGGAGAACCGGTAGCAGAAATTTTGTGTAGTTCAGAAAACCGATAAATACAACCTTTGACTGGCCCCGCCTCCATCTATTCTCTGCCTCCCGAGTCCCAGCTGATTGGGAGGGAATGGGGATTTTGCAGTAACCTTCCCCTGCCATGCCCACCAAGCCATGCCCACCAAGCCATGCCATGCCCACCAAGCCACGCCCACCAAGCCATGCCATGCCCACCAAGCCACACTCACAGAACTGGTAGTAAAAATTTTGAATCCCACCACTGGTGTAAGTGGCAGGTAATCTCTAATGGAAGGGTGTTTCATAATTGCAGGCAGAATCTGTGAGCTGGATAAGTTATACTGTAAAACTGTCCATTTATTGGATATAAGAAAAAATGGGCCCTCTCAGACCAACCCTACAATTACAGTATATAAATGCTTACTCAGAAGTAAATATAGTTAACGTAATATCAAATGGGCTACTTTTGCTGATATTTTTCACTTTGTGGAACCTTAGGATGTGGGGAAGTGTTGAATTTGTGAAACCTGCCACTTTTAATAAAGTTCTATTCTGCATATCTAAAGCAACAATGACAACTTGCTTTTATAAAATAAAGTTCCTTGAATCCTACAAGAGATAATTTCCAGTTACTTTTCAGTATTTCTTTATTGGGGGCAGGAAAGTGCTGTAATATGTACAGGTAGTCCTCAATTTATGATTGTATTTGAGCCCAGAATCGAGGTCATAAGTCAAGCCAGTTGTTAAGTGGGTGATTACATGACTGACCAGATTTTACCACAGTGTTTTGCAGCAGTCATCAGGCAAATGTGGTGGTTGGCTCCTCTTTGGACTAACGCAGTGTTTCTCAAACTTGGCGACTTTAAGTCCTGTGGACTTCAACTCCCAGAATTCCCCAGCCAGCATAGCTGGCTGGGGGATTCTGGGAGTTGAAGTCCACAGGACTTAAAGTCGCCAAGTTTGAGAAACACTGGACTAACGTAACATTCTTTATGTGAAGATTTGAAAAATGTTTGGAATGTTTGTTAATTCAAGTGCCTCATCCAGAAGGTTGGCAGCGCTTCGTTATAGTGAGCAAGTGGCCTCTCTTGTTAATATCTATCTGATTCTGTATATAATTTAAAGTACTGTCAACCCTATATAGCTTGGCATCAGGCTATGTAACAATTACATTGACCCTTATAACAGCAACCTTGTTTTAATTTGGCCAACATCGAGAACACGTTTGGTGAGATTATGAAAAACAGAACAGTGGTTCTTTGCAGACTTTGGAAATCCTCGCCACAGAGAAAATGTTGGAATGTTTTTTCCTTAATTAAGCAGGCTTTTGACCTGAGTCTAGGTAGATGCTATCAGTTTTAACTTAATATTCAATTATATTGTGTTTTCAGTTATCTTTTATTTTTATAGCCACGTTGGATACTGTCACTGGCAGAAAAGAAAGCATAAATCCAATGTAAATTACTGCTTGGGGAACTTTATTAGTTTTGCTAATAATTTAAATCAGTACAGAGAAAATAACAGTGGCATTTATTTTTTCATGAACAAATTTCACGTAACTTTTTATAAGACGTTATCATAAGCACACTTCTGAAAATAAATAATTACTGATCTTTAGTTGTATGCTTCAAAAAAAACCAATTTATGACAAAATAAAATGCAGACATATGTTGCAATGACAATGGACATTGTTCATCAATATTTGCATAATTGGAATCAGTAGTAATAAAATGAGAAATCTTTTGTAATCAGAATTTACACATTTAGCCCTTGATTAGTCCTTGATTAAAAGTCAAGCACTTTTAATTTGCTTAATTTTAATAGGAGAATTTAGGAAGTTCTTAATTTTTTGCCACTGAATTGTTATTCATATTGAAGTTTTTTTTAAAAAAAATCATTTTAGTTGGGGTTGCTTTGAATATATTTATATAGAAGTCACATGCGACTTGTCTATTACCTATTGAGAATAATGTTGCAAAAATAATCTGAAACAGAAACTGGACACTTTTAAGAACCCAGCACTGAATGGTGATCTGAATGAATTGAAAACTTCTTAATTAAATGCTCTTATGACAATATTTTGAAGACTCTGTTTTAAGAGTTTTATTGTATTCATTTACAATAGGGGTGTCAAACTCAATTTCATTGAGGGCCACATCAGGGTTGTGTTTGATGCCAGTGGGGCCAGCTTGACACCACTCGTATTGGGGGTGCCTGTGGTAGCCTGAGCGCTCTGCCAGTGAAAATGGGCTCTGCCAGTGAAAATGGCATGCTGCAACCCTCTTCCAGTGAAAACAGAGCATGGGAGGGCCATGCACAGGCATTCTGAGCTTTGTTTTTGCTGGCAAAGGCACCGCAGGGTGGTCATTTACTGTTTCCAAAGCTGGCAGAGGTCCCGCGGGCTGGATCTAAGTACCTCGTGGGCCGGATCCAGCCTCCCGGCCTTGAGTGTGACACCCCTGGTTTACAACTATCTGTATAGCCAAAGCTCTGCTCTAGCCTTTCACAAAGGGTACTCTCTGGACTAGCAGTTCAAGAATTCCTAGACAGATGGTAATGCTAACTAGGAGTTCAGAGAATGTCAGTCCGTATCTAGAAGCCACCAGATTTTAGAAGACCGTTTAATCAATTGTTCCATTTCCTGTCATGCAATTAACTACTCTTCTTTATTATTTAAGTGTTTCTTGAGGTAGAGACCAAGGCTGTGCCCATTGGCTTTATTTCACCATTCTCTAGTAGAAAACACAGAAACATGTACACATAAAATTCTACAATAGAAGTGGAAATTATATACACGATTAATAGTTCCAACGTCAGTCAGTCAATGTTTCTTTGAAAATGAGGAGAACTATATGATTAATGGTCCATTTCCCCACTAATAAATAATGATTCTTTTAAAATGTGGACAGCCCTCCCCAAACTGGGTTGTGAATATCTACCATATAGATACATTTCAAGTATACATTTTTCTTTAAAAACATATTAACAATTTGTAGCTTGCTCTTTTCAACATAGCCTGGACACAATTATCAGCTCAATTAAATTTTTTAATCATATTAGCTAACATGGTGATTTTCAATAATGCCTTTAGTGTTGCCATCTTTCTCCTGAGAACCTTGGAGATAACCAACAGGTAGTCCTTGAGATACAACCATAATGAACCCTGCCCATTACAGTTGCATTTCACAATTGCTGTTAAGAGAAGCATTTTACTTAACAATCCCATCATCCTTAATCTTCTCAGTGAACTGTTAAACAAATGTTCACGTTGTTAAATTGAGCATGGGGTACCTCAGGAGTGGGGGAGGCCTGTGGAGACCTAACACACGCCCAGGCCTGCATATCTTCTCCTTCCTGCCCCTTGGATCCTCACAGGCCTTTCCCTACTGCCAATAGGTTTCCCCAAACCTTAGATCTGATTCCCACCTCACCAGGCCAAATACCCTCCTCCTCGTTTGAAACGCTCTAAGGCCTTCCAGAGTGTAGGAACAGATTGCTTTATCTCATGGCCATGTGCAGGGGGATAAGGCCAGTAGGAAGCAGTGGAAGAGGGAAATGCTTGCAGGGACCTAGTGGGGAGAGAGGAAGATAGGTGGGAGCACTGCAATGTCCCTGTGGATGAATGAACATGGGGATTGCAGTGGCCATACCAGGCCAGGGCCAGGTTTCTAAGTAGCTTTTGGGAGATCCACCATAATTTCAAATGACCATTAAATTACCGATTATAAGTTGTAATTAATCTTTTTTGCAGAATTCATCTACAAGACGTAAGTCAGAGCGTGCTGCTGTACATGACAGAAAAGCTTGGCTATAAGAATAGTGATGTGATCAACACTATCCTTTCAAACAGAGCTTGCCACATGCTTGCCATCTACATCCTTCTTAATAAGAAGCTAGAGCGCTATACGGCAGGTGTAAAAGTAAGTATAATTTTGGATAATTGCTGAACCTAACAAGGTTGAATAGAATAACAGTAACCAAAAATGGAGATACTAAGAAATAAGTACAGTATGCATGAGGAAATTCTTCAACTTTGCAAAAATAGGAAAAAAAAACATGAACCACCTCAAAATATGAAGAACTTTAAGCGAACAGTCTTTAAAATTGGACATTTTCCCTGATCATAGATTGCTGAGCATCTCTTGGAAGGAAAATTAGGGAATGGAATATCGGGGGGGGGGGGGGGGGAAGCATAGCTCATTTGAATAATTAAGAATATCCTTGGGCAAAACCTACTTTCAAAGCCTCTTGTGAAAGCTTTCTCTGTACATAAAAACCTTTTTCCTCAGGTCTGTCCCACTCTGCCAACATTTCATTATTCCTTATTATAACAAAGAAATTTACCTTAGCAAGGAATAGTTTGTTTTTTTCAAGTTACAGGGAAAAGTGAAGCTGTAGTCTACCAGGGTAAACTTTAATTGAAATAGAACCACTTTGATTCTACCTGCTTATTACATGTATATTTTCAAACAATTTAATCCAGTTAGGAAATAAATAGGTTTGAACAGCACAATGAATTAATCAATAACTTATTATACTGTGAAAAACACAGATATTTTTTCTCAGTATACAATGCTTTTTGTAATTTTGGAACCGAAAATAATTTAATTATGTAATACAAAAAATGTTAGATGAACAGTATCGCTGTCCATAATTTTAATATTTTTTTCTTAAAAATGTATTTTGTACAATTCTAAAGGTGTTTCTTTTGAAATTCTGTTTATTTTAATGTAATTATTGATTTGTCTAGAAATGACTTAGGTCCATGATGGTGACTCTATGGCACGTATGCCACAGGTGGCACGCAGAGCCATTTCTGAGGGCACGTGAGGCATCGCCCTGTCACCTCCGCCAGCTGATTTTCAGCTGTTTTTTGCCTTCTGGAGGCTTCCCTGAAGTCTCCAGAGAGCAGAAAACTTCCCAACACACAAACCAGAAGTCCGTTCCTGAACTTCCAGTTTGCACGTTAGGCCATTTTTCACTCTCTGGAGGTTTCAGGAGGCTTCCCTGAAGCCTCTGGATGTCGAAAAACCGCCCAACGCGCAAATCAGAAGTTCGAGAATGGACTTCCGGTTTGGACATGGGCGGTTTTTCGCTCTCCGGAGGCTTCAGGAGGCTTCCCATTAAATGGACCGTTTCTGGCCTCTGGAGGGCCTCTAGGGGGTTGGGAAAGGCCGTTTTCACCCTCCCAGGCTCCTAGAAAGCCTCTGGAGCCCAGGGAGAGCGAAAAACTGGCCTTCCGGTCTGTCCAGAAGTCGGCAAACAGGCCATTTTCGGCATCTGGAGGGTCTCCCACGGGGGTGAGGAAAGCCTTTTCCGCCCTCCCTAGGCTCCTAGAAAGAGTTCTTGGGTGTGATTTATTTGGAGTCAGATATGAGTTTAGTGCTTTTTACACTCACATAGAGTATGTATTGTATGGATGTTTACAGTTAGTCCTCGACTTAACGTCTATAATTTCTGTTAATAATTTGCAAATAGATTTAGTAGTTTAAAAATGTTTTGAGCTAATTTCACAAAGGGATGGGAAACTAATATTGTAGTAATATATTAGATAGTATTCAACTAGGGGGATGATATTTTTATAGGTGTTTGTGTGTGTATTCTTTAATGCACTTTTTAAATGTATTGTTTGTTTGTTTTTTAATTTTTGGAGTTTTGCATTTTTTTTAATAAAATAAAATTAAAACCAAAAAAAGAAAGTAAAATAATAATCATAGATCAGTTCATGACTGATGCTTGCCCTTGCTATCCATAGTCTAATCCATTTAAACAAAACACTTCTTACTTCTGACCTCATGCAACAAATCTTTTTTATTTGCCCTCCAGTATCACCAGTACAGGTACAGTATCTGTTCCATTCTTTACATTCCCTTTCTGTGTGATTTTTGGGGAAATTCCATAGTATGACAAATATGATTTACTGTGTTGCAATTGCAGTAGCTGGAATTTTCCTTGCAGCATTTTGTAGTATATCAGTACATCTATCGCAAATGCTTTCTGTCTTGATCTCTTCCAGGATATTTCAGACCAATTCTTCTTCCTTCTCTGCTTCTCTTTTCATGTTTATTTCTCTGACAATGTGCCATTTTAATCCTTGGGTTTATTATTACTATCATCATTGATAAAAACAAATAGTTAAATAAATCCTGTCACGGGTGCAAATTCCCACTGTCATTTGCTTTTATTTCTGTTATAACTCTTCATTTTATTTTAGTACAAAGAAATAGTACATATCTTTCAGGGCTATTGTCCTACAAAATAAAATCAATCCATTGTATATCTTACATTTGAATACATTTCCATTGCAATAAATCAATAACATTATCAATATTTTATTCTTAAATGATATATGTCTGTGTTAGAGCAGATATCTTACTATGTGATTGATTATGTGCTCTTAAGTGGGTGTTATTGCATAGCAATGACAAAAATTTTCTCCAATATAATACATACTACATTCTATTAAGTACAAGAGCCAAGTTCTTTTTAAAAAAAAATACATGTCATTCACATTTTGTAGTGCATTTTTTTATTAATGGGGGATACCTTTTTAGTCTATCAAAAATGATTAAAAACCTCATCTAGTCATTTAATTGGAGAAATACTGCCAACTTCTTGGCCTTTGAATTGGCTTTTTATTTATTAGATTTATTTTTGACAGGTTTTTTTTCTTCCTGAAGAAAATCCTTAGAAATATCCCTTTTGTTCTGCATAAACTTCATGCCAAACTATCCTCACCAATTCCTGAAATAAATTTTATGTATCAAAAACTGGCATAAAGTGAAGAACATCTTATCTTCAACATATGGTACATCATGAACTTCAGCTGCTTAGTGAACCTATTTTGATAAGAACATAGAAAATTACATAGCATATCACAGACTTGCACACTACAATCTGGGTGAATCATTCAGCTGTTGGCCATGTTATTGGAAACCACAATAATTCTGATGCAGTCAAAACTAAACAAAGGACTATAAGATGTCCTTCGACATGGTTTTTAAAATGTTCAATTCTGTTGCTTTGAATAATGTAAACTTTTTTTTATTTTTTCCTTTCTCTACAAAATCTAAAATCCCACCATTGCTTCTTTGAAATTAAATAAATATTAATTTGTGCATTTCATCATTAGCCTGTCATTTGGGCTCACATGATTATTCTTTTTGTGAAATGTGAGATGAGAGCATTAATAAGGAAATTTATTATAACCTCTCTGCCCTTGGGATAGTTCCCATTAATCATATTGGGAAACTTTTGAGGCTTTTTAATTTACATATCAAAGAAATTGTCTGAACTAAGTTTTTTAAGTGCTATGTTGTACTTGCTTTCCAGTTTAATTGCATTTAATTGTCTAGTTTATAGGAATGGGAAAGTAATAAATGTTATGTGTCAACTCATAGTAAAATATTTAATATATAGTAATATGTATTATATAGTAATATATTTAATAATATAGTTACTATATAGTAATATATAGTTATATATTACTAATAATTAGTAATTAATATATTTAATAATATAATATATTTAGTTATTGATTTGTAGCAATTTCTAAATTTAAAAAAAGCCAATATTTGTTGGGCTAATTTAACAAAGTGTTTCGTAGAATGAAAGTAATACATATTAAACAGTTAAGTATATCTTTCCTAAAGTTATATCCTAATTTACAGTTCATATTTTGTCTTCTTTTTCCATCTTTCTAGAAAACTGAAGCTTCTGATAATATGTGCACTAGCCAATTGTGTCGGTTAGAAAAATACAAATCAAATAAGGATTCCTATGAGGTAAATCTTTTATTTTAGTCATTTGGAGCCAGACAGTATTTGCACTTCCCACTGGTTATTACTATAAACCAATAGACTTTTGATATAACAAAGAATACAAACATAAATCTATTCCCAAATGTTTAGTGATTGTGTAAGAGTTGTTTTATTTTTATTTATTTATTTATTTCTTAGATTTTTAGACCGCCCCTCTCCCAAAAAGGGACTCGGGGCGGTGTACAGTCAATACAATAAAACCAATCATAATAATTAAGCTACATTTAAAATACATTTGGAGGGGGAGATAGGCTGTACTAAGAAATAAATACCTAAAAACATCACAATTAAAACCCCAAACCCTAAAATAAAATAAATCCCTGGGAGGTAAAACTAAGAAAGTGCCAGGCCAGCTGATTGAAATAGGTGAGTCTTTAACTTTTGCCGGAAGGAACGGAGGTCGGTGGTAGTTCGAATGTCTGGGGGGAGGTCATTCCAGAGGGTTGTGCCCATCACAGAGAAGGATCTACTCCTAGGTGTCGCCCGCTGGCATTGCCTAGCAGACGGCACCAGGAGGAGCCCCTCCCTGTGTGAGCGGATAGGTCGCAGGGACGTATGTGGTAGGATGCGATCCTGCAGATAACTAGGTCCTCTGCCATGGAGCGCTTTAAAGATGGTGATCAATACCTTGAAACGCACCCGAAAGACCACAGGTAGCCAGTGCAGCTCGCGCAGGAGAGGTGTTACGTGGGAGTAACGTGTACGTCCCATAATAACCCGCGCGGCTGCGTTCTGAACTAGCTGCAGTCTCCGGATGCGTCCCAAGGGAAGCCCCATGTAGAGGGCATTGCAGTAGTCCAGGCGAGACGTCACCAGCGCATGAGTGACCGTGCGCAGGGCACTCCGGTCCAGTAGGGGGCGCAATTGGCGCACCAGGCGAACCTGGTGGAACGCCCCCCTTGCCACGGCTGCCACATGGTCCTCCATTGACAGCCGGGCATCGAGGAGGACGCCCAAATTGCGCGCCCGCTCCACAGGGGACAGTTGTTCGCCCCCTATGGCCAGCGATGGAGTCAGCTGGCTGAACCGAGGTGCCGGTAACCACAGCCACTCGGTCTTGGAGGGGTTGAGTTTGAGTCTGTTGTCCCCCATCCAGACCCCGACGGCTTCCAAACACCGGGACATCACTTCGACAGCCTCGTTGGGGTGGTTTGGGGTTGAAATATACAGCTGAGTATCATCAGCGTAAAGATGGTACTCAACCCCAAAACCACGGATGATCTCACCCAGCGGCTTCACATATGCGTTGAACAGAAGAGGCGAGAGGACCGACCCCTGTGGCACCCCACAAGTGAGTGGCCTCAGGGACGACCTCTGCCCCCCTGTCAACACACATTGCTTCCGGTCGGAGAGGTAGGAGCCGAACCACCGCAAAACGGTGCCTCCGACTCCCATCCCCTCCAACCGGCGCAATAGGATACCATGGTCGATGGTATCAAAAGCCGCCGAGAGGTCTAATAGGACCAGGATAGAGGAACAACCCCTATCTCTGGCCCTCCAGAGATCATCAACCAACGCGACCAAGGCTGTCTCAGTGCTGTGCCCGGGTCGGAAGCCGGACTGGCGTGGGTCTAGATAATCGGATTCGTCTAGGTGTCGTGGAAATTGCTGCGCCACCACATTCTCAACAACCTTCGCCAAGAAGGGGAGGTTGGAGACTGGACGATAGTTAGCTAGCTCCATTGGGTCGAGCGAAGGCCTCTTGAGCAAGGGTCTCACCACCGCCTCTTTCAAGGCGGTTGGTAAGTATCCCTCACCCAGTGAGGCGCTCACCAGGCCCAGGAGCCAGCCTCGTGTCACCTCCCAGGCTGCCAGTACCAGCCAGGAGGGGCACAGGTCCGTTAAACAAGTGGTGGGTCGCAGCCGTCCACGCAACCTGTCCAAATCCTCGGGGGCAACAGAGTCAAACTCCTCCCAGAATGGTCTCTCAAGACTCGCTGTTGGCGGCTCGTCTGGTCCACTGACGGAGGTCCACCCGCTCCGGATCTGATCGATTTTGTCCTGAAGATATTCCCCAAACTCCTCTGCTCTACCCTGTAAGGGTGTCTCCCGCGCCCCCTGCGATAAAAGGGAGCGAGTCACCCTAAACAGGGCGGCAGGGCGGTTATCCGCGGACGCAATAAGAGCAGCACAGTGTCTACGTTTGGCCGTTCTTATTGCCACAAGGTAAGTCCGCAAATAGGCTCTTACCTGTGTTCGGTCAGATTCGGAGCGTGAGGACCTCCACCTGTTTTGAATTGATAGCCTTAGAAGCTGAATGCATCAGCTTTATAAAATGTTTTGCTCCCAAAAATATCATATCATGTACTTTGAATCATCAATATCCACTATATTTGTAAACACTTTTTCTTCCAGTGTATGCAAAATAGTGGATATTATCAAGATTTACAGGGCATAAAATGTTTTAAAAGGGGAGAATTGATGGGAGGGAGGACATTTATTCCAAAATAGTCCAATAGCAATTCAGTGACACACAATGTTGAGAGGGCAATAAAGTGACAACTGATGGAAACAATGGGAGATAACGAGTAAGTAGCCAGCATTTTTAATGTTTGTGTGTCATTTTAAATTATATTGATGCAAATAGAAAACATCAGTTCATTGATAAAATATATATTTTAAATTATGATATGCTATTTAAAAGTTAGTCTAAACTTCTGAATAAATTAGGAACTAATATAGTTTCTCTCTAGCAACAATCCAGAAGTGCAGTTCTTTTTCTGCTTCATTCTTCCTGAGGAAAAGAATTTAGGAGATTCTGCTTCTCTTTTCCTAGAGGCTCTCTCTCTCCTACCTTAATCTGGCTATTACCATTAAAATGCAACTCCCAGCACTTGCAGAGAGAATAGATTCCAGATTGCTGCAATAGACCTAATAATATTGTGAAATTGCCAAAATTGATTTAAACACCCAAGCAATTACACATCGTGGCTGTACTTTTTTCTGCACATACTTGTCTCTGCCATAAAACAAAACAAAAATAACAGCCCAGCCCTGGGTATTTTAAAAAAAAATCACAATGAATAGAACAACACAACAAAATTTAAAAAGCGTTTTGCTCATAAAAGGATTGAATCCTTGTTCCCGAAAGAAAGTTTTCATTGCATGTCATATCCTGCTTCAGTGCCAATTGTGTTATTAGTGCACACTAACAAGTGGCTTTTAGGGTCCTAAGGCTCTTCCATTTATTCTGAAAAGAAACACATTTCAGTATTCAACCATTACACACAAAACGTCCTTTTAACTTGCATTTATAGACATCCTGTTGTGATTTGTGAACAGCCATTCTGAACACAAGAGACGCTTGAAAGTGCATCTGTGTATTACCATGGAGATGGAGGCAGGCACCATGTAGGGTTCTGCAGTACCTTGCCATAAAATAAAAAAACTGCACAAAATGCAGAGGAAAAGCCCTTTTTTAGTAGTTCTCACTGGGGAACTTAAAGGACTTTCTGGGGGGAGCCATTATCTTCCTTTTCCCACATGCAAAAGGAATCGACCCCTATCACAAAGCGATCATGAGGATGAACTAGATAAAGAATATAAGTACACAATAGCAATACCATTTTCATAGTGCTTTGCAGCCCTCTCTAAGCAATGCTGTCAAAGAGTGCATTGTAAAATATGGTTAATAAATCAAACGATCTATTGACTACTTTAAATATTATTTTTGAAATCTGTTCTCTGCACAGCAGCTTTCCGAAATCATTTGAAAATAGGTTTTTCTAGAAAATAGCAACTCCTTAATAATGTGATCCTATGTTTCCATTGCAGTAGCAGATACACTGGCTCAACCAATTCAGAGCAGTATTGGATAGTCAATACTGTTCCATTCAAAATATTTTCCTTGCTGAGAAATACTGCCCATATGTGCATGTGCATTTCAGATGTTAAAAAAAGAGAGGACATAATAGCAATCTACAAATACTTAAAAGAGTATCACATGCAAGAGGTGATGACTCTTATGTTGAAACTAAAGGTAGTGTAGGTACCAAATTATTGATATGAAAAGGCTAAATATAAGCAGAATTTCCTGATGATTAAAGCTATTAAGTAGGAGAACAATCTACTTAGATCTGGAGTGGACTTGCTCCACTTTGAGTTTTCCCAACAGAACAGAACAGAATCAAATAAGAGTTGGAAGGGACCGTGGGAAGCCACCTCTCCACTCTGGTGCATGAGCAGAAAACTGGCTGAGAAATGCGATGAACAAATTTTCTTGGCAAACTTGAAAAAAGGGGAAAATCTGAAAGAGGTTCATAAAAAATGTTTTTGTTTATGATTTTGATTTACTCAGGACAATTCATGAGCAAACCCAAGAATTTTTTCCCCAAAATACATATTTAAATAAAAATTTCTAAAATCACAGTGTATATATATTTATTTTTTAAAAAAAACAGTTCAATTTCTATAATTTTCACATGAAGACTGTGCATCAAATGGTATCATTAGTACAGTAAAAGTTAAATTCCCAAAATAATGGACAAAAGAGGTTTAAAGAAATATATCTAAAAGACAATTTTAAGAGGATCTTCAGTAAGTACTGTATATTTACTTGCTGTTCTAATTAGTTACAATTTTACTGTTTTATTATTGTTTTTGTAAATTTTGCCACTCTCAGTTGTTGTGGGCCTCTTTTCTAAAGTTTAGATAACTTTAAAGCGTTTTAAAATAAATACAGTCAACGCCTGCAAATGAAAAATGTTCTTTCTAAATAAGGCTTTGAAAGGTTCTTAAAATCATTTTGATGTGATCAAGAAAATTGCAGATATGATATATTTATCTCCATTGATCTGCAACTTTTCGAACTCTGGATAAAGCTTTTAAACAGTTCTTAAAGATTCTGAAGTGCCTCCGGCAAACCAATTTTATGTCTGCTTTAATTTTGAAGGACAAAAAAAACAAGGAACAAGACGTAAAGGATGACCTTTCTCATCCATTCCTGAAGAAATCTGAGAAAAGTCCGCCAACATACAAAGAGCCTTCCTCCTGCCTTACAACGCAGATGAAGTCTCTGTTAAGTGATCGAAGAGCAAGTCATGGAGGACTGCCTGAAAAAGGTATGTGAAAGTGTTATCTTTGTTGGTTGTAGCATTTCCCAGACTAATAGGGCTTTACTATTTGAAGGGTAACTACTGTACTTTTAGGAGTATAACATGCACTCTCCCCCCCAAAAAAGGGGTGAAAAATACGGTGTGTCACCAAATGTTGCCAAAGCCCCACTCACCCGCTGGCCTCCATCTTTTGGGCATTTTCGGTCTCTGCGCATTGCATTTTTGGCACATTGCTGCCTCCCATGTTGCATTTTCAGCCTCCCTGTGCCGCATTTTCAGCCTTCGCACACTTCGTTTTTGGCCTCTGCACATCACATTTCCGGCCGGTTCCAGGTGATGGGGATCGCTGCCTCCACCGATCCCCGCCACCTGGAACCAGCAGAAAATGCGACATGCAGTGGCCAAAAACGGTGTGCGTGGAGACCAAAAATGTGATGCGCGGAGACGGCGATCAGCAGCGATGTGCTATGGTGATCCCTGCAGTCTGGGACAGGTCTAAAAAAGGGGTGTGCAGAAGCCGAAAATACAACGTGTGGAGGCCAAAAATGCGATGCGTTGTGGCGATCCCCACAGCCTGGAACAGCTGATTGGCGGTATTACAGAAGGCCAATCCAACTGCCAATCAGCTGCTCATGCTGAAACAGGCACCGATAATGTGCTGAAGCTGACCAGGCTGTAGGAGGAGACTAGCCAGATGAATACCGATGGATGCTGGTAGGCAGAGCAGATTTTTTTTCTTGTTTTCCTCCCCAGAATCTAATGTGCATCTTACACTCCAGAGCGCCTTATACTCTGAAAAATACAGTACTTGAACTTCGTACAAAGTTCAGGTGTGTCCTCAGTCCGAAAATAATTACACACTTGTCATTGGGGGGGGGGGGTCAGAAGTTTGTACAAAGGAGTAGTGGCACATTGTAAATTACATTTTTGTTATGGTAGTATATTTTCATATTTAGGAATTGGGTTTTGCCCAGCCCCAAGTCCTTACATAAAGCTTTTTTCTCACCCTTATTAAGCACGTTCTCACTTAATTAAAGCTTGCATCCTGTGAGGGGAGGGTTTTTTTAAAAAAAACCTAATCTCCCCTAGTTGTTTTTCATTTGATGCTTTCTGCATTTTATCATAGATTCTCCTAGTAATTTGAATCCTTTCCATGAAGCAGCAACAGGCAAGATGGGCTGTGTCACCTCCTACTCTCTGGAATACCTTGAAATTCAGCAACCAGTTCCAAGAACCCCAAGACTTGGGAAACGACAAGATTCTCCTCAACAAGAGCCTTCAAGTCCTGGCAGTCAGAATTTGGATTCTCCTTTGATTCTGAACATTGTGCATTCTTTTGAAACTGGTGATCGAGAGGATCAGATAGACCAAGTCTCTCCATCTCATCAGTATCAAATGCTTAGCTCACCTGTAAATTTTGGTCGAAGAAGTTCCAGTGAAAGAACATTGTCTCCCCTCTTCCAGCCTGGGGGCACTTCTCCCAGTCCCACTAAAAGTCCAGGGAACCCCACTCAACTTTCATTTACCTATGATGAAAAAAGCAGCTCTTTCAAAGAGGAAGCTGTCTCTCCAACACAGCTGAATGTCTCCAATCCTTTGGGGAGCCCTAATTGTGTGAAAAGTAGAGGCCGATTCCCTATGATGGGCATTGGACAGGTGATGAGGAAAAGGAATCAGTCAGTGGGATCTCCCACAGAAAAGTCTCTGGAAGCAAGAATGCCTCAGTTGCAACAAATGAGCCCCACGCAAATTTCATTCAGTATCACAGATCCTATAAATGGCCAGTGCTGAGCCGTTTTAAAAACCTCAAATTATTTAGTGCTGGTTTTGGGGACCCTCCCATTGAAACTTACATTCAGTTTTTTTTCTGTACAGTTTGTTATTGTATCTAATAAGATAATCAAAAGCCCGACTATTGTGGCATTTGCTCATGCAGTTGACAAAAAGATAAGTATGTCAAGTGATGTAAAGTGTTTTTTAAAAACTACATAATCTAATGTACGTAGCGTTTGCTTGTATTCTTATATTACCTATAAATATATGTAAACAAGAACATTCCAGGTTAACAACTTGACTAAATGGTGAAATATTAATTGGTTAGAATGCTACTTTTATTTCTGAAGTTATGATTCTGAACTTGTGCTTTTCTGACACCAGCATTATACACATCACACAGAGAAAGAAAAAAATGTATCTTTCCCCCTATTTCTCAGATACATTTGTCATCTTAGATACATCCAGGAGGAAAAAGAAATATAGCAGAAAGAACTTGGAATAAAAGCAAAAAGCTAGACAGAATGAAACACAGAGAGAGAAAAAAACCCTTTTTCTGTATCTTTACTGTATCTTAAGTATTGCATCACTTAAAATATGTATTTTTTCTAAAGATAAGGCTGAATTGCAAAGCTATGCTACCAAACAGAGATACAATCATCTTAAAATAAGGAAATCTATTTTCAGATTTTATTTTCATCATTAGACTATACTTTTTAAAAGGCTTATCTTTTTGTATAGTTGTACTATTTCCGTGAAACTATCCATGGAAAAGCTATATAATCTCCGTTTTAGTAAAACAGTGTTGAATATACTTGAAAGTATTGCTGGAAGACTTTGCACTGTATTAAGAGGATGTGAACCATGAACAGATCAGCTAGCCATTTACAAAAGTAATAATTGGACATTTAGCTGAATATTCTAAAAAATCAACAGTATCATAAACTAGAAGGATTAACATTTTTGAAAAGTAAAGATCTTCTGTATTTTACAGTTCTTTTTATTTCACAGTAAAAAAAATGTCAACATAAAAAATAGGCTTCTTTTGTGCAAATATTTGGCTGAATTGTTGATCATAATAAAATTAGCCTCGCAGAACAACAGGTTATTACTAATAATGTGTGCTTTCCCTCTTTTTTTTAGCATGCACAATATGGGGATGTTAATATCTTAGAAGACAAATCAGAACTAAGTATTTATTTTGATACTTGATACTTTCTGACATGTTAAGAAAAGCCAACAGCTTCCTGGAGAAAACAGCTCATTTAGCTTCAAGACTGGACAAGCATTTAAAGTCATAGTACTTCTTTTAAGTCAGTGATGCTGTTCTTATATGGATGAGCACTCTGGCTCATTTATTCATTTATTTCAAAGGTGGTATTACTTTCATCCAGGAGTAAAAAGACATTCCCTTCTACAGGAAGATCTCCATAATTAGCTGTAGGATAGCACTGTATCCAGCAGCAAGCCCAGTTGCTGGGATCAGCTTTCTTAAACAGCCAATTAATGATGATGCCTGTACTTTTGGAAGTATACTACTGGCCACAAAGGGTAACTTCGATGATTAGATGTTTGTCCATATGGAGAAAATTCCCTATAAAGAACAAGGTAGCAGTTGAGAAAAATGTAAGCTTAACTTTGTCCCTGATTGGCAAATTTTCTGAGCATCAGAATATTTTCCCCCAATGAATACACTTACATTCCACTTTTTGTGTCCACACGCAGTCTACGGTTTTATTTATTTGCTTATGTTCTCAATAAACCACACTTCACTGCTTTTGGTTGTGTTTTAATTCACCGATAACTGACCTCACACAATGGGGAGCAGAAGGAATTTGAGGCTTTCTCATGCATTTGTTACTAATTTCAAAAATCAATTTTCCCATTCAACTATTTTCTACTGTAAGGAACATTGTGCAAGCTGCTAGACAATCAGTTCCTTGTGGACAAGTGCATGGACTTGGGGAGGAGAGTCCTAAAACCTTAAACCCGTTTCTCATGAAGAAAGAGGTAAGACCTGTACTTCATAGAGGACTGGTAGCTGAAGGACATGGAGCAGGTGGGAAATTGGAAACAGAAAATGAATCGGAATTCTGTCTTCACCTATGTGTTTGCTTGGAGTGAGCAATAATTAGCTGAAAGTCTTCTCCCAATCACAAACACACAAACAACATGATGCTAAAAGCATTTGAGTTATACAGTTGGTGAAAACCATGTATAGTTATAATGGAATATATAGTAATAGTAGACTTGTTTACTAACGTAATTATATTCTATTATAATGGGTGCCTGATGATACAGCAGAGCTCTATGACAAAATCTAAAAATTATATATCAGAATTCATTCTGGGGGTTACAATGGCAAAAAAGTTATATATAATATTTTCATTAACTCCTATTGTCTACTATTTCATAACTAACTTCAGTTGTACTTTCAGCTCTAATATAAAGGGATTTATTCATCTGGTTTATAGCAGCACTCATAGGCCCATTCATGATCTTTTGGCAATATGATCACTTTGAGTCAGCTTCTCCTGGAAAGTCAGCTATTTTTAAAGTTCCAGTTCTGACTCCTGCAGTTCAATTTAATTCATGCTATTAAACTTTCAATAAATCGAGTGTGTTGAAATGGATTCTTTATCACAAAGTTAGCCACTTTAAACAATCAGCTTACTATGTGTAGCAGCCATAGTCTGTTGTGATTAAGATGGCCACTAATATGGAAGGTGTACATATTACGGTGGAAAGTGGAAATATTGTTATCTCAACTTCAAAAATTGCTGTGGCCTCTTTATGACTATATGCTTGTTTCTATATTTTTTCTTAATGTAACATCATTTTTTTAAAATGTGGCAACTAAAACTATTCTTAATAATCACAATTACATCTATTAGCCACTGATATTTTTTATCACTGTATTATATTAAACAATGCACTAATAGAAAGACTTAAGATGTTCTTCCAACTCTGAAATAATCTGTCACTGACCTTTTCTCACCTCCTGCAAAAAGGTGAGCTAACCCACCCACCCCACTGCAAAGCCACCTTCTTCTAAGGCTAAATTTACCTGTAGTTGGGAAAGGAAACATTCTTTTTTCCTTTTCAGATCAGTTGCCTGCCTTCTATCGATCT
Source organism: Natrix helvetica (assembly GCF_964273705.1). Lineage (NCBI taxonomy): Eukaryota > Metazoa > Chordata > Lepidosauria > Squamata > Natricidae > Natrix > Natrix helvetica. The sequence continues at coordinate 52,542,664 of NC_138550.1, forward strand.
AAGCAATGCCCTCTAAACCCAACAACTTCAGCATTTAGTAGAGACAGGTTGCACAGTGGATTCTGGTTAGTAGAGATGCAGGCATGGCTCCCTGGATTTCCCTGAGTAAGGGGGCTGACCAATTATAAGCCTCTAGAAAATCTGTGTATTTTGAATGAACTCAGCCCTGTCAGATAGACACTGCCTGACTGTGAATGCAGTAAATTTTCAGTTTAGTGGACTAATCAGGGAAGAGTTGTCTTTTAAAAGCGAATGCCCGTTAAATGTAAATGGGATTTTATACATGCGTATTTTATGTATTTTTACATTTCATGCACACACAAGGATGGGATTTTAAATATATACATCTATTAAATTAAAATGTACTTCAGTCTCCGAAGTGAGGCGTGGGAGGAGTCACATATGGGTATTGTCACAGCCCTTTTGCCCTGGAGGCTGAGGTAAATATTGAGGCCACACGTCCGTACCTCCTCTGACCTCCCAGATTAACCTCAGCCTTCAGCCCAGAAGGAGTGCTTTTACCTGACTCTCCCTCACTTCGAAGACAACGTTTTTTTTTCTTTTTTCTAGTTCTTCTAGGTTTTTTTCCCTAGATCTTTAACTTTTTCGTTTTACCTTCGGATCTGCTCCTCTTTCCACCGGTGCTCAGCGCTGCTGGCAGGCAAGCCTTGCTGCGTACCAGCGCAACTCCCAAGCGGCCGGACGTCCGCGTAAAGGGGGAAGTAGCTGCTGTGCCACAAGGTCCACGGGGACGACTACAGCACCTCCAGGAGAACTCCGCAAGGCGCCAGCGATCAAGGAACTGGCCAGGGCCTTCCTCCAATGTTCCCGAGCCTCTGAGGAGATCGGGTCGCAGATCGGTAGCCATTTTGGATTCCCCGCCATCTTGGAGCACATGGGAGAGCGCGTGACCTCCTACGGAAGCTGAGAGCGCTCAGAAGACACCGCTGTAGCCGGAAGAGGCTACAAGAGGAGGCCTTAACTCTGCCGACAATCCGGGGAGGGCCCGGAATCAGCAGTGAGCCGGCAATCGAGGCACAGAGCGGCGCCAATCCTTGGAGGAGCGTGTGGCTTGGAGGATCAAGCCATACAGAGAGAAGAGAGAGAAGAGGCCGGCAGGGAGAGAGGAGGTGGTACAGTAACCGTGAGCATTATGGCGGAGGCGGCGAGGAGCAGGGGTGCCGGGCCTAGATCCCCAGGGGATTCAGATCCAGGCAAGGGGACCTCCAGGTGGGTTCCCCCAGTCCCCAGAGGGAGGTCCCCCACCAAGAAAGGCACCCCCAGTCCCCATAGCAAGGGAACCTCTGGGAAGGAGGTTCGAATTACCAGGGCCTCTGCAAGAAGGTTCAGGGCCACCATCAGCCCTTCCCCTTGCAGATCTCGCTCCCCCTGCAGGCTTCCTGTTCTGGAAGAGACCAGGGGGACATCCCCGGGCTCCCCAAGGGGCTCAGGCAGGGGGCGCAGCTCCCTGTCACCCCCCTTTCACCTGCCCACCCATCTGAGGCTAGGGGAGACCCCTTTGGGGCACAGGGCACCCAGCCCTGCCAGACACTGACTGGCACCGCAATCCCCTGAACCTAGGGAATTTTTTATTAAAATTTTTAATAAGTTTTACAATTATTACCCCCCTTACCCTTCCCTCTTCCCCCATCCCTACCCCTCTTCCCTCCCTCCCTCCCCCCAACCTCCCAGAGCAAAATACAGGGTATAAACATTTAACAACCATACGCTAACACAAACTAGCTAATTTTAACATGTTACTATTCTTGTGTTTTAACTCCCCCTTTATTAAACTAGCTTTAAATAAATTGTAGCATTCCTTATGCCTTCATTCATAAGCTAACTGACATTTTTTAGTCCGGTATTTGTTTTGAATATAGTCAATCCATCTTCTCCAGTCCAGCTTGTACTTCTCAGCTGAATGGTCCTTCAGATATGCTGAGATTTTGGCCATCTCTGCTAAGTTTACTACTTTTAACGTCCATTCTTGGATAGTGGGAAACTCTTCCTTCTTCCAATACTGCGCCACCAACAATCTTGCTGCCGTCGTTAGGTTCAAAATCAAATTAGTCTCTATAACAGTACAATCTGAAACTATATTTAACAGGAACAACTGGGGCGTCAACTTTATCCCCTTTTTCAAAATATTTTGAATAACCCACCATATTTTTATCCAAAATGCTTTAACTTTTTTACAAGTCCACCAAATATGGTAATACGTGGCACTAACACAATCACATCTCCAACATTTAGATTGTAGATTCGGATGCATACAGGCTAGCCTTTTTGGATCTAAATGCCATCTGTACAGCATCTTGTAAAAATTCTCTCTCAAGTTCTGAGCTTGTGTAAATTTTACATTTTTTACCCAAATCTCTTCCCATGTTTCCATCATTATTGGTTCTTCAAAATTTTGTGCCCATTTTATCATACAATCTTTAACTAATTCTGTTTCTGAGTCTATTTCCATCAATACATTATACTTCCTTTTTATGTGCATTTGACCCTGGTCCCTAATTTGTTTTATCAAATTATCCTCATTTTGGATGATACCAGATTTCTGGTCTTTTTTCCATCTAGCCTGTAACTGACCGTACTGAAACCAGGTTTGAATTACCCTTTCCTCTCAGTATATTCAAAGATTTTAACTGTGGTACATCTCTATCCATACTAAGAAGTTCTGCATATGTAGTTACATCTTGTTTTTGTTCTATACTTATGTTCTCCATAGTGTGTCTGGGCACCCCCCACATAGGTATCTTGTCATTTAACCTATATTGATATTTTTTCCAGACATGCAATAAAGCATTCCTTAAAATATGACTTTTAAAAATCTTGTCCACCTTCTTGTCATATATTAGATAAGCATGCCAACCATATACCAGATCATAACCCTCAATATTCAATATTCTATCCTCTGTTAGGTTAATCCAATCGCTAATTGTTGTTAAAACTGCTGCTTCATAGTATAATTTTAAGTTGGGCATTTTTAAGCCTCCTCTTTCGTGTATATCTTGCATTGTTTTAAGTTTTATTCTCAGTTTCTTCCCTGCCCAAACAAAGTTGTTAATACCTTTCTGCCATTCTTCCAAATTTGCGTCTTTTTTAAGTATTGGTATCATTTGAAAGAGGACTAGAAACTTGGGCAAAACATTCATTTTAACTGCTGCTATCCTTCCCAACAAAGTCAATTGTAATTTTTTTCCATTTATTCATTTCTAACTGTATTTTATGCCATAATGGTTCATAATTGTACTTATATAATTTCCCATTTGAAGTTGTAATATAAATTCCTAAATATTTAACCTTTTTTACTATCTTACATCCTGTTACTCTTTCTAATTCTTCTTTTTGGTTCATAGTCATATTTTTAACTATTATCTTTGTCTTCCCTAGATTTACTTTGAACCCAGATACTTGACCATATTGATTAATTATATTCATTAAACTTGTAACTGATTCCCCCGGCTGGGTTAAAGTTACAACCAAGTCATCCGCAAATGCTCTTACTCTGTATTCGTAATGCCTAATCTTAATTCCTTGTAATTTGTCAGACCCATGTATTCTGTTCAATAACAATTCCGGGGTTAAAATAAACAATAATGGAGACAAGGGATACCCCTGTCTTGTTCCTTTTTCAATTTTAAAAGATTCTGTTAAGCCTCCGTTAACTATAATTTGTGCTGTCTGTTTCTGGTATATTGCTTTGATAGATTGCATGAAATGCTCTCCGAACTGCATCTTTTGTAATATTTTTATTAAAAATTGCCAATTGACTTGATCGAATGCTTTCTCCGCATCTAAGAATAAAAGCACTGCCGGGAGTTGGTTATACTTTCCCGAATATTCCATTATATTGATGATTTGCCTTACATTACTTTTCATTTGTCTCCCCTGTATAAAACCAGACTGGTCATTATGAATTGTTTGTTGCGCAATTGGCATTAACCTGTTTACCAATATTTTAGCAAAATTTTTAGAATCTGTATTAAGTAATGAAATAGGCCTGTAGTTTTTTGGCTGGGTAGGGTCCTGATCTTCTTTTGGAATCAAGGAAATAAAAGCTGTTTTCCAGGATGGTGGAACCCTGCCTTCCATTTGGATTTTATTAAATAGTTCCCTAAGAGCTTCCATCATTTCTAGCTCTGGCTTTTTATAATAAACTACTGTCAAGCCATCTGTGCCAGGAGCTTTGCCGATTTTTAACTGCTTAATTGCCAGGAAGATTTCCTCTGTAGTTACAAGTGAATTCAATCTTCCCCTTTGCTCATCTGTAAGTATAGTAATTTTCTCTTTCTCCAAATATCTGTCTATGTCTGAACCTTGTATTTTGTTACCAGCATACAATCTGGTGTAAAATTCTAAAAAAGTCTTTTAATCATATCCTGTTGAAAAACTTCTTTCCCTTTGTATTCTACTTTCACTATATTACGAGATCTTTGTTTTTTCCTTAACATATATGCTAACCATCTACCTGGTTTATTGGCATTGCAAAAAGTGTTATGTTTAGCATATAGAAGATTAGTGGCTATCTGGTCCGACATTAACATATTAAACTGCCCTTACAATAAAGTAATTACCTCTTTTGTCTTCTTATCATCTGGTTTAGACATTAACTCCTGCTCTTTTTTTTTAATCTCTTCCTCTAGTTCCCTTTTTTTCTCCCTTTGTCTGCGCGTATAAATATTATTCAAATTTATTAGAACACCTCTCATGTATGCTTTACTTGCGTCCCCTTATGCATATTTCCATAGATATCCCCTTATGCATATTAAAAGCAAAATATTATTTCAATAGTTTTTTACATTCCATAACATTTTTCTCATATCTAAATAGATTGTCATTTAATCTCCAAGACCTCCTAAGTCGGTCTCCATTTTCAAATTCCATCCAAACTGGGTTGTGATCTGTTAAAGTTCTCGGGCATATCTTAGTCTTCTTCACCCTGGAAAAAAAGTCATTTGTAATTAGTATAAAATCAATTCTGGAAAAGGATTGATGCCTATCAGAAAAGAAAGTGAAATCCCGTTCTTTAACATTCCGTTCTTTCCAGAGATCTCTCAGTTCAAAGTCGTCCATCATATCAAAAAAGGATTTAGGTAATCTTGTTCGTGTTTGGGTATTTTGCAAAAGCCTCTTCTTGTCTTGAACGGGATCCAGTACTCCATTCCAGTCGCCCAGTAAAATGCAGGATCTATAACCCCATTGTGTTAATTTAGTGTGAAGCAACTTATAAAATTTTTCTTGTTGATTGGGAGCATATACTCCTGTTAAGAGTATTTTCTTTCCTTCTATTAATAGTTCAATTGCAATATATCTACCTTGAGGATCTGCTTCAATTAATTCAGCCTTTAAGTCTTTTCTTAAATATATGACTATACTGTTTTTCTTCTCCGGAGCAGATGCTACAAAATGTGATCCCAGTCTTGCGTTCATCAAGTGTTTCTGATCCTGTGTTCTAATGTGTGTTTCTTGTAAGCAAATTACATCATTTTTGAATTGTTTCAAATAGTGAAATATTTTTTTCCTTTTTTGTGGTGAGTTTAAGCCATTGACGTTCCAAGTTAGAAATTTAATTGTCATCTTCAGCACGCTGAAGCTTTCTAAGAGTTGCCTGGAAATCTTGCTGGGATTTCACCTTCAGTCCAGCTCCTCCCACTGCTTCTGAGCTCGTATTTATATTTTCTTGGACTATCATCTGGGCTTGTTGAGACTTTAATTCTTGTTCTTTACGTTTAGTAGCCGCACGGGTTTGTCTCTGTTCCATAATTTCTTCTGTTTCCTGCAATAAACTCACAACCCCAGTTTGTGCCTGATTTTCTTGCTGCCTGGGGTCCTCTGTCTCTTTTTTTTCTTTGGGACCTGGAGATGGGGGGCATCCTGCCTTTAATACTATGCTATAAAAATCTTTTGCCTTCCAGACAGAGTTGAGATGATGACTTTCTCCCTGGTAGTTCACCACCAATCCAGCTGGGATCTCCCATCTGTATTGAATCTGGCGCTTTCTAAGTTCATCCACTAGAAATGCATAGTCCTTTCTAGATCTCAACATTTTGGGGGGGATTTCCTTCAATACTATCACATCTTGACCTGCCACTTGCAGTTTGTTTTTATAGGTTGCTTGCAATATTTCATTCCTAATTTTCCTGGTGACAAAATAGATTAAAATATCTCTTGGCAGTTGTCTTTGTCTGGCAATCCATGAATTAACGCAGTAAATTTTGTCGATTTGCCAGGCACATTCAACCTTTGGTTCCCCAGTTAATTGAGCGAAAGCGTCTGCAAAAATCTCTCTTAAATTTTCTTGGTTATGTTCTTTCAAACCCCTTATCCTCAGGGCAAATTCCATTGTTCTATATTGTATCATTGTAAACTCCGCCTCCGACTTATCAATTTTACTTTGTGCCTCCATAAATTTATTGTCCAACTTTATATTAGACTCATTAATTTCTTCCACCTTCTCATTGAGAGATGTTACGTAACCAAATAATCCTTTAAATGCCTCAACTATATCCTCCCTTATCTCTTGGTTACGCATTTGGATTAAATCCTTAATTCCAGATATTTCATCAGAGACATCTTTAAAGGCACTTGCAATTTTCCCCTCCAAGACAACTGCCTGTTCTTTTAATGCATTTTGTAAATGATTTTGTAGAGCCTCTAGTGTCAGGGTTTGTGTTTGTATTTCTACCGGAGGTGTAATGACTGCAACTTTTGCGACTGTGCTGGTGAATTGCCAGCACTTTTTGAAACATTGAATTTTGTCTGCTTTGAAGCCATTTCAAAGTATTCAAATCAAGCTTTTAAGCAACCAATTTGTTCAGTCCAAAAAATCCACCTATTCTCACAAATCTTCCAACAGCACTAACAAGCACTTAACAAGTGCTAATCAGCTTTCCGCTTCACTTTCGTTTTCACCACACCCTTTATTGTTCCGGCGCCATTTTTTTAAAGTTCCCTTTAAGAAGGAGATATAATCTACGGAGTTAAGGCTTGTACTTGCGATATATTGACCTCCTGGTTTGCTCCGCCTGCGTCTTGTTCAGATTTAGAATAAGGCAGACAATTGGGTCCTCCAGACAGTCAAGCTCGGGCTCCAGTTGGAGTTCCACTCGCAGCCCCCAAATAGATTCCGCACCTTCGCCACCTCCAGAGATCCGGCCAAATGGGCCCTTATGGCCAAGGCCATAAAACACCTGTTAGACATCAGGGCTATAGAGAGAGTACCAGAGGGGGAGAAGGGTTCTGGATTCTACTCGAACCTGTTCCTGGTCCCCAAGAGTTCAGGGGGGTGAAGGGCCATCTTGGACCTTAAACTGCTCAACTCCAGAGTGGTCTACGATAGGTTCAAGATGGCCTCGCTGAAGTCCATCCTAGAGGGCATCAGACAGGGCGATTACCTGGCTTCCATCGACCTCACGGCGTCTTATTTACATATCAGAATCGCCCCGGAACATTGTAGATTCCTCAGATTCTCCCATGAGGGCAGCCACTTCCAGTATAGAGCCCTCCCCTTTGGGCTGGCCTCAGCTCCCAGGACCTTTACCAAGGAGCTGGCTGCGGCCTTGGGTCACCTTTGTTCCTTCCCAGTCCATCTCCATTGCTACCTGGATGACATCCTAGTCCTAGCCAGGTCTCCAGACACGGCTAGACAGGACCTGGGTCTCACCATCGACACACTAAGGTCCCTGGGGTTCTTGAACAACCTAGAGAAGAGTCACCTAGCCCCTACTACCAGACTCCAACACCTAGGGTGCATTATAGATTTGGTGTCTGGAGAGGTTTTCCTTTCCCGGGAACGTAGGGACAGCACCATCCAGCTGGTCCAGGAGATGCGCAGGTTACGCTCTGTCCCTGTAGTTCTTCTTTTCAGGCTCATTGGGAAATTCATTTCTTACATAGGGATCATGCCTTGGGCTCATCTCCACGCCAGGGAGCGCCAGTGGTTCCTGCTCCCACACCAGAGAGCCGGAACAAGCGACGCCAGCTTCAAGGTCCGGGTGTCACCCCAGGTCCTCCTATTGCTCCATTGGTGGTTGACCCCAGCCCTAGATAAGGGGTCACTCTTCAGAGAACCAACAAGGAAGGTGCTCATGACGGACGCAAGCCTGTTCGGCTGGGGAGCTCACCTGGAGGCCCAGATAGCCCAGGGCCGCTGGACTGCAACCAACCTACGCAACAACATCAACTGGTTGGCGCTCAGGGCCATCCATCTGGCTCTAGGCCACTTCAGGACTACGGTGACCGACCATCATGCCCTGGTTCTGACGGACAACGTGGCAGCCAAGGCCCACGTGAACAGACAGGGAGGCAACCACTCCAAGGCCCTGTGCGATGAGACCCTCTGATTGGGGAACTGGGTAGAGAGGAGCCTCCGATCCATCAGAGCAGAACACATCTTGGGGAGAGAGAACCAGCAAGTGGACTGGCTCAGCAGGGAGACAGTCGACAACAGAGAGTGGCAGCTCCATCCCAACATCTTCCTACAGATCTGCGAGAGGTTCGGATGCCTGATGGTGGATCTCTTTGCAACCCCAGCGAATGCCCAGTTGCCTACCTTCATGTCGAAGTTCCCGTCCAGAGGCGCCATGGACATGGATGCTCTTCGTTGCAGATGGCCGACCGGCCTCCTCTATGCCTTTCCTCCCCTTCCCCTCATTCCCAGGGTCCTGAGGAAGTTAGTGGCAGAGAGAGCAGAGATAGTTCTAGTGGCTCCCTTCTGGCCATGTCGTCCCTGGCTAGCAGACCTGGTGGAGCTGTCTCCAGCCCCCCACTGGAAGCTCCCACTAGGGGAGGTGTCCCTTCACCAGGGGTCTCTGGAACATCCGGACCCGGAGTGGCTCCATCTGACTGCCTGGCGATTGAGCGGGAACAACTGAGAGGGGCACACTTCTCTGCGGAGGTCATTAAGACCATCGAAGCGTCCAGGAGGCAGTCCACCACTCGCATTTACAACGCCTCCTGGGCCGCTTTCGCGGACTGGTGCCAAGCAAGAGGCCTTGTCCCGGCTTCGGCTTCCGTGCCCCAGGTGCTGGACTTCCTACATGAAGGACTGGACAAAGGTCTGGCTCCCAGTACCCTCAGGAGACAAGTCTCTGCCCTCTGCACGGTCCTGGGGGGGTGGACTCCCCGCCTTTGTCTCAACATCCGGTCCTAAGGCGTTTCCTTAAGGGAGTGGCTAATCTGAAACCCCCTGTGGTCCATCGTTTCCCTACCTGGGACTTACCCATGGTCCTCCAGTCACTAATGGAACCCTTCGAACCCTTGAGGGAGGTTTCCTTTCAATTCCTGACCCTTAAGGTCGTTTTCCTGGTGGCCATCACATCAGCCAGGAGGGTTTCCGAGCTCAACGCTCTGTCCAGCAGGGCGGACCTCTGCACCTTCCTGGGGAACCAGGTCGTCCTCAGACTGGACCCCGCGTTCATGCCCAAGATCAACTCCCCATTCCACAGAGGACTAGAGATAGTTCTGCCGGATTTCTGCCCGCAGCCTTCCAGGGATAGAGAAAGATCTTGGCACCAACTGGACGTGAGAAGAGCCCTGCGCATCTACCTGAAGCGCACAGCGCCCTTCAGGCGTTCAGAGGCCCTCTTCGTCTCCTTTCAGCATTCCACCCAAGGAGCCAAGGTTTCCCCGGCAACCATTAGCAGGTGGATCAGAGCGGCTATTTCCAAAGCCTACAAGGCACGAGGTCTCCAGGTTCCAGAGGGCATGACTGCGCACTCTACCAGGAGTGCAGCCACCTCAGCGGCTTGGGCCACTCAGGCTCCCATCGAGGAGATCTGCAGGGCTGCCGCTTGGTCTTCTACATCGCCCTTCATCAGGCATTACCGGCTAGATGCGGACGCCTCCACGGATGCGGCCTTTGGGAGGAGGGTTCTTCAGGGAGTCCTGGACTCTCGTGGTGCTCAGGCCCATTGATCCCTCCCAAGGACATCTAGCTTTGGTATGTCCCATATTTGACTCCTCCCATGCCTCACTTCGGAGACTGTCAGTTGGTCTTACCTGAACTGCATGTCTCGAAGATGGCGTGGGAGTAGTCACTTCCCCCCCCATTAGGGCGCCTGCACCAGGGGCTTGAGTTAGCTCAGCGGTCAGTCAGGGACCAGGCAGGAAGGATGTGTGTTTCTTATCTGTCCCTTCCTTTCCAGGTTCTTTGCTACGACCATCGGTTAATCTGGGAGGTCAGAGGAGGTACGGAGGTGTGGCCTCAAGATTTACCTCAGCCTCCAGGGAAAAAGGGCTGTGACAATACCCATATGTGACTACTCCCACTCCATCTTCGAGACATGCAGTTCAGGTAAGACCAACTGACAATTTCATTCTGTGTGGTATATATATGTATTATAATAAAAAGTATTCTGACTTGAAGGTCTGAAAAATACCAATATGGGTAAATTCTGCTCCCAGTAGTCTGAATTTTCTTGACCTCAACAATCCCACCCCCAACAACAAAATACGGGTTGTATAATTGGCCATTGCAACCCTCCTAGTCCACCTTACTAAGCCAGGGCCTAAATTTAGTCAGAAGACTAGTAAAATCCCTACCTTAATACAGCATTACAGAATTTTCAAAATGAGTTAAAGTCCTTATTACATGACCATTAATAGCATTGCATATTGCTGGACCCCTGCTGAACAAAACTACAGAAATTAAATTAGCTTTTCATGAATCATCTTAGTGAAAAAGAAAAATTGGGGGAGGGGAGATAATGCTATTTGTTGCTGTCACTCAGAAAGACACAAATGGCTATATTAATACACAGAATCAGCATTCATATTCATTGCTGTAGTGAGAAAAACAATCCATTACCTAGCAACAGGACTATTTAACATCTTACATATCAGTAAATATCATGTACCTCCCTTTTGACTGAATATGTGCTACAGTAGGGTGATTTGCAAATTAGTGTCCAGAGATCCTGTCTTAGAATAGCATAAGAGTTGTTTACAATTCAGCATATTAATTAAAAGGTGACAATCAGCAGTATTGTATTTACTTTAGACAAGGAATGTAAAACTATTTTTCTGCATCCCGAAAAATATTATGCAAAGTATTTATTAACCAAAGCAATTTTGGGTGATAGTCAATATCTATATAGCATATGGAAGATTGAAACTCGAATGTAAAAAGAGTAGATGATAAACAGAACGAGATAATCTTGAAATATTATAAAAGAGTAAATGTAAATAACATCAATTAGGCAGAGAAATTAAAGAAAAGTGGATACATTATGTGTCTGTGAAACTAGATAAAAGAGGAACATTGTAACAACTGAAGGTGATGAAAGAATGAGCGATGAATATGTGTTTAGGAAAATGGCCTATAATTTTAAATAGATGGTGTGAACATAAGACTATCCATGGATACACAAGGAAAGGAAGTCTAAACATATTTAATTATATTGTTTATATTGATGAAAGACGGAGAGAATTATTGAAGGATATGAAGATAATACGAGATTCTGAATGCAGGACAGGTTATTATTAAATGGTGTCAAGAATGTTGACACAAAAGGATTTTTTAAAGGATGTGGAACAGGGGTGTCAAACTGGTGTCCTGTGGGCCTGATGATGTGTCATGTACAGGCCATGCACACCCCAGCTCCACAAAGGGAAAAAAACATCACAAAACATCACGTGATGGCAACCTGATGATGACATGGGTGTCAAAAGTGTTCTCTTGACACCCATGATGTAGAAGAAGTGAAAAAATAGAATGATTGCATGAGGAGAAAATACAAGTCTGAGTGAAAAAGTATTAGAAACTTCCAAAAGATTGAATGGAAAATGGATTTAAAGAAAGTAGATATAGAAACTGCTTGGAGTGGAGAGAAAAGAAATATATTACCAAGTGCCAAACAAGTATATGAAATATACTAATAGGAAATATGAAAATGAATATTTAGGGAAATCATGAAGTGAAAGTATCTTTGGGTGAGGAAAAAATACATTTATTATATTAATTTACTGCCAAATCAATATAGACTTATGGAGATTTATAACATAGTTAACAGGAAACATCCATTATTGGTAAAAATGTCAATAGTAAATATAAATGACATTGAAAACAAATAATTACTAATCAAAGTTACAAAAATATAAAAATACAGTCATGTGAAAAAGAAAGAACATCCTCTTTGAGTTCTAGGGTTTTACATAACAGGACATAATAAAAATCATCTGGCCTTAGCAGTTCTTAAAAGTAGGTAAATACAGCCTCAGATGAAAAACAACCCAAGGCATATTATACCATGTCACCGTTTATTTTACAAAAATAAAGCTAACTGCTAAGGACCCTATTGGAAGCTAATTGGAATTTCAACAGGTAAGTATCACGTATGATGTAGCAATGTGATGCATCAACAACATCCAGCATTTTGAGATTAAACTGCCTAAATTACCCCATCTTTCCATTTGTTCAAGAGGTAAATGCTGAAATGAAAAAAAAAAAACCTCTAAGAACCTGAGGTACGGATCACTTAAAAAATAGAGATTAGTTATCTGTGGTATGTAAAAAGGAGTTTTTCCCTTCAAATTACCTAATGGCTTTTGAATGATTTATGCTGCCTGCAAACTTTTTGTCCTCCATGACTGGTGGTGTTGATGCAATCTTATATTTTATCATTTAGAATTATATTGTTACTGTGTAGTCATAAAAGTCCAGAGGGCACTTTATTTTAGTGAACTGAGAGTTAAATAGGAGGGGGGAAAACCACCCACAATTGAAACCTGCTGGAATATGTGCTTCATTCAAAAAGGAGTAACAGGAAAGGAAATAAAGCTGTTTCCCAAGGTTGCAAAACAACCTGGAACTTTTTGGTATGTGTAAAGTACCCTGGTTGGCTTCCAGCCAGCACTATGTGATTGAGAGAAATATATCCAGTAGATTACAGGAGGGTTAAACTGATGGCTCGCAGGCCGAATGTGTCATGCTCAGGCTACGCCCACCCCAGCTCCGTGAAGGGGAAAAAACATTGCGATACGCACGTGACAATGTGACTCAGCGAGATTGACACCCGTGCATTAGAAGATGCAAGAAAAAAACTTTGCAAAACTTTGCAATTATTATATGGTATGAAATATGGGAAATCCTCCGGCCTTGATTCTCAACATCTTACCTAAACAACTAAAAGGATATATACACCTTCACACACACATACACACATAGTTTGTTATGCAAACAAAGTTCACCGCACCTCCTTTCTCCCACTCCTTACGACACAGAGATCAGATTTCCCCACCCTCACCCTAGCAATTCCAAAAATATATAAAACCAATCCTGACCATTGCCTTACTGCATCAGTTTTTATATTTCTCTTGTCCCACAGATTTTCCTGATGGAGAATCATCAGAGGTTGGCACTGTGAGGTCAAAACCTGCTATCCCCATTGTAAGCTCAGTGGCCAAAGTCTGGAACCCCCTAGATGTGCTTCTCTTCTCTTTATAAATGATGATGTCTGTTCAGTGAATTCCTTGGAGTAGGTGAACAAGGAGAAACAGCAGCTGTTTGGAATGCACCATCAATTGGGCTCAAAGGGAGAATCAAATGAATAGCAGCAAGGAAAGCGATCAGGAAGAAAGAATCTTTGGGAGGGGGGGAAGGCCCACTGAAATCATCTTTTCTCACAAGTAGTCCTCCAAAATCTGGAAACAGTGATTTATTTAGTTTACTTCCAAGCACATTCAGGTATTCTTAACCATATTTGATCAATACTATCGGAAAGAATAATAAGATTTTTGAAGTTAACCCTCTCTCCCATACACATACATTATTCTTTGTCTCCAGATGCATAGCATATGGTTAGTACTATCTTTTTTTTAACTCCAGTTCAAAAGATTCAGTCATTTGGTTCCTCCTGCATGAATTCTAATCCATTTCTGAATTAACAATGTCTCCAAATGTTGCATCATCTGCAAATTTCATCAACCCATTCTTGCTTTTGTTCCCAAATCATTAAAGGAAAATCTGTTTGAAATGGGTTTTAGAACTAATTTTCCTTCACTGTTACTTACACAGTTATTCTTTCAAAGCTGCAGAATTTACACACAAGTGTACATACACAAAGTATTTTATCTCTTTAATTTAACAAACTTTTTCTATTTTCCTGGGACTTTTTTTACCACATTAAATGACCCAGAATAGAATGTTTTCATGCTGGGCAATTTCCCCATTACTTCCAATAAAATGCACTCAGGCTTTGATGTACAAAAAAAAAAAAAGGATATATATGAGCTGTGAAAATATCTCTATTAAAATAAAGAGGTAAACTAGTTCTGAAGAGAACAATGTTTCTGATCTGCATCCTTTGCAATTTGCACATTTTAAAAAAGTATTATTATATAAGATCCAGTTAAGAAATGATGCTTCCCGGAGGAGGAGCTGACGTCGCGACAACATGACCTGCGATCTCAAAGTCCCAAGATCGCAGTCAATACTTTTGCCGCTGGACGGTCCGTATGGACCTAAACCATCCTGCAGAGATGGTGATCGGGAAGAATAGGTCTTGCTGATCTCAGGGACCCCGTAAAATCCCTGATTGATCCAAGAGAAGTTCTTCTAGCCAGTGACAAAAGCACAGCCACAAGCTGATGAAATTGGGACAGCTCCGGAACAGAAGGAAATGGAAAGAGAAAGTGTGTACAGCTGGTGAGGAAATTTTACTGTTTTAAAAGAGACTGCCCCCCCCCAAAAAAACTTAAAGCTAAATTAAATTTGAGAACAGAAGAAATAAGCGGCGAAACTAAGCTACATTGGATTGCATTGGACAGTGTGTCATTTTTCTTTTTAAATGCTATTTTATGGATGGAATTTGCACAAAGCTTTTTAAAGTGAATGGATTAGTTTTTCTTCTTCTATTTTTTTTATTTTTGTAACCTATGGATTGAAACCCTTTTTTTATTTCTATATGAGTTTTTTCCCTTTTTCTATTTTGCCTCATTTAAGAATTTTACTTCTTTTAAACCTGGAATACAAAAAAGATACAAAAGGAGTACAAAGACGCTTGTAACATTAGGGGGAAAGGAAGCAACATTGCCATTTGGAGGCTGGATGTTTGAGCCTTGGAATCATTGTACTTTCACTTCTCTCTTTGATCATTTCGATTTTGCTCTTTAAGACCTTGTAGCTTGTTTACAGAGAGTGATAAGAAGAGCACAGAGTGTTTATGCAGGTGTTCTTTTGAACCTTATTGCCAGCTGGAGAAAAGTGAAAACAAGGTCTTATTGTGAGAGATTATAAATTAATTTGTGGTTAATCTGATAGAAAGCTTTGAAAGCCAGAGTGGCAGTGTTTACCAGTTGAAAGAATGGCACATTATCAACATCAAAAAGAAACTTTAATGTTGCAAGAGATAATGTTTGGAATTCAAAAACTACTAGAAGTATCATAGAGAATTGAGGAGAAAGTGGAAAACATAGAGCATATAACAGCAAAATATGATGGAGAATCTGAATTGGAAAAAGTGGAGGCTAGATCCTAAAAATGGAAGAGAAAAACAAGCATGAAGAGAAGGAACTTGTGGACATCTATGGTGAATGGAGTGTGGTTAGAAATGAAGACAGTGGAATATGGAAAAGGGAGATAGATGGCCAGGAACTCTACCCAAAATGGAAAGGCATAGAAAAAGAAAAAAGAGAAGAATTGATGGATTTAAGGAAAGAAATCTTATTAGAAGCACTGTTGATGATCAAAGATATGCTAATTAAAGAAACAGATGGAGGGTATCGAGACTATATAAGAGATGCAATAAGCAATGAGCTGCGAAGAGAAGTCCACACAAATATTAGCAAGTAAATAATCAGAAGATTAATTCCACCAGTGACGTGCAGTCAGGTGAGGCAAGTGAGGCACAGCCTCACCACTCTCATCATGAAAAAAAAAAGTAAAAGGAAAAAGCTCAGCTACTTGCTGCCTCACCGTGGATGACTCTGCTTAACCTCACTGGTGCTCTCCCACCCCAAGTGTAGTGACTTCCTCCCCAGGCCCCCATTCATTTCTCTCTCACACACACACAGCTGGATAAAACTATATAAAAATCTAGCCCAGCTTCACTGATTACAAGTTTGAAAAGGCAACATGGCTCCACCTGCAATCAAACTACACTTGGGGAGGGAGAGCACAAGCGAGCACTGAGGAGACCACAGGAGGAGGCAGGAAGCCAGGCAAAGAGCCATGCTGTAGTACACACACTTTCCCCCAGCCTCTTTCTTTTGGAAGGCTCGGCTTGGCTCCCCTCCGGCTTCTCTGCCTCTCCTCTCACCCCAGCCTGCCAGCAGGAGGTGGTGGGTGGGCTTTATTGTGTTCCAGGCATTTCCCACCCAGACAGCAGGCTGCATTTGCAATGGTGGAGGTGTTTGGGAAAGGCAACAGGGGAATGGGGGGGGGATGGCAGAGGAGCTGCTTTCAAGCCACTGGAAAAGATATCCAATCCAACTTTTGTGTGTGGGGGGGTTTGTTTGAGAGTGAGTGAGAGAGGGAAGGGGTAGGAGAGATAGTCCAATCCAACTTCTGTGTGTGTATATGTGTGTGTGTGTGTGTGTGTGTGTGTTTGAGAGAGGGAGAGGAAGGGAGAGAGGGAGGAAGGAGGGGAAGGAGAAGAAAAAGAAAAAGAAAGAAGGAGCAAAGGAGAAAAACAAATGCTGTCGCTTTAAATTGGAACTGAGCATGCCTGGCTGTGGAATTCTGGGAGTTGAAGTCCACAAGTCTAAAAATATTTGAAACTCAGCACTGTGTCAGTGCCTCACCAGTCATAAACCTCACCGCACGTCACTGAATTCCACAAATGGCAAAAGACATAAGATTGCATTATTATGGAAAGATACAGGTTGATATATGAAAGCTTATAATAAAAAATTAGTTAAATTTAGAGGATTATGTAAAAATGAAGTGATAATGGATAGGGTTAAATAAATAATTGACAATGATAATAATGTATACATATGTAGTGGTTTGATAAGAATTAATTGGATATGAATGGTAAATGGTGACTATGAAAGGAAGATTAGAAATTTTGTTATGACATAAAAGCTAATAATAAAAAAATTAAATTAAATCTAGTTAAACTTTGAGTATTAGGTGAAAAAATGTTATGATAATGGCCATAGTCAAATAAATGATTGATAATGATAATAACGTATATATAAGTATTGGCTTAATAAAAGGAATATAAATTGTAAACAGGGATTTGGAAAGGAGGACTAGAAACTTAGTTACTAAATATTATTGATTTTTATTTAGAATAGGTCATAAGGATTTAATGTTATTGGATGATATTGGAAATAACTAACAAAATGCCATTATGTGGTTATATCTTAAACCAGTGATGGCAAACCTATGGCACATGTGCCACAAGTGACTTCCGGGTTGCTCGGAGGGTCGTTTTAAGCGTTCCGAAGGCTTCAGGGACTGTCCGGAGGCTTCCCTGATGTCTTCGGAGCGCTGAAAACCACCCTCTGAGCAAACCAGAAGTGACTTCCGGGTTGCTTGGAGGGTCGTTTTAAGCGTTCCGAAGGCTTCAGGGACTGTCCGGAGGCTTCCCTGACACCTTCGGAGAGCTTAAAACCACCCTCCGAGCAAACCGGAAGTCACTTCTGGTTTGCTCAGAGGGTGGTTTTAAGCGTTCCGAAGGCTTCAGGGAAGCCTCCGGATGGTCCCTGAAGCCTCTGGAGGGCCTCCGGGGGGGCGTGGGAGGCTCTTTTCGCCATCCCCAGGCTCCTATAAAGCCTCTGGAGCCTGGGGAGGGTGAAAAAAGCATGTAAAAATGGGGGGGTCGCGCATTGTGCGTACATGCACACTGGGGGGGTCACGCATTGCATTATGGGTGTGGCACGCCCGCACACGACCCCCCTGCGCTCCCCCCACTTGTGGCACGCGAGCCAAAAAAGGTTCGCCATCGCTGTCTTAAACTTTGGAATATTCTGTGCAAAAGGACGTTAAAACAATTATAGTCAAATGAAAATTGAGATGATAGTAATATCTATAAATATATTTGATTTAAAATATATGATTTGATATGAATTATAGGTGATGACTGTGGAAGAGATGCACAAAAGCTTTTTGTAACCAATTGACACACTTTCTATAGTATGTAAAGAAAGAGGATTCTTTGTGTTGTGTTTGTGTTTATGTAAAAATAAAAATAAAAATTTTCAAAAAAAAATGATGCTTCCCATCTTAATAGTATAGGAATAAATAAAATTAATTGCTAGATAAGGCTTGTGTAAGTGTAAATTGGTATATAACAGTGCTTCAATATATTTTCTTTGCTCCAAAGGGCCAGGATGTTGTGTCCACATACTTTCAAATACGGAAACATGTATCCATATCACAATAGTACTAAAATGCATGCTTTAACATTAAAAATGTTTGATCGTTATCTTGGTTGGTAGGACTAGAATAGAATAGAATAGAATAGAATAGAATAGAATAGAATAGAATAACAGAGTTGGAAGGGACCTTGGAGATCTTCTAGTCCAACCCCCTGCTTCGGTAGGAAACCCTATACCATTTCAGATAAATGGTTATCCAATCTCTTCTTAAAAACTTCCAGTCTTGGAGCATTCACAACTTCTGGAGGCAAGTTGTTCCGCTAATTAATTGTTCTAACTGTCAGGAAATATCTCCTTAGTTCTAGGTTGTTTCTTTCCTTGATTAGTTTCCACCCACTACTTCTTGTCCTGCCCTCAGGTGCTTTGGAGAATAGCTTAACTCCCTCTTCTTTTTGGCAGCCCCTGAGATATTGGAACACTGCTAACATGTTATCCCTACCCAATTCCCATTCTTTATATGTTTTAGCCTCGAGTCCCCTAATCATCTTTGTTGCTCTTTTCTGCACTCTTTCTAGAGTCTCAACATCTTTCTTACATTGTGGAGACCAAAACTGGATGCAGTATTCCAAGTGTGGCCTTGCCAAGGCCTTATAAAGTGGTATTAACACTTCATGTGATCTTGATTCTATCCCTCTGTTTATGCAGCCTAGAACTGTGTTGACTTTTTTGGCAGCTGCTGCACACTGCTGGCTCATATTTAAATGGTTGTCCACTAGGACACCAAAGATCCCTCTCCCAGTTACTACTATTGAGCTAGGTACCACATATATCGTACCTGTGCAAGAGAAATGTCCAGAAATTATTTCTGGATATAAGATATGTTAATAGCAAGAGAAAATATAATGCTTAATATATATCTCTTAAATATGACAAAGCACACTAGCCTTTTGTATGCAGTTGGAAAAGCATTTCTGAAAGACTATAAGACATTAGAGATATTTTACAGATAGTTTTCCTATTTCATCAAAAAAAATTCCAAACTATGGTTTTATACAATTAACATTGCATCAATTCTCAAAGGTTCTTTTTTTCAAAAGCAACTGGAGTGTTTCTTTCCTTAAGGAAGACGAAGAAAACATTTTGCTTCTCACCCAAGAAGTTTTATTAGTTCTGATGGTGGGGGAATGGAAGGATAGGTTCTGATAGAATGGGGGGGGGGTTGATGCAGATGACTGCAAAGAAATACAATCCTTCCACACCCAGCCCCCCAACATCTTATCAGAACCTATCCTTCCATCCCCCAACCATCAAAACAGTGGTGGGATTCAGCCGGTTTGCACCTATTCGGGAGAACCGGTTGTTGGAAGAAATCTCATTTTGTTTTTTTTCCACTTTACAGGGCTAATTCTGTAAGCAAGGCCGGAAGGAAACATTCTGGTATTGTTTGCAGCCTAATCTTTCTTGCCCTGCTTACAGAAACTGCCTCTCCGGTTAACCCTCGTTACATTGTAACAGCTAAGGTGAAGCGCCCATCGAGTGACATTGAGTTGGCCACGCCCACCCAGTCACACGACCACCAAGCCACGCCTACCCATCTGGTCATTAGGGGAGAGAACCGGTTGTTAAATTATTTGAATCCCACCACTGCATCAAAACTGATGAAGCTTCTTGGATGAGAAGCAAACTGTTTTGTCTTTCTTCCTCAAGGATAAAAACAGTCCAGTTGCCTTTTGAAAAAAGCACCTCCATGACAACTATGACCTGGACTGACTGAGAACCTGTACAGCCATTAAATCAATTCTAATAAAGAGAATTTTCCTCCCAAAACTAAATCGTGATTTGAGAATTATGGGTACAGGCTGGAATAGTCTCAGCAAAATCATATTTCACTCTATGAATAACTTCAGACATTAAGCTCAGTTGAAGTTGTTTGCAAGCTCAAGGCTCTTTCAGTTTAGAAGCACGCATGTTATGTTCTCTTCTTCCTTATCTTTTTCTCTTTCTCAATATCATTCCCACTAGCATGACACACTTAGCATTCCGTGTCTCATACATCTCAAAATAGTTGCTTGCATGTTTTCCGTATAAAAACATAACAATATTTCAAGCATTTTTACAGTTGTCTTCAATGCATTTCTTTGCTCTATTTGATGACCCAAATTGAAGTTGACAGATGGATTACATAATGCTGCTGGCTCTTACTTGAGGTTTACTAGCACTACAATTTGTCTCACTGTGAACAGTCAGACAGGAAGGGGAGAGAAAAGTCACAGTCCTCTCGCCATCTTGTTAGGAGGCAAGTAAGCAGACATTTGTCTGGTTTGGTCCTACAACCAGTTCCGTCCATGGCTGTGTTAGGCTGTTCATTCTTGAGAGATACCTCAGTTGAGACCCATGTCTTGAGTTTAATAAGGCCGTTTGTAGTATTTACTTGTTTCACAGGAAGTAAAATCCAGTGTTTTCTATAATGAAAAATATTAGGTCCACTGAATCAGAGAAAGCCAAAGAAAATAAAGACGATCTTCCGAAAAGACCCAATTAAGGAGAGAGAAAAAGGGCTAGAGCCATTAAGTAAATTTCACTGCTTCAAGTAGAATATCCAAAATGTTAAGATCTGAAAAGATTTAATTTAAATGTATGTGGTTAACTAACTTTACATTTAATAATGAAGAATCTTGCATCAGTTCCTAATTGTTTGAAGTCTTCTAGATGCGTTGAACTACAATATCCAGAATTTTATTCAGCCAAAAGGAAAGTGCAGATTGCGCCGCAGTCCCTATTCATCCATTGGGGGAATGTTAATACATTCCATGTAGTTGGAAGAATTATTATGAATGCCTCTGGAGCAGACTTCAGGGATCATCTTATTTTCCATGGCTGGCTAATAAAGACATGTACATTGCACACAAGCAATAATATTTCCCATGTCACTTGTGTCTCTCCGATGCTAAATAACTGGGTCAATTATTATAATAGAGAAGCTACATCAGCCAATAGGAACCCTGTACTTGAAAGGGCTGGAAAGCTTTTCTTATTCAGGGGGCAGCATCTCCTCTTTTTGTCTTCTGCCCTTCCTAGAAGGGCAAGTCCAAGAAGCTTTGGAACAATTATGGCGAACCTTTTTGTCGCTGCGTGCCAAAAGCGTGTGTGCACCCATAATGCAATGCGCGCGCACCCCCCAAGTGCTCCAACTCACTGCACATTTGTGCGCACCCCCATGTGTGCCCTGATCCATGCATGCACACTCCCCCCATGCTCCCCCACCCCCGTGCATGCATGCGTGAACCCCTGTGCTCCCCGTGCATGCGCACGTGTTTTCTGCATGCACACTGCACTTGCATAGCAGAGACCTGAAAACCAGCTGGCTGACCTGAGGTGTGTGCGCATGTGTGGTGGAGCTGAGCTGTGGTGACAGCTCAAGTGCCCACAGAGAGGGCTCTGCGTGCCACCTGTTGCAGAAAACGACAGACTTAGACTTCTCAGGATACAGGAAGAGTTTATTTGGCAGCCAGGTTCAGAAAGCTAGCCCATGGCTAGCATTGCAAGTTCTGAACAACTTTCATTATCGAAGCACGCATTCTTATACATTCTCAAAGGCAGCGTAACACGGAAACACTTAACTCATTTCTTATTGGTTACCTTGAGGAAAAAGCCTTATAAGGAGATGGGGTCTTACTTCTCCTTTTGTCTTGGGCCATAGGTACCGACTGCGTGTCTTTATGCGAACTTTAATTGAACCTTGTGGTTTTGGACTTTTGACATAGGGACGTTTGCTGGAACATCTTGTGGTTGAAGGCTTATGACATTTCCCTGTCCCTTTAAGCAAGCTTCTAACTGTCCCTTTTATGCCACGTCTTCATTCTTATATTTTAATCCATATTTTATTCTACTTTACACCTGTGGCCAGGGCCGGATTTTCCTATAGGCTAACTAGGCTTCAGCCTAGGGCCTCAAGATCAAGAGGGGCCTTTTATTTTTATTTATTATCCGTGCCACATTTTTTATAAAGGTTAGTACCAATTACAACATGTTTCATTTAATATATTGATATATATCAAAGTAATGATGTATTTTATTATCTCTCATGTAATTTACAAACTTAAAAATGGGAGGTGAAAGGGCCCCATAAGTGGAATAGCCTAGGGCCTCTTTTCATCTAAATCCGGCCCTGCCTGTGGCACATAGGACATAGGTTTGCCATCACGGCTTTAGAACATCTTTGGAGTGACTTGATCTTTTCCAATTTTCCCCTCTCTTTTTGTCTGCTAAGGACAAAGAGTTAAGGGGCAAAATGAAAGCCCCGAAGATTGTAGAAGTTTTAGAAGCATCTAGCTTGCTCCTCATCTCTCCTAAAAGGGAAGGAATTACCCCTTCCCTCCCCCTTTTCTTTGAATTTTAGTTCCCCCAAAGATCCAAAAGGCCTTAAGCTTTATGAGAGAAGGACTAAGGACCACAAAGGGTAGATTGACTATCTGTCTCTAAAACAGGCTGCACAACTTTTTTCATACCAAAGGATGGGTTAAGAACAAGGGGGAAGTGGGGTCAGGAAAGAATGGTTTAAATTCAAATTAGATTAAATGGACGAATATTATTCTCCAGGGTATGTAGTCATTCTCTCTTTTATCATATTACTATTTAGATTTTGCTGAAGATAGAGAGAGAGAGACACAAGAACCTTCAGGTTGTACACAGACAGTAGCTGTCACAGACATAAAACCAAAGGTACCTCTGTTTTTCTTTTCATATTGCAACCTCTTTTTCCTCACCCCATGTAAGTGAATGGAGTGAAGGTTCTCTACCCTCTAAAGATAAAACATACACGAACACACACACACACACACACACACACACACACACACACCAATGAATTGGGTAAAGGAAAGGACCCCTGTGGGTTAATTCCATTTCCTATGAATGGAGACATCATCAGAGGTTCTACACAGCTATGGATATAATATTCTTCCATGTGGAAAAGCAATTTATTTTGCTGCCATAGCTGTCAAAATAAGACGTTGGAGTACGTTTCCTTTGCACTAGCTCATTACAGATCTTTCTCCCTGGAAACAGTTACCTCATCCCATTGTTTTGTGGTTCTACTTCACACTATCTGGCTGGGGAAAAAATTCTTAGACAGAAATGAAATGGAAGGTAGGATGAAGAGTGTCTGGATAGGTTCATTCCATCCCAATGAGGCTTCAGTCCGGTGCACAGTTTTTTTGGATTAAGTCTTAATGAATACTGGGAATTTGTCTCAGAGTAAACCTACCAGGTAGTGTGTTGTAATCTGTGTAATATATTGCAACACATATTTAAAGATCCCAAACATTTTTATATTTGTTCGATGTTCATGTTTAGTATCTCCCATAATATATGGAAGACTAAGAACTGGATTATACTATAAGCAGAATACGTATAAAGATCATGAATTAAATTAATGAAAAAAAGAAAAATAGTTATGCTGTGTGTTTAGGAAGTTAGAGAAAAAGAGAGAAACTAGTAGCTCGAGTGGCCTGATGTTATGAAATGGGATTGTTAAAGACATGTTGGGAAGTGTAAGTTTAACTATGAACAAAAAAAGGGCTAAAATTCATGTTAAAAATATTAATTGGTGATGGTGATGGTGATGATGATGATGATGATACTATAGAACTCCTTAGTTTACCAAGATCCTGAAGGAGATGAAATGATATAAGAGATGCCTAAAGTACCACTGGTGAAAAACAAAGAGTAAAACTGACAGAATATAAGTAAGAGTCTTTATTAGGACTAATCTTGTGGCAATAAGAGCTGCAAAGCATGCTTGCTACTTATTAGACAGCAATTTCTCAGTAATGGCCCCTGACCTTTGCACCATCCTTCTTCTTGAGATTCAGCAGGACTTTATTCTCTTGGCTTTCCAAAAAATTGAGAAGACCTGCTTTTCCCTAAAAGCCTTGGAATACTATGAGGCTGAGACCCTAAAGCTCTATTTTTTTCTGAATGTCTAGAGATGTATTATGTTTGGAGGCACTGGGACATTCTTTATTGGCTTTAATCTTTTTTTACTGCTTTTGTTGTTTTACTATTGCTTATAAGTCACTCAGGAATATACTGCATAAGATGGATGGCTATACAAATCGAATAAACAAGCAAACAAATACATAAATCAATAGGATTCTGAGGCTGAGCATAGCTCAATTTCCAACTACAAGATCTCACATGCTGTATTTCCACTAAACCTATGCCAGAATTTTTGGACATTTTGAATCAATGTATGTTACAACATCTGAATTTTATATCGTAAAATTTGAGGCTTTGGGGGCTCTTCAGGTTTGAAAACCTTGTTCCATCTTGCAGATCCAATTTGAAATCAATATAATATGTTTTATTTTAGTACTCGATGGTAGGTTAAAAATGTTAGATGTTAAAATATAAACAGGCAAATGGTATAGCAAACCACCAATCCTATAAGAGCTTCACTGATATCTAAGGAAATGTTATAAAATGCCAGATTGTCACATATATTCTTTCAGATATAATTGAACAGTCTATTATATACTACACATTGCCTTAAGTCTTACTATTACTAAAAACTTTAACATGTCTTCCTCTAGATCAAGATGGATTGCAGTTCCTGCAATCTTTCTTCATATGTTTTAGCCTCCAGCCCCCTAATCATCTTTGTTGCTCTTCTCTGCACTCTTTCTAGCGTCTCCACATCTTTTTTACATCGTGGCGACCAAAACTGAATGCAGTATTCCAAGTGTGGCCTCACCAAGGCATTATAAAGTGGTATTAACACTTCACTTCTTGATTCTATCCCTAAACTTTGAGTATAATTGAAAAAATCAGGAGAAACAAGCCTATTGACTCATTGAGAACCTGGGATGGTGACATATGATTTTTTTTAGTAAGGTCTTAATAAACCTAAGGAATGTTTTATAAGAATTTGTAAAGACCCAAACATTCAAACATTTGTTTATTTGTTTGTTTTAAAAGCTTTGTACGATATACCTTTGGAGAAGATCTGGGCTCCTATTCAAGTTGTATTGCATCACAACAAAGGGAGATCATTGTTAAGATCCCCGCAAAAATTAAGATCTTAATAAAGATCTTCATACATGATTGAGAGAATTTTTTTACAAGGGTGTAATGGAGAGAAATACCTGATTAATCAACCTTTCTGTTATTTTATGTTGGGATGAATGACAATGCCAGAAAGAACCTGGAAAGAATATCAAGAGACGAGGAGGATTAAACTAGCTGAACTATACAAAACCAACAGGTAGTCCTTAACTTACAATTCATTTATTGATCATTGAAAGTTACAAAGGGCACCAAAAAAAGTGACCTAAGACAGCTCTTCAAACTTACGACCGTTCCAGCATCCCCATGGTCATGTGATCAAAAGTCATGTGCTCTAGAAGCTTGGCAGCAGACTCATATTTATGACAGTTGCAATGTCCTGAGTCGTGTGATCACCTTTAGCAACCTTGTGACAAGCAAAGTCAATAGGAAAGCCAGATTCTTTTAACAACCATGTTATTAACTTAATAAATGCAATGATTCACTTAACAACCATGGCAAGAAAGGTAGTAAAATGGGGCAAAACTCACTTAACAATTGTTTGTCTTAGCAACAGACAGTTTGGGCCTCGAGGACTACCTGTACCCCAAATCTGTGGATACTTTATCAAACATGAAAAAACTCTCTAAAGCAGAGATTGTCTTCCCAGTTGGTGCCTATTTAGTGACTCCTGTCACTGTCTTGAAAATCCCGGGAAGTCCCCAAGTTGTGGGATTCATTGTCTAGTTTAGAAATAAACAATCACCAGCCAAAACGTCCAAGAGAAAACAATGGTAATTTTATTCTTCACTTTGCAAAGCAGGTGGATCACGCATACTTAAGTACAGTCGACACACCCTAAATCAATACATTTGCCTTGTATTCCATTTCATTTCATTTCATTAGATTAGATTTGTTAGCCGCTCCCTCTCCTCGAAGGGACTCGGGGCGGCGTACAATCAAAGATATATATTATATATTGCATGTTGCATGGAGGAGGTATAAAACTCATAACACAATATCACATTTCATAAAATGATACAATAATAATAGGGTTAAAATAACCTTAAAACTACCCTAAGATTTAAAAAATTGCCAGGAGGATTAGAGAATAGAGTTGTAGTTAAGCCAGGCCAGCTAGTTGGAACAGGTGGGTCTTGAGTTTCTTGCGGAAGGAGCAGAGATCAGTGGTAGTCCTAATGTCGGGGGGGAGGTCATTCCAGAGGGCTGGGCCCATCACAGAGAAGGCCCTACTCCTGGGCGCCGCCCGCTGGCACTGCTTAGTGGACGGCACCCGGAGGAGTCCCTCTCTGTGAGAGCAAATTGGTCGCAGGGATGTATGGGGTAGGATGCGATCCCGCAGGTAACTAGGCCCTGTGCCATGGAGCGCTTTAAAGATGGTAATCAACACCTTGAAACGCACCCGATAGACCACAGGAAGCCAGTGCAGCTCGCGCAGGAGAGGTGTTACATGGGAGTATCTAGTACTCCCCATAATTGCCCGCGCGGCCGCATTCTGGACCAGCTGTAGTCTTCGGGTGCATCTCAAGGGGAGCCCCATGTAGAGAGCATTGCAGTAGTCCAGACGGGGCATCACCAGCGCATGAGTGACTGTGCGAAGGGTGTCCCGGTCCAATAGGGGGCGCAATTGGCACACCAGGCGAACCTGGTGGAACGCCCCCCTCGCCACGGCTGCCACATGGTCATCCATCGACAGCCGGGCATCTAGGAGGACGCCCAAATTGCGCGCCCGCTCCATGGGGGCCAATTGCTCACCCCCAATGGCCAGCGATGGAATCCACTGGTTGAACCGGGGGGGCGGTAGCCACAGCCACTCCGTCTTGGAGGGGTTGAGCTTAAGTCTGTTGCCTCCCATCCAGACCCGTACGGCTTCCAAGCACCGGGACATCATTTCGACGGCCTCGTTGGTGTGGTTCGGGGTGGAGATGTACAGCTGCGTATCGTCAGCGTACAGATGGTATCCCACCCCAAAACCACGAATGATCACACCCAGCGGCTTCATATATGTGTTGAACAGGAGAGGCGAGAGGACCGACCCCTGTGGCACCCCACAAGTGAGCGGCCTCAGGGTCGACCTCTGCTCCCCTGCCAACACGCATTGCATCCGGTCGGAGAGGTAGGAGCAGAACCACCCAAAACGGTGCCCCTTACTCCCAGCCCCTCCAGCCGGTGCAATAGGATACCATGGTCGATGGTATCAAAAGCCGCTGAGAGGTCTAATAGGACCAGGATAGAGGAACAACCCCTATCCCTGGCCCTCCAGAGATCATCCACCAACGCAACCAAGGCCGTCTCTGTGCTGTGACCGGGCCGGAAGCCGGACTGGCGCAGGTCTAGATAATCAGTTTCTTCCAGGTGACGTGGGAACTGTTCCCTAGTACCGTTACAAATTTACCTCCCACCTCTTCTTCATTGGCTTAGTAATAATGATGTCACAACCTATCCAAAGTGTCTAAAACGAATACATTAGCTCCGCCCCCAATTACATCTCCCACTATCTAATTCTATCTCCCTCTGCCCTTATTTATGGATTTCCTTCTATGGTCCCAGTTCCTAGGGGTTGTCTCTAGAGTAACTATCATATCAGTAAATTCTGATTATGGCTGGTGTCTAGCATAGCAAAGGCCTTTAATCCTAGTTCCTACATACAATTCTCAGGCTTCAGCCTAGCTTGAGGGAGGGATTTGTTTGGGGAAGGATATTCTCTTTCTCTCCCTCTCTTGGACTTGAACTTTGTTGTGCAGAAGAAAAATGAGGGTGCCTTATGCAAACAGAAAGAATTGAGAGGGCAGAGCTGTGATGTGCACCAAAATACAAAAACTACTGGCAAAGAGCTATCATAATGGTTTAATAGCGCTTCCATACTAAGGGCAGTCTATGGGCCTGTTTGAATAAAAGAAAAATCTGATCCTTTGGCTTTCTTAAGAACCGGATCCCTCAATATTGGAACTAGTCTAAAAGAGAGTCATGTGAAAAGAGAGTCATCAGGATCATTAAGCTTTGGGTAGAATCTTTTCCATCAATACATTTTCTTTCTGGCCTGAATTGCTGTATGAGAAATGATGTCTGAAGTTCAAAAGCTCAGGAGAGAATTTCTCTGCTCTCTTTCTCTGTCCTTAAAATCTGCTTTGGAGAATAGTTTGGCTGCCTCTTCTTTGTGGCAGCCCCTGATATATTGAAACACTGCTATCATGTCTTCCCTAGTCCTTCCTTTTATTGAACTAGATGAATCTAGCCAGGTCCCATGATCTTTGCACAGAAGATCCTGAACCTTTCAATAGTTTGTGTAACCTTGAACAGAATGCAGTCAAGGCAAACACACACCTGGAGTTCCATGACTTGAGACAAGGGCAATACCAATTAACTGATATAAAACAGAACATACAATAACTTAACTAGAGACATTACTTGGCGTTGAACCAAAATGTCTGCAAAACTAATAGCTTTTTAAAATAATTAATATCACAAAAATACACTGCTTTAAAAGACCACAAACCTTTTGACAAAAGCACAGAGTAGATATACAACTAGGAATTAGTTCTTAGCTGAGATCTTAGAGATAGAATGTTAGATAGAGATAGGGATAGAGATGTTTAATATTAAGTACAAGTTCTTTGAGAAATGTTTTCTTGCCAAAAAGTAATACACCAAGTTTTTAAAAAATGCAAAAAGTTAACTGGTATACTGATTTTTTTTGTTAGACTTTCATCATGAAATGAGATGTGGAATACAAACCATTAATACAATGTTTTTTAAAAGCCTAGGATCTGCCATTCTTTTCATCAAAAAGAGACAAATTTGAGATAATGGGTGTACAGAGGAAACAAATCTACGGTAATCCTTTTTATGTTGGCAGCATCTGGTTTAATAGCTGAAAAATGTTTTATTGTATTTTAGAGTATGCTGTACATTTCTCTTCAATTTGGATTGCTAAATCTTCACCAAAAGTAGTGCACTTGCCTTTGAAAACCTGGAGGCAGTCACTATGTTGCCCCTTTCCCTGACCTACTGTTCTTTCTCATCCATTCTGCTTGCTTCTATGAGTGGAAGGCATTCACCTAACAGCAGGCTGAAAATCATAGCAAATGTACTGCCCACTAGTTTTAGAGCTTGTAAACAAAATAGGCATGGGAATGATAAAAAATGTGTCGCTAAAGGAAAATGTATTTATTTATTTGTGTATGTATGTACGTGTGTATATATATATGTGTGTGTGTGTTATATTTGTACTGATAAATAAATAAAGGGAGACTAGTATAGATCTATTTCGAGCTAATTAGCTCTCATCAGCTAGCCATACCCTTACTGGGATTTGAACCCGGGCTGTATATATCTTAGGCAGGAGTTTTAGCCACTAAGCCACGGGCTCTGTTCCTTATCAGTTGAGCCAGGGAAATAGGTATGTATTTGTGTTACAACCCCTGGTATGACTAAATATGGGAGGAAGGTCACTACTCCCTCTTTCTGTCCTTCGGCTTATCACAGAAGACCATGCAGGCAGAAAACCATATTTTTATTTTTAATGTTTCCTTTTTATATTTGTGTTATATTTGTACTGATAAATAAATAAAGGGAGACTAGTATAGATCTATTTCGAGCTAATTAGCTCTCATCAGCTAGCCATACCCTTACTGGGATTTGAACCCGGGCTGTATATATCTTAGGCAGGAGTTTTAGCCACTAAGCCACGGGCTCTTTTCCTTATCAGTTGAGCCAGGGAAATGGGTATGTATTTGTGTTACAACCCCTGGTATGACTAAATATGGGAGGAAGGTCACTACTCCCTCTTTCTGTCCTTCGGCTTATCACAGAAGACCATGCAGGCAGAAAACCATATTTTTATTTTTAATGTTGCCTTTTTATATTTGTGTTATATAACACAAATATAAAAAGGCAACATTAAAAATAAAAATATTCAAATCCCAGTAAGGGTATGGCTAGCTGATGAGAGCTAATTAGCTCAAAATAGATCTATACTAGTCTCCCTTTATTTATTTATCAGTACAAATATAACACAAATATAAAAAGGCAACATTAAAAATAAAAATATTCAAATCCCAGTAAGGGTATGGCTAGCTGATGAGAGCTAATTAGCTCAAAATAGATCTATACTAGTCTCCCTTTATTTATTTATCAGTACAAATATAACACAAATATAAAAAGGCAACATTAAAAATAAAAATATGGTTTTCTGCCTGCATGGTCTTCTGTGATAAGCCGAAGGACAGAAAGATGGAGTAGTGACCTTCCTCCCATATTTAGTCATACCAGGGGTTGTAACACAAATACATACCTATTTCCCTGGCTCAACTGATAAGGAACAGAGCCCGTGGCTTAGTGACTAAAACTCCTGCCTAAGATATATACAGCCCGGGTTCAAATCCCAGTAAGGGTATGGCTAGCTGATGAGAGCTAATTAGCTCGAAATAGATCTATACTAGTCTCCCTTTATTTATTTATCAGTACAAATATAACACAAATATAAAAAGGCAACATTAAAAATAAAAATATGGTTTTCTGCCTGCATGGTCTTCTGTGATAAGCCGAAGGACAGAAAGAGGGAGTAGTGACCTTCCTCTCATATTTAGTCATACCAGGGGTTGTAACACAAATACATATATACATACACACATATATATATATATATATATATATATATATATATATATATATATATATATATATATATATATATATATATATATATATATATATATATATATATATATATATATATATATATATATAATTTCTACATTGCTCATCTCACCTTAGTGACTCTGGACAGTTTACAATAAAGCCATTAAAACAGTTAAAATAATATTTAAAATGTTTAAAAGAGGGAATTGATGGCATTGATGATGTATGTTCGATTACATTTCATTGAGAGCCTAATTATACTTTTCCAACAATTTAACATATTTGATGTAAGATGCCTGCTGCAAACAGTGCAGACTCAATAATAGGTTCAAAAATATTGATTATTCACTATTACTACAAGAAATTGCTCCTGTGAACTTAGTTCAGGCTAGGAACTAAGGTTGGCAACAGGAGTGCAACAGCAGGAAAATGGGGTCAACGTTCACAATGTGGGACAACCCTGAGCATTTCACTTCTGACTTTTTGGGGGCCTTCTTCCCACTTCCTGTACACAACAGGGCTGTAGAAGAAGGTAACCGTGGCTGTTCAATATCAAAATATGACGACAGCTATTAAAATGTGTATATCCCATTCCAACTGCAAGAAGAGTACAATTGCAAGCAGCAGGAGCAGAAGAAGAAATCTTCTCCACTTTATTCATCGGGGAGCAAGAAAAGCTTGAAAGATAAAAGATAATACTGAGCTAATACATCAGACTAATGTTTGCCTGGGACTTGACTTACTTGTTTGTGAACAGTCACATCACATCAATGTCTTTGGTACCTCTTAGGAGCCCACAAGTCCACGGAAGGATCAAAGGGAGAGGGTGGGCTGCAACAATTGTTCCGAACCTCCTATCAATTTGGCACTAGCATTTAATTTTTCTAGGGTGGCCAGCCAGAATGTTCCCTTCCGCATCAGTACATGAAACAGTTCTTCAGAGGCTAAAGTGAGATTGAATAAGAGCATCATTTCCATTCCCACTTTTAGCTTAAGAATGACAGGAGATCATTTCGCCTTCCCTTCCTCAATTGCTATAAACTATTAATTCTACTTTGCACTATATTTCATAGCTGACATTTTGGTAACTCTTCTAGGTTACAGCTTCTAGGCTATCCATTCTGCTTTCTGTTTCTAGTTTTTCACTCTCTGAGTCTGCAGCCTAGAAAATCTTTCCCATATAAGTAGAAACATAGGGAATAATTCCTTGAAGACCAAGTATGTGCATACTGTCAATCTACTTACCACTTAGAAAACAAATCTACATCCATAATTTAAAAAACCACATTATATAGAGAGTCAAAAGAATAGAACCAAAATATACATATTGGAATATTTGTATACTTATAGTAGTCTTTTCCAATGTTTGGTTGTGGAATTTTATCCTACATTCAAGCATATCATTTTTTAGGTCAAGATGGCCTCCTATCTGCTTTCATTGCTCCTCTGAGTATATTGTATTTATTAATATTAAAGTATATTACTTTGATGGCTTGTTAATAATTTATGATGACCACTAATGCCTCATCAGTGAAAACTAATGGGACATTCTCTTTCTCACTAGGAATCTCTTTACTGCTTTTACAATCTAGTTATACTTCATATGCTCTTCATATTTGGAATATCAGGGGACTGTGTGGAATTGCTTTCAGATGTTTAAGAGCATCTGCCAAATTCAGCAGCTAGTTAGGGTACAAGGAATGCATCACAGTTAGGGTTACTACTAGATATCTGAACAAATAAAGGACATGGGCAATTGGGAAGGAGGACAAATGCTTAATTTTCTTGGCATCTGTCACAAAAATTACAGCAAAAAAATGGGGGAAAAAACCATTTAGGCCTAGATATATACAAGGACACTTTTTCCAGCATCAAAACAGCTTATTTTTCAATCACAGTTTTTTTTCCCAACCAATCTTTATTTTCTTTTATTTTCTTTTTTTTTATTAAACAAACAACACACACACAAAATAATCATCTTACATTACATCTTGTAGAAAGTGTGTCAATTGATTACAATTAGCTTTCGTGCATCTCTTCCACAGTCATTACTTACATTCATATCAAATGTCAAAGTTCTTAATGAGTCTTACTTTCAACATATCATAGTTCTCATTTGACTGAAATTGTTTTAGTGTCCTTTTGCCTAGAATAATCCATAGTTATAAATACAACCACCTAATGGCATTTCATTAATTATTACAAAGTCATCCGAAAGCCTTAAACTTTTATAACATATTCTAAACAAAAATTAGTTGACAAGATTTCTAAACCCTTTCCCCCCTCCAAAATCACTGTTTACAATTTGTGTCCAGGTTCCTTTCGTTATGGTAGTACATATATATATATATATATGTATGTATGTATGTATGTATGTATGTATGTATGTATGTATATATATATATATATATATAAAAATTAACTGTATCCCTTATCCTTATCATTCCATTGTTAATTGCTATAATTACCATTGGTTAACAAAAAATCCTTTACTGTTATATCTATTTTCTTCTCATCAAACCAACATATATGTATACCTTATTGCCCTTATCAATTATTTATTTAACAACAATCTATGTTACTAAATTACTACTTACTAATTATAAAACTTAATTAATTTTTTCATTATATACTTTCATATATCCAATAGCATTACACCTTTATAACATATTCAAAGTAAGAATTAATTAATTAAATTTCTAAGCCTTTTTTCCCCAAATCATTATTTGCAATTTATATCTAAATTCCTTATATTAAACCAGTACATATATATGTCATTAACTATATCTCTTATCATTTCATTATTATTATCATTAATATTTGTTAACAAAATCATTTATTACTTATATCCAGTTTCCTCACCTCCAGCCAACAGAGAAATATACCTTGTTACCATTATCAACTATTTATTTAAGCAAGCAATCTAAAAATTACTAAATTCCTACTTGCTAATCATCAAACTTAGCTATTATTATTTTTTATTATCAATTTTCATATATCAACCTGTGTTCTTTCAGAAGGCATGTAGTCTTATTTCTTTTGCCATTTGTGGAATTAATTTTCTGTTTATTTCCTTGGTAAAGTTTTTATGAACATCTCTCCGCACCTTGTTGTCTGTTGGATCTCTTAGGTAATCTCGGCACCCTTTTGCTACTTTAATTATCTTTGATTGTCAATCCTGTTTCTGATAAAAATTTTCTCTTTAAAACCATCATTTTTTCTCTTTTTTCTTCTTTTGTGCCTTGAAATTTGGGGTAGAGCTCTGGACCATCAAATTCCCTCCTCCAAACTCCCATTTTTTTTGCTTTCAACTACTATCATTTCAGAAATCAATTCATTAGTTTTCTTATCTTTGTGTTCGTTTTTCTCCTCCATTTTTGGAGCTTTATCTCCCTCATTTTTTTCTGATATAGATACTATCGTCTTATCAATTCTCAAAGTTACCTCCAATAACTTTTGAATTGCATCCCAAATCTTTTGCAAAATTAAAGTTTCCACTTCTGAAAATTGCTCCATGTTCCAAATTATAAATTACTTCCACTGTAGCTTTAATCTTCACAAGAGAGAGGTTCCGGTTTTTTCCCCTTCTCCCAGTGCCGATAAGGCTCTCAAGGGACAGCTGAGGTAAACAGTTTGTGCCTTTGACTCTTATCACTTTTAGTTACCGAGCTTTGAAGCACGAAGACAGTGAGATCAAAGGAGAAACAGGAACAAATGCATAGTTTCAAAAAAAAAACCTCTAGCCTATAGCCTTCGAGCAACAGACTTCAAGTATTTTTTTCACTTTCTTGTGTTGTCTCAGATTTAGAAGGGACAAAGTTCTTAAATGGAGTTTAATAGCAAATAATAGACGATTTTTGTTAGAGAGGTAGGTTTTAGTCCTTGAGTTGAAAAATAAAGCAGGAAGGAGCTGAAGAAGAAAAAACAGTCCGTTCACTTTAAGAAGAGGGGAGGGAGAGAGAGAAAAAATTGCGAAGAGCATTTCAGTACAAGAAAACTAACCAAAACAAACCAAAGAAAATCAGTTCCACCGCTAACTTCTGCTTAAGGATTTAATTTAGCATTAAAAAAGGTTTTTTTTAGGGCAGTCTTTTTCAAAACAGAAAGGATTCCTCACCAGGTGGACACACTTTCTCTTTCCATTTCTTCCATTCCTTAGCCGTCCCCACTTCATCAGCTTAGGCTGCCTTTAGTGGCCAGCTTGAAGTCTTTCTCTTGTATCAATCAGAGACTTGCGTTGTCCATGATATCAGCAAGACGTGATCTTCCTGTTCACCATCTCTTTGGGACGGTTTAGGTCCAATTGGACCCCCCAGTGACAAAAGTATCGGCTGCAGTCTCACAGCATCGAGACCGCACGTCCGTACCGTAGGAACATTGGCTCCTCCCCCCCCAACCAATCTTTATTTTCAAAGACATATTCTAGTGATAATATATAATTGACAATGCACTTTTCTCATTGCACTATATAAATCTACCATGAGTAAATGATCTACAGTGGTTTGAGGGGGCTGGATTGAAGCCAATTGCTGCAATCAGGAAATAAGTCAGATAAGGTAAATCTAGGCTGCTGAGGATGTCCACAGAAAGAAGCAATTTACAAGTTTACAAATGACTGTGGTGAACACAGTTCAAAGTTTTTTGTTTTTTTATAAAAGCAAAACATTCAAAAAGCTAGACAATGTTTGATTTGAAGACTATGCCTTTTGGATGGAGGACATATCCTCCTTTTGAGATATCTGATAACCCTAATCACAGAGGCCTTAATTACACTACAGTAACCACTATTTGACTGCTGAGCACCTTTAAAAGCACGTATCAATCATTTATCTCCCTTAACTTACTTTAAAAACCATCCTGTCTGTCTGCTTGTTAACTTCTCCTCCAGGGAATATTCTCTGGAATCCCATTAATGTGGTGATGAGGGGAAGGACCCTCCTGGTGGTGACATCCAGACTTAGACATTCTCTTCCTACCTGTTATAGAATTCAATATCTTTCAGCACCAGGTGAGGCTCTTTTTAGAGTTTTCCCATGCCATTTAGAGGATTCTGTTGATTGATTTTCTTTGCCTTTTCCTTGTATGTTTTGCTACTTAACCGTGTTTTGCTTTTATTTCATTTTGTTTTATAAATTCATAAAATAGTGGTAAATGGCACAGTCTAATCCAACTCTAAG
The DNA here is from genome assembly GCF_964273705.1 of Natrix helvetica. Lineage (NCBI taxonomy): Eukaryota > Metazoa > Chordata > Lepidosauria > Squamata > Natricidae > Natrix > Natrix helvetica. Next base: position 52,578,816 of record NC_138550.1, read on the forward strand.
ATAAACTGCTAGCCATCATGATGCCACTGGTATGGAAATAGTTTTTTTTTTAATTATTATTTTTGAAACCTTGAATTCAAGGAGAAAAAAATGTAATAGCCCTGAAAATCCTTGGCTTGGCAATTTATAGCTGAAAATAATTGAAAAACAGAAAGAAATCACTGCACATTCAATTTGCACACACAAACACATAGCATATCTATGGAATTAGTGGGAGAGAAGAGATGGAGTGAGACTGAGAACAGTCTTTATTGCATTCATGAAAATATCTCCTTCCCTCTTTTTGCCCTGAATGAGTCATAATGGATAAATTCCAAAACATCACTCCAGCCTGAAATGCAGTTTCCCCTAGGCAGATACTGAAGTACACCAATTCCATCAGCTGAGGACAAAGTGAGCTGTAATACTGTTCATTACTCTCTTCAAATAAGGAAATAGGCCCCCTACAGTAGCCCTGGTTGTTCTTCAAACTGGCTAACTAACATTATTCTGGCACATCAGGGAAAACACCAGCTTAATTTGAAGACACATGTGGAAGAATAAGAATGGCTGCTATTAAAAATTGTATTGGCAAAAGACTCTCGTCCTTAAACTAAGTTTCCACTACGCTTGTGATGTACAGCCCAGTGCACTTTTTATTTCTATTCCATTGCAAAACAGAAACCTATCCAAATCTAGCTAGCCAGAATTGTTGCTAATGGATTGCATTCAATTTGTTGGGGAACCAATTGTGTAGCCGTTTTGGACCATTAAATAAGCTGTCTTTGAAATTGCTATTTTCAGCATTCTGATCCTCTCAAGTGTCCAGCAGACTAGACAAAACACTCTGGAATCCTTCCGTGACAGCTGCATTATAATGATCTGCTTTCTCCTGCTCAGAGATCCCATGGGAGACAGAGGTGGGGAGAACCTCAAACCAAATACGTGATATCGTACGTATTTTCTCACATTTTGAACTGGCATTTAGCTCACTCTTATTTAAGTGCTGATCTAAGACTGCCATTTGCAGAAAGAATTTGTTCTTTATTTAGCTGGCATTAAGCCAATGGGGATTGCATCTTACGATGGAGACGTGACAGTCCGGTTGTACGTGCTGTAGTTACAAAACAAAGCTGCTGGAGATCTACTTGTGAATTTATAAGGAGGATTTTGACACTTCCTTCTCTGATTGTGCTAGATTGTGCCCCCCCCCCTGTGTGTGTGTGTGTGTGTGTGTGTGTGTGTGTGTTTGTACTCACTATTGTATAAAAATAGTTCTGAGAAAAAAAATCATTTAAAGGAAAAAGACATCCAACAGCCCAAAAATGTTTATGGCTTAATATAGAATTGGAATAAAATATTGCTGAGATCTACATAGTTTGCCTTGCCAAGCAATATGTGGATTTAATACACTTCCATCAGTAAAGCTGAGTACATAAAATACTGAAAACAGACAGGAGATTCTATATCCAACAATGTATTATCTTCTCCTTTTGCATTGCACTTAAAGAAACAGACAAAGCTCCAATCATACCATACACACCATCTAAACTATTTTTTACAAAACTGTTCAGACAACCCTGTCTAGAATGCCTGTTGCTAAGTATTAGCAAGAAATCTGATTGGGATTTTGATATAGTAATATCAACATACTCACTTTGCTGCCCCATTTACCATATCCAAAAAGTAAGTTATTCCGTCTTGATGAGAAATTTTCTGAAACCTGCTTTTATTTCCATAATCAGAATTTAAATTTTAAATACCAGCAGAGGAGGGGAACTCAACATAGGAGAACAGTACACAGTGGCAGAATTAGAATGTTCTCTGCATGCTTGCTAGTAAGTGTATTTCATGGATTGTACTTTCACTCTTTCTCAATATGAACAAAGAAGAAGATTTAAACCTAGCATAACAGCAATGCCTTCCTGTTGAGGACACTTTGTACCTCATCAGCTGAAAGGCAGCTGGGAAGTGTACAGTTCATATTGAGATAATGCACGTGGAAATATAATTTTGTTTTCCATTTCATTTGGTTGCCTCAAGATAGCTTGCCATAAAGCTACAGACCACATAAATTGCTTCCAATTCCCATGGATGGTAGACTATGCAAAGACATTTTAAAAAAGGATCTATTGGTCCTCAGCAAGGGCCTGTAGTTCAGGGGTAGTTCATATAATTTCATGCAAAACACACCAATGGCACTCATATACTGCCCCTTAATGCTTTACAGCCCTTTTTCAGTAGTTTACAAAGTCAGCATATTGCCCCAACAATCTGGTTTCTCATTTTGCCGACCTTGGAAGGATGAAAGGCTGAGTCAACCTTGAGCCAGTAAGGATCGAACTTCTGGTAGTGGGCAGAATTTGCCTGCAATACTGCATTCTAACCACTGTGCCACCATGGCTCCTGTCATCTCAAATTCACTCTCTGGCATCTTCAGTTAACAGGAAGGAATGGGAAAGGCCTATCTGTCTGACCAAATGTTGGGTTTGGCACTAACTAACACTTCATGGCACAGAGTGCAGAATAGTTATTGTTATTCAGGAGGCATTTATAGCATCTAAAGGCACTCCACTGCAAATCAGAAGTAACACCCTTTCTTAGTGAACTGGTGACAAGCTTGATGCTGTTGCCAGGCAGGAGATTGGATCCTCTCATCCTGATGGTTTCCATGGTTCTCAGAAGAGGTTGGGGAAATGAAATGGCAGGAGAGATGGCTTACATCTCTTACTGAACTTACAACAGTTCAGTTTCAAAGTTACAACAGCACCGAAAAATGTGACGTATGACCATTTTAACAGTACGACCTTTCCAGGATCCCCAGGATCATGTGCCCAAAATTCAGATGCTTGGCAACTGGTTCATATTTATGACCGTTGCTGTATCCTAAGGTCATGTGATCATCTTTTGTGACCTTCTAACAAGCAAAGTCATTGGGGAAACCAAATTCGCTTAACAACCATGTTACTACCTTATCAACTGCAGTGATTCACTTAACAACTGTGGCAAGAAAGCTTGCAAGATGGAAAAATCTCGCTTAACAAATGTTTCACAACTACAGAAATTTGAGGCTCAATTGTGGTTGTAAGTCAAGGACTACCTGTACTTATATAGGATAATGCAAAATCTAGTGACATTATAGACATTGTTATTTTTTGACAACAGTACCGAAATGATTTATATGTAAATGTTGCTTTAGCAGTCCTAATTTTTTGTAAACTGTCCAGAGTCACTGACAGTGTTTTGACAGCCATATACAATTTCTAAATAAATAAATAAATCCTGAGATTTTTGTAATGTTCTCAAATCCACATACTAACCAGGTTGACCTTGCTTAACTTTTCAATTTAAGATTGGCTAGAAGTTTGAAATATTGGAATAGCATGAATAGAGGTCATTGATGGATCTCTTAAACTTGGAGATATTATATTAATGTAACAGTAACAGATCATCAAGATAGTGAGCAAATGTACTGGAGGCACAATGTTATTGTTAAATGGGGTATTCACTTCACCTGAATGTACAGTAGCCCGGGACTGCTGTGGTAACAGCTATATGAAATTGAAAGAATGAATTCTGTATATTTTTCTAGAATATAAAATATAATAGTTACACTAAAAATATTCAGTTGTAAGTAAAATTGGTGGAACTAATTATAAATGTAAAACTCTCACTTACTGCTCTTCAATACCTATGTATATATTCTGAGATCATAAAATCAAATATCACTGGTGGATTTTAAGAAGAGATAGGACAACCATTTGTTTCAAATGATTAAGCAGTGTTCCTGCTTAAGGAGAGGGTTGGACTAGAACAAAGCTGTCAAACTCTGTTTGCGTCATGCGCTGGCCACACCCATGCCTGGTTTAGTGAAGGGGGAGGAGTCCCAATACATCACGTGACACCGCCATGATGACATGGGTTTGACACCACTGGACTAGAAGACCTGCAAAGTCCCTTCCAAGTCTGTCATTCTGTTATTCTCATATTTTGAAAAGCTTAGTAAGAAAAAAAATAGGGTTGTTTGTGAAGGCAATCTGAGCAACTGTTCTTACAGCTGCAGTTCTTACACTTGCGTGTAAATCCAGGGTGTGGGAGAGCGGGAGTAATACTAGATTGAAGAAGGAGGGGTTCTCCATTTGAAAAGGTGCCATAAGCTCTATAAACACCATTTGGACACCAAATAGGATCTAATCAACCACAAGAGACTTTGGTTTATGCCTTATACGTAAAGATTAACAGCATGCTGGAACAAAAGAGCTATTTAAACCATTCAAACCTTAATACCTTAAATCTTAAGCACCGTTAATTCATTTGTTAACATGCCTAGAAATGGATGGTAGACTATGCAAAGACATTTTAAAAAAGGATCTATTGGTCCTCAGCAAGGGCCTGTAGTTCAGGGGTAGTTCATATAATTTCATGCAAAACACACCAATGGCACTCATATACTGCCCCTTAATGCTTTACAGCCCTCTTTCAGTAGTTTACAAAGTCAGCATATTGCCCCAACAATCTGGTTTCTCATTTTACCGACCTTGGAAGGATGAAAGGCTGAGTCAACCTTGAGCCAGTAAGGATCGAACTTCTGGTAGTGGGCAGAATTAGCCTGCAATACTGCATTCTAACCACTGTGCCACCATGGCTCCTGTCATCTCAAATTCACTCTCTGGCATCTTCAGTTAACAGGAAGGAATGGGAAAGGCCTATCTGTCTGACCAAATGTTGGGTTTGGCACTAACTAACACTTCATGGCACAGAGTGCAGAATAGTTATTGTTATTCAGGAGGCATTTATAGCGTCTAAAGGCACTCCACTGCAAATCAGAAGTAACACCCTTTCTTAGTGAACTGGTGACAAGCTTGATGCTGTTGCCAGGCAGGAGATTGGATCCTCTCATCCTGATGGTTTCCATGGTTCTCAGAAGAGGTTGGGGAAATGAAATGGCAGGAGAGATGGCAGCAGTACAATTGGAAAAAGCCCCCCAAATAGTCTAATTGTACACTTATATATGTCCAAGTTAGGGCCTACATAGTAGTAATAAGGGCAGCAAAATGTATTTATTTTTCCATCCCTACTGCATCCAAATGGGGACTAAGAAACAGAAGGAATATCTTAAAAGCTATACATTAAATTCCAGGCATTTCATTTGGATTCTTTCAGAGTTGGACTGGCTAGGCAAATCTTATGGGAGAAACTTACTCTAATAAAGGAGGGACTTACTCTATTATCTAGAAAGAATTTTAGCCTAGGAAGCCCAAGGAAATGGACAGGAACTTCAGGAATGTTAAACTGCCAGCAATATATAAGATCATCCCTAGTAGTTAAGAACACCTGGTGGGTGTCTTGTACAATTAAGCTCAATTATTAAGGTAATTAATTCATCCTTGAATGAGGAGGTTGTGCCACCAGCGCTAAAGGAAGTGGTGGTATGTTCTGTCCTATTACTGGATCCAGCAGCGTGGATATCAAATCTGTCTCCAACTTTTCCTTTTTAAGTGAGGTTCTCTTTGATCTTTCAGAGATATTTGATATCAGTCACTGTATTCTTCTGGACCATGGGTGAAATTCAGTAGGTTCTAATAGGTTCTGGAGAAGCGGTAGTGGAAATTTTGAGTAGTTCGGAGAACCGGCTGGCCCCAGAGTGGGGTGGGAATGGAGATTTTGCAATATCCTTCCTCTAGGATTGGGAGGGAATGGGGATTTTGCAATATTCTTCCCCCAGGAGTGGGGAGGGAATGGGAATTTTGCAGTATCCTTCCCCTGGAGTGGGGAGAGAATGGAGATTTTGCAGTACCTGCCATGCCCACCAAGCCACACCCACAGAACTAGTAGTAAAAAAATTTGAATTTCACCACTGTTCTGGACCACCTCTGTGTGGGAGCAGAATTCTTATTGGCTCTTTTTGCTAGTGGTTGCTTATTAATTGTAAGATCACCTTTATATGAAGTACTAATCTAATATTGCTTTGAAAATTCTTATTCAATTTTATACAGTTCGTAACTCTTATTTCTATTTTGTTGCTGATTATATGATGTTCCTTTATGTCTCACAGCAAAATATAGTTCATTCATTCATTCTTTTTCTTTCTTCTTCTTCTTCTCCTTCTCCTTCTCCTCCTCCTCCTTCCATTGTCTATCCACTGCAGGATGAAGGCCTCTTCCACATGTTTCCAACCAATATGGTCCTCAGCTTTCTTGTGAGAATTGGGCCCACAATATCTGCTGATGTCGTTGATCTATCTTGTTTTAGGTCTCTTTCATGGTTGCTTTTTATCAAGTGGGATCCATTGTTGGTCCACATCATCAGTTCTTCCTGCTATGTGACCAGCCCATTTCCATTCCTTTTACTCTCTTAATGATATCGTATGCTTTTGTTTCTTCTCTAATCCATCTGCGTGTCTTTCTATCTTGTCTTGTAATGTTGAGCATGTATCTTTCCATGGGTCTTTGCACCACTCTTACCTTTTGTATCGATTGCGAGGTTAGTGTCCATGTTTCACTGGAATATGTTAGAGCAGATAGACACACTGAATTATGTAAATATAATTAATATAAATATAATTAAGAATATAGTTAACAAAAATCTGGTTCTTCCAGGCTGAATCTTTAATTGCTTCTAAATGGTCCCAAGAACAAGTTTCAATTATTATTTTTAAAGTTATATTTATCTGTTGTTCTATTCCTGTTATCGCTCATTCTGCCTTCCAACCCCTTTTTTGCTTTGCTTCATCTCAATGAGATACCAACTATTTCAGTGGTGATAGAAACTCACTGTATTAAAGCTCTATTTAGTGCTCTAATAACAGTATTAGTAACTGGATAATTCTGGAAATTTCCAGTGCAGAAATGTTCACAATCTACCAGTCCTCAAAAGAGCCGGTGTTTGCCAAATAAGCCATAGCAGCTTAACTGGAGACAGTTTACTGCAAGAGACATTTGCACACTAATCCTTAGAGTTTTCCCCCATAGCTACTGTTATAAATGTTTCTAAATTAAAATGGATTAACTGGCCTTCAAAAAGTTACAGCAATGAAGAAGCATTTATTTCTCCTAGGAAAAAAATTGAGCTGTAGTCAGCTAAGCAGAATTTACTTCTTAATGAAGGTGGCATCACCCAGCTGACTTCAGTAAAAGTCAAAAAGTTGAAAGTTAAGCAGCGTTGGACGTGGTTATTTCTTGGACAGGAAGTTGTGTCTATTTGATCAGGCAGCGGGGGGGGGGGCGGAACCTCACAGAATGATGGCAATGCACTTTTGTTCCTAGAAAACTGATAGATTTGTCATGAGAATTGAAACTCTTTGGAAGGGAATTTTCACATTTTAGCTACCTCTCCTATGAGATCACTTGTTTGTTTTTATCTTATTTCTATAGACAAGTGCAATGTACTTGTGAACCTACAAACAAAGTGTACATGCAGCCCTTGGCTTATGATCAAAATTGAGCCCAAAATTTTGGTTGCTAAGTGAGACATTTCAAGTGAATTTTGCCCCATTTTATGACCTTTCTTGCTGCAGTTGTTAAGTGAATCACCACAGCTGTTAATTTAGTAACAGTTGTTAAGTGAATCTGACTTCCCCATTGACTTTGCTTGTCAGAAGGTCGTAAAAGGGGATCACATGACCTCTGGACACTGCAACGGTCATAAATGTGAGTCAGTTCCCAAGCGCCTGAATTTTGATCATGTGACCATGGGGATGCTCCAAAGGTCGTCAGCGTGAAAAATGGTCATAAGTCACTTTTTTCAGTGCCATTGTAACTTCAAACGGTCACTAAATGAACTTTTATAAGCTGAAGACTGTAAATGGTTCTCGGGGGAAATTATTTGTTTATTTGTTTTTATCCAGTTCGCTTTAGGTGCAGTCCGACTCCATGCAAACTTTGGGCAGCTCACAATATAATAAACAATCAAAACACAATTTTGGAATTAGGCGCAATAACAAGCCAAACTTGTAGAAACCTGAAGTTTCCTCTGGCACTCCAAACAAACCGTATGTGCCCAACTCCAGCTTCAGTTCAGCTGTTACATCCAGCCTTTGGTTTTCCAAGGAGGGGCTGAAGTGGTTTTAATGCTCCCTCAGTGGTTTTCCGGGTGTAGAAATCAAATGAGTTTTATGTACTTACGGTTCAGGAAATGAAAATGGGCAGGCTTGAAAAAATAAGAGATACAAATTCAATTAAACCAAAGACAAACTAACTGTTTCATTTCCAGCTTCCTCAAGAGACTAACATAAATACCTAATTGCTGTGATTAAGGGCCTTGGGGAAAAGATGCAGGAAGGTCTTGGAAATTTCTGCTTGACGTGTATGCTTCTAATTGGAGAGGCTCGCATTATCTCATAATTTCACTGAGATCTGTCTCTTGGCTTAAAGTTCTTGAAGGCCAGATCATGGGAAAGTAGGCTGAGCACATGAAAATAGGTAACTATAACTTTTTAAACATATCCATGCTCTATAAATGCTCATGATTAAATCGGAACATCTTATTGCCTACCATGATGGTGTATGAAGATACAGGAAATGGTCTCATCTGGAGAGAAAAACACTGTCCAGTTCTTTACATTATTATGTAAAAATAAATTACAGGTAGCCTTTGACTTACCATCACAGATGGGACAACAATTTCCTAAGCAAAGCTGTTGTTGTTTGAGTTGCATCTGATTTTTATAAGCTTTTTTTGCCACCGTTGTTAAGTGAATCAATCCGATCTTAAGAGAATCCTGCATCTTCCAATTTTGCTTCTCGGGAGAACAACTGGGAAGGAAAATGGTGATCGTATGACCCCCAAATATCACAATCATTGTAAATAGATGTGGGTTGCCAAGTACCCAAATTTTGATCATGTGACTGTGGGGATGCTGCAACAGTCGTAAGTGCAAGGACCAATTGGAAGTCACTTTTTTTCAGTGATGTTGTAACTTCAAAAGTCACTAAATGAATGATTATAAATTAAGGACTGCCTCTACGACCAAGTAAGAGCATGCAGGGTTGCAATGCCATGTTTACTGATTCATACAGGTAGCCCTCGACTTACAACAGTTCAGTTTCAAAGTTACAACAGCACCGAAAAATGTGACGTATGACCGTTTTAACAGTACGACCTTTCCAGGATCCCCAGGATCATGTGCCCAAAATTCAGATGCTTGGCAACTGGTTCATATTTATGACCGTTGCTGTATCCTAAGGTCATGTGATCATCTTTTGTGACCTTCTAACAAGCAAAGTCATTGGGGAAACCAAATTCGCTTAACAACCATGTTACTACCTTATCAACTGCAGTGATTCACTTAACAACTGTGGCAAGAAAGCTTGCAAGATGGAAAAATCTCGCTTAACAAATGTTTCACAACTACAGAAATTTGAGGCTCAATTGTGGTTGTAAGTCAAGGACTACCTGTACTTATATAGGATAATGCAAAATCTAGTGACATTATAGACATTGTTATTTTTTGACAACAGTACCGAAATGATTTATATGTAAATGTTGCTTTAGCAGTCCTAATTTTTTGTAAACTGTCCAGAGTCACTGACAGTGTTTTGACAGCCATATACAATTTCTAAATAAATAAATAAATCCTGAGATTTTTGTAATGTTCTCAAATCCACATACTAACCAGGTTGACCTTGCTTAACTTTTCAATTTAAGATTGGCTAGATGTTTGAAATATTGGAATAGCATGAATAGAGGTCATTGATGGATCTCTTAAACTTGGAGATATTATATTAATGTAACAGTAACAGATCATCAAGATAGTGAGCAAATGTACTGGAGGCACAATGTTATTGTTAAATGGGGTATTCACTTCACCTGAATGTACAGTAGCCCGGGACTGCTGTGGTAACAGCTATATGAAATTGAAAGAATGAATTCTGTATATTTTTCTAGAATATAAAATATAATAGTTACACTAAAAATATTCAGTTGTAAGTAAAATTGGTGGAACTAATTATAAATGTAAAACTCTCACTTACTGCTCTTCAATACCTATGTATATATTCTGAGATCATAAAATCAAATATCACTGGTGGATTTTAAGAAGAGATAGGACAACCATTTGTTTCAAATGATTAAGCAGTGTTCCTGCTTAAGGAGGGGGTTGGACTAGAACAAAGCTGTCAAACTCTGTTTGCGTCATGCGCTGGCCACACCCATGCCTGGTTTAGTGAAGGGGGAGGAGTCCCAATATATCACGTGACACCGCCATGATGACATGGGTTTGACACCACTGGACTAGAAGACCTGCAAAGTCCCTTCCAAGTCTGTCATTCTGTTATTCTCATATTTTGAAAAGCTTAGTAAGAAAAAAAATAGGGTTGTTTGTGAAGGCAATCTGAGCAACTGTTCTTACAGCTGCAGTTCTTACACTTGCGTGTAAATCCAGGGTGTGGGAGAGCGGGAGTAATACTAGATTGAAGAAGGAGGGGTTCTCCATTTGAAAAGGTGCCATAAGCTCTATAAACACCATTTGGACACCAAATAGGATCTAATCAACCACAAGAGACTTTGGTTTATGCCTTATACGTAAAGATTAACAGCATGCTGGAACAAAAGAGCTATTTAAACCATTCAAACCTTAATACCTTAAATCTTAAGCACCGTTAATTCATTTGTTAACATGCCTAGAAATTGCCAAGCTATAAAAACAAAATGATGGTTTTACTTCCAAAACAGCTATGCATAAACTGAAGTCATCAATCCCAACATAAATATGAGGTATTACCCCAAGGTTATATTTTAGGTCAGAAAAAACAAACTACAACAATATTTCTAACTCTGGCTAGGTTATAATTAAATGTTTAACGTTGAATATAAGCATTTAAATATTCTTCAGGCTTGCTCTCTGACATGTGAAATTGGCACAGTCTGCCAGTCTGCCTTTGATATTATTAAGCTTTGAAAGATTTTACTAAGGTTTTTGTTAAACTTTACCTTTAAAGTTTCTGGGTAGTCCAGACATATCTCACCAATGAGAAAAAGAAATCCTGACCACACAGTTATGTTCACCAATTTCTTTTTCCCTCTCTCAGCCATTCTTGGTGGCAACTCCATGAACAAAAATACCCCCACATTTCAGTGGGATTTCTGTGTTTCTTGTCACTGTGATCAACCTCTCTCTTAAATTCCTTCCTTTATAGGGTTGTTTCTTTCAGACAACTGAAGTATAAATATTATATATTTAAAAGTGTTATGTTCCTCCATTAGTTTGTAAGAACTCCCAGGGTGGGCTATAGTACAGATTATAAACATATGCAACAAAATTACAACAGTAGAAATAAAATTCAAAGAGGCAGAGATAAAAGCAGCAAAGGGGAAAGTTAAGAAGAACCTCAAAGCCTAAAAAATGGGAGTGCTTTGATTTATAATCCAATAATAAAAATTAGGGTAGATACCATCCAAACTGTGGAAGAAGAGGAATTCCACAAGGACAGCAACGACACTTTCTCTTATTTTTATCACGACAACAATCCTGTGAGATGGAACCTGTCAAAATGTTGGAGTCATGGAAAAGCTGCAAGTTCCTGCCTTCCACACTAAAGAAGAAAATCTTGTGTGTTTAACAACATAAGCAGTTCATAAATTGCAAAGCTATGTAAGAGATGTAAAATCCACTGCAACCCACAAGTGAAGGGAACCACAGAAAAATGACAGAGATCAAAATGGTTGCAACAAAATGCAACCAAAGTCACTTGTGGCTAGGGCGAAGCAATGCAATCTTCTAAAAATACCCCAATTTTTAATCCCAGCCTCTGATTTTAAAGATGAGCTGGGCAGTTATTTTTGTGCTAATGACAACATAAGTCTACCATCAAAAGTGCTTTTGACAACAGTTGTGCATATTTGTTTGATAATTCAGGTTTCTCTTTTCTCTGCAAGATTCTTAGGTAAAAACCTTTGCTGTTTGAAGAGATTTTAGAACTAATTCAGACTCCAGCTTGGAAAACCTAGGCCTAAAATGGCTTAAATAGTCACAGAAATATTTACTGAAATCAGAGCAATGCCCCGGCATCTCTTTCTCCTATAGTTCTGTCTAAAATGATTGTTTCATTTAAGTTGGTATTTGCTTGGCATCTGAAATGTCACTGACTAAGGCAATGTTTTTAAAACTTTAAGATGTGTGGATTTCAACTCATAAAATTCTGGGAGTTGAATTCCATACATCTTGACGTTACCAAGTTTTTAAAACAATGTGGTACAGTATGGTGGGAAAAATAAAATCCCCTGTATGTGTGGAACCTCATTATGTCACTCATTCTAAGTTACTTCAGAGTAACTGAGTACTACTTGTTATTTCAACAAAATGTTTTTTCAAAATTTTGGTTTGTAGGTCAATGACACTAATAGCACCGATCCTCAAACTACGGCCTGCAGGCCAGATACGGCCCGCCAATGCAAAGTATCCGGACCATGGAGTGGTGGGATTCAGTCCCGCCCCTCACCCTGCCCCTCACTGTCAGCATTATCTTCCAGCGAGCATCCACTCCAGCTGCACTTCTGGTTAGTTATTTCACCTGTTGAGCTGCACTTCTGATCACACCGCTGCTGCCGAAGGTAAGGCCGAAGGGTGTTGGGGAGGACCAGCTGACTGAGGGGTGATCTCGCCAGTGCAGCCATGTGATCCATGGCCAGTGGGTGAGTAGGGGAGAGGCTGATGCTGGCTTGAAAAGCAGCTCTGCAGCCAGCTTTTAAAGTAGTGCTTTAAAGGTCTTTAAAAATGCTTTAAAAACAGGCTTTCAGGATGTTTTTCACAGCCATATAATCCAGGGTCGGTGGGTAAGTAGGGGATGGGAAAGTACAGCAAAGACAAAGGCAAAGTGGACTGCTAAATTGGCCACGCCGAATCAAGTCACATGGCCACCTAGCCACACCCACCCACCCAGTCTGCCCCCCCCCAACAATCTGAGGGACCGTGAATCGGCCCCCTGCTTAAAAAGTTTGAGGACCCCTGCTAATAGAGGCTTTTTGTTCTGTCACACTTCTTGGCCTCTGAGTGTGTGTGCACGCTAATTTTTTTGTGAGATGCAGTGAAGACAAGGGGATTTTTGTTGCTTTAGAACTGCATGTCTTCCACTAATATCTACAGAACCTATTCCTTCTTCAAACATAATTCGAGATGCATCTCATTATGTCTTCTACTCCAACCACTGTGAGGATAGGCAACCATTCCTACAACCATAGAAAAGAAACTGCTTTTGGCAAAATGATGGCCCGTAATTCATCCTAGCAATCTCCTTTGAAGTGCAGTGGAGAAATTATAGATTGGTGGTAGCTTTTCAGCTATACCTTTATAGCAGTGGTTCAGAAGGCACACAGTCTGTTCCAGATGTGTGAATGGGGAGGAGCCCTAGCATTTCATTTAGTTTTATTTCATTTCATGCCATATCATGTCATTCCATTCTATTCTGTTTAATTTTATGGAGTAAGGAGTGAAGGGATGAAATATTTGAAATTGGTCTTTGACTGAATGATTTTTTGCGCTTTTTTTGGGGGGGGGGGGCTAACTGGAGGGCACTAATTCCACTCCTGATTCTCTGCATTCCAAGAACTTGCAGCAATGAAGAGATTCACATATTGTTCAAGTGATTATGTTCCATCAAGTCACTCCTGACTCTTAGATTCCACACAAAATAGATTACCGGTATTTCTTTATTGCAGAGGTGTCCAAACTTGGGAAGCTTAAGACTTGTGGACTTCAACTCCCAGAATTCCCCAGCCAGCCATGCTGGCTGGGGAATCCTGAGAGTTGAAGTCCAAAGTCTTAAGCTTCCCAAATTTGGACACCTCTGCTCTATTGAGATCTATCCCTAACTTCTCAGCAGTGCACTCATTGCCACTGCAACAGAGTCTGTTCACCTAAGTGCTGGTTGCCCTCTTCTGTTTCCTTCCACCTTTCCCAGCATTACAGTCTTTTCCAGATAGCTATGTCTTCATATAATGTGCTCAAGCTAGGATAATTTCAGCCTGGTTATTTGTGACTTGAGTGAGGCTCTCATGGGAGGCTTCAAAATGGATTCAAGGGAATGGCAGTCATACAACGAGGAAATACCCACAGTGTCTCAATATTCCAACCAAAGGACAAATATCAGGCTCATCATTTCTAATAGGACTAACGTGAGTATGGGTATCCAGAGGTGGAGGGGAATGGATGCTGAAACAAGGACTACAGGTAGTCCTTGACTTACAACCACAATTGAGCCCAAAATTTCTGTTACTAGCGAAACAGTTGTTAAATATGTTTTGTGCTATTGTGCAACTTTTCTTGGCACAGTTGTTAAGTGAATAACTGCAGTTAGTAATACAGTTGTTAAATAAATCTGGCTCCCCCATTGACTTTGCTTGTCAGAAGATCGCAAAAGGTTCTCATATGATCCTGGGACACTGCAACCATCACAAATATGAACCGGTTGCCAAACATCCAAATTTTGATCACGTGACTATGGGGATGCTCTAACAGTCACAAGTGTGAAAAATGATTGTAAGTCACTTTTTTTCACTATGATTGTAACTTTAAATGGTCACTAAACTAATGGTTTAGTTTGGAGATACAAAGGGAGCAGAGCTTGTGACAGTGCAACACTGCTTAGTCATTTGGACAATATCAGATACTTCTGGTGGAAACCCATCATTTTGAGATCTGCCTCTGAGACTATCCTGCACAACATTCATCTAGAGATAAGAAGAGTTTTGTAGGCAGCCAGTATCAATTCTTTATTTGTTTTGGATGTTTTCATTCTAAGCACCATCAAAAATATTATAATAGAAAAAATTGTCTGTAGGTCTTTTTCACTGATGCAAAATATTCTATGCAATAAACAAATGCACTAGAGGGGGATGACAATTGTAGGACTCTAAGTAACTCTTGGTTGGCAAAGAGTCTCAAGTTGCGTTGGTGGATGGCCCATGCTACTGCTTGAGCACAGTGGGTATTAAGCTGCATTCAGTGGCATGCATCTAATCTTCAGCAATTGTATTAGGAGAAAAACCACAACCATAAAGTCTTACAGAGATAAAGGTTTAGGAGTGATATACTCTTGCCTCCATATGCCAGGCTGCCAATATTACAATTCTAATATGGAACATAGAGATTAGTTTCAGACAAGCAGATTAATAACCCCATAATAAGACTTAATCAAAACTCACTGACAACATGAGAAGTATAATGTGGCACATTAATATCCTTTGGCAGGTCTGAAATAAATGAGATAACGCATCTGGCACTTGAAATGGGACCAGCTGGAGAAGGACAACTTGGTTTCTACATATTTAAGCATTTGGCATTTAATAGCTAAAAGAGAACACTGTTCAGTGATAATAAATAACAACCTAACACTAACAAATTGCAGTGATATAATTTCTTATGGCCCGGTTAATCCTTAAACTCATCAACATTTTCAAAACCATCTGTCCTGCAACTTATTTTCTTTCTCAAGTCTTATGTTTATATGTATCTTTTCAGTTTCATAAGCATATGAATGCAACATTTCTGAGGACCATTTCTAACATCATTATTTTAAAATGATTGTTCTAAGATAACAGAATTTTGATATTAGCGGTTGAATGACACCAAGAGGTGTCACATGTAAACACATTCACTGGCATTCTCAAACAACGAGGCTAGACATTATTTTTAGATAGGTCATATTCATTTATTAATGAAATCAAGTTATTGAAAATAAATACTAAACTGAAGAGCTAAGTTGCTGTATATTATATACCAGTCTTATTGATTCCAATTGACCATCTTCTCTGCTTAGTCCCCTTATGTAACGGTAAGCAGTATTTCTGAATAAATGAGTAGGATTATATTGATAGCATGCAATTCTGAACAATTTGTTAAGGAGTAATCCAAAGACCAGGTTATGAATTCTATGCAAAACAGAAATGTCTTCTGATTACCGTATTTTTCGCCCTATAAGACGCTCCGGAATATAAGACGCACCCAATTTTAAAGGAGGAAAATCTAGAAAAAAAAGATTCTGAACCAAATACTGTAGTAAAATATCTTATATCAACTGTATAAAGTTAACAGCAGTTTAAGAACAATTTTATGTCAACCATGTAACATATTAAGAACTATCTTTACTCTCATTAACAGTCAGTAAAGTCAGTAAACAGTGAAAGTAACAAAAATAAGGCTTTAATGTTTTTATTCAAACCCCTAGAATTCCTCTTCTTCGCTGCTTTACCTGCCGCTTCTCGGGCGGTTCCAGGCAGCAGAGATCGTAGTAATAGCATTTTGGATGGCAGCACACCGATCTCAGGAGCCAAAGCCTTTGAATCAAGTTTGATTGTGTCCCATCTAGCGTTCTCCACCCCCAACCCCAAATCTCTCCGGATCTGCTTATTGCTATTGCTGCTATTGCGCCCAGCTACTGTATCTCTTTGCTGCATGACAGATCCGGGCGGATTGGGGGTGGGTGGGTGGAGAACGCTAGATTGGGAAGTTAAAAACCTAGAACCAAGTTTGATTGTGTCCCATTCTAGGTTTTTAACTTCCCAATCTAGCGTTCTCCACCCACCCACCCCCAATCCACCCGGATCTGTCATGCAGCAAAGAGATACAGTAGCTGGGCGCAATAGCAGCAATAGCAATAAGCAGATCCGGAGAGATTTGGGGTTGGGGGTGGAGAACGCTAGATGGGACACAATCAAACTTGATTCAAAGGCTTTGGCTCCTGAGATCGGTGCGCTGCCATCCAAAATGCTATTACTATGATCTCTGTCGCCTGGAACCGCCCGAGAAGCGGCAGGTAAAGCGGGCGCTGCAGCAATCGTGGTACCAGCATTTTGGATGGCAGCGCACCGATCTCAGGAGCCAAAGCCTTGAGGCACCTTTCGTTTGCAGGAGGAGGGCAGCTTAAAGCAGCGCCCCAGCAATGTGAGGAGCCGCTGCCACCACCACCACCGCCTAAGCCCTCTCGGGAGCCCAGCCGAGCGGGAGCTCTGAAAGCGAAACCTCTCTCCTTTCCAGCCATCACGATCTCTGCAGCCCCCTCTTTGCCTGCCCCATTTTCAGATGACCCAGTGGCTACATTCGGCTTACAAGACGCACTCAGATTTTTACCCTCTTTTTTGGAGTAAAAAAGTGCGTCTTATAAGGTGAAAAATACGGTAATTTTTAAAAATGCATTGTTAACTGCATTAGTCAGAGTTCAAACTATTATGTCAAAGGAGTAATGAAAAAGCAAATAGTTAGGCTACATATTATGGCAAATGGGCATGTTAGATAACCATAACTGACTGGTGAGCATTACTTAATCGGAATTGATAATGATTAAATTACATGCAAGAGAAAAAAAATACACAAATTATCTGTGTATTTATCTGGTACTAATTTAACAGAATTTTAATGAAGAGACTGAATATAATCAAGAAATATACCTAACCTATAAAACTTGTAAAATATTGCTGTCTTCTACTTAATAATATGAAATTCCAAACCTGTTATGTACCGATCTGTGTGAGGAAATTTGCATCAGATAAGAATATCATCATTCTTTTTTTTTTAAAGGCTTTAAAGGGCTTTAAAATGATAGAAAAAACATTATCTTTTCTCTTGAGATCCATTAAATTGGGAAACAGCCAGGTCACCTACTACATGTTTTCCAATCAGCTGTGAAAATTTCCAGAGCCATCACAGCTTCATTACGTTCAGCTCAGACCAACAGGAAGACTTCTTTATACCAAGGTATCCTTAAATCAGCCAATTTGTGCTGTTTCCTGTTAATGTGTTCTAATCAGAGTCCTAAGTGGACACTAACCATATTCCCACCGTACCAGTTACGGCCAAACTGTTTGTCTGCTCTGTATAGGAAACTGACACTGATACTCCTTCCACTCCCCAAACCCTCAAAAGCAGTTTGATTTATGACTGCTTTCAAATCTGCTGACCTTACAGTGGTGAAAGCAAGGAGCAAAACTCAAGGCCCCACCCCAAACTGCTGCAGGCCGTACGGTAACAAAAACCAATTCACCTCTGTTCCCTACAAAAGGGAAATAAAATAAACCTTGCATGCAAAGAGAAAAAGAAAACTCTCCCTAGAGGAAAGTTAATAAGCCACCTTTTCCTTGAACCTCAGGAATCAGGAGGGATGGTGGGAGAGGAAATCCAAACTATTTTTAAAGAATCTGAATTTATTATGGTTGCAAATACAGTGACACTACCGGAATCAAGAGAGATCTGAGTAGTTTTTAGACTGGCTCAGAGTCCTTGATTCTTTTAGTCTTGAGTTACAAATCAGTATCAATAATTCTTGCCCTGCAACCATTTGTTTAGTGCAAAATTACATTCAAAATTACAATGGTCATGCGTAAAGTGACTTATGACCATTTTCACACTTACGACTGTTGCAGCATTCCCGTGGTCATGTGAAGTGTGCATGTATTTATGACAGCTGCAGTGTCCTTGGGTCATGTGATCCCGTTTTTTGAGGCCTTTTGACAAAAAAAGTCAATGGGGAAACGAGTTTCCCTTAACAACCGTGTCAATAACTTAACAACTGCGGTGATTCACTTACTGTACATACTGTGGTTTATTTAAAAAAATGCCCACACATTGAAGAACATAATAAATATTTTAATACCCATTGTCTTATTTGGCCTGGCTTTATTATCAGGTGCTGTTATTGCTGTATTTTATGTCACTGATAACATTTCTCATTCTAAATAATTCCATACCGGATAATGGAAGAAAAGACTCTTCCTAGCAATTGTCCGTTGACTCACTCCTTCCCGAAAGTGAATATTAGTTCAGGAAATTCCATTTCCATTGCTCCTCTGTTCCTAGTTAGATATTACAAATCTCCTCTTGATTTTTAAAACTGGAATTCTGAGGAGATTTGCACTGTCTATTAAAATAAAACATCTCACGTGTTATTTGTTCATTATTTTAACATCTTGCATCACTTTGACTGCTAACCAGTAGAAGGTTCAATTCAAGAACATTAAGTTGGAAGCTCAATTTTAATAAATAAATGTAGGAAATATTCAAAACCAATATATATTATTTATTTTGGCTTTAAGAAATAACACTGAAAACAATTTTGTTGCGAAATAATTTTGCAAACGAGTTTGCAACTTTGATTTCTAGAACATTTCAAAAGATTCTATTCTGGCTACATTCTACTTGTGAATCACAATGCATTTTTATGATATACAGAAAGTAATTTCTCAGGAAAAGTACATTAGTAGAAATATAGCATTATAATACAGTGTAACTTCTACTTTTGTAGAGAAAAATAAAATTTAAAGTTTTCGTATTCTTTGGGCTCCCATGTTCATTTTAGACTGGATTGCCTTAAGATTCCAAGACCTGCAGGCCCCCATTAAGGGCAAAGAGCCATTGGAGGCAGTAGTATAGGTACCTCAAGTTACAACATGTAAACTTCAACTAGAGAGGATACTGCATGTGGCAGATTATCTGGTTCCTTTTCAGCCTGGCCCTTGGATGGGGAATATGCTGATCACTCAGGTGGATGACATGATGAGACATGATCGAGCTAGCACACTTCTTATCTCAATAGAACTTTTAGCTGCATCCATTGATTATGCTATTCTTTTGAGAGGAGATTGGATGAGGCAGGTTCCTACAATGGTTTCATTCATTTCTATATGTACAGTTCCAACTAATTCAATATGCTAATGGTACCCAGCTTTAAATCACAATCCATTTAGAGTCAGGTTGAACTGGAATGGCTTATAACCCTTGTAAATAAAGCAATAAAAATAAATAACTCCAGGCTAATCACCCAGACTAGAGATTGGAGGGACTAGGATGGAGTGAAACAGAGTACAAGTAGTCCTTGATTTACAATAATTCATTTACTGACTAACAGCAGCACTGAAAAAATGACTTATGACTGTTTTTCACATTTACAACCATTGTAGCATCCCCATGTTCACATGATCAGAATTCAGACACTTGGCAATTAACTCATATTTATGACGGTTGCAGTGTCCTGGGGCCATGTGATCAGCACGTGCAACCTTCTGAAAAGCAAAGTCAGTGGAGAAGTCAGATTCACTTAACAACCATGTTATTAATTAAAGAATCACAGTGATTCACTTAACAACTGTGGAAAGGAAGGTTGTAAAACTGCACGCATCACAGAACACAAAAATGCAGTAAGAAAAAAAGAAAAAACTTCTTCCCTTTTCCAGCACCTTAAAGCTACAGGACACGAAATCAACTTTGAAGGAGCCAGGTTAATCTCCAAAACAGAACACCTCCACAAGAGAATAATCATGGAAGCCATCGAAATAGAGAAACACCCCCACAGCATGAACAAACGTGATGATACCTCCCGCCTACCAAACATCTGGAAACCAGCCCTAGCCAACAAACGAACACCACCCACCACCCAAGCCGTTAAAATACAAAACAACAATGCACACACAACCTGCACCAATCAGCACCAATCTACCAATCATGATACAACCACACAACCAATCATTCCACTTACTGAAACAAAGCCACCACCCCATCCCCTCCCACCAAGACTTACAGAAAGACGGCAGCTCCGTTCCCATTTTAAGCCCACAGCTTGAAGATGGCAGGTGTGATCCTGCCGAAACGTTGCAAAGACAATCTCAACCTTACACGGGAAAAGACCCAAATACAACAAAACCAGCATACCTACACCCGTGAAAATCTACAAAAACATATATATATATATATATATATATATATATATATATATATATATATATATATATATATATATATATATATATATATATATATATATATATATATATGTGTATGTATGTATGTATGTATGTATGTATGTATGTATGTATGTATGCATGCATGTTGTATTTGTACTGATAAATAAATAAAGGGAGACTAGTATAGATCTATTTCGAGCTAATTAGCTCTCATCAGCTAGCCATACCCTTACTGGGATTTGAACCAGTATCATACCAGGGGTTGTAACACAAATACATGTGTGTGTGTGTGTGTGTGTGTGTGTGTGTGTGTGTGTGTGTGTAGCTCCGAAGATCAGCTCAGAGCAAACCGGTTCACTCTGACTTTCAGGGGGGGCCGCCCGCCTGCCCCTGGATTATACTGACCTATATTTTCTTGTTTTTTAGCCCAGCTGATAGGTGCGGCAGAGTTCATTGCTGAGCCTCAGCTGTTTTCCTGTGCATGCACTGCGCGTCAGGTATGTTTGGTGCTCGCGCACACAAAGCGAGCTTTCACGCGTACAAAGCATGCGCTCAGCGAACCGGTTGCTAAATGTAAAAAAATAATTAGAGCAATTCTGTCTCTTTATAGTTTAACTGGTAGAGAGGGAGGAAGGTACATGCAGAGCCCTTTGTACAGGGCTCTAGGTTTAATTTGGTTTTAAGGGTATTTATTATGTATATGGTTTTTAATGTGGTTCCTGTATACCGCCCCGAGTCCCTTCGGGGAGAGGGGGCGGTCTATAAATCGAATAAACTTGAACTTGAACTTGGCAGAATCCACCCTTACATCCAACATTTTTTAACATGCGAATGAACATTGTGATATAAAAACAGTTTCATAAAAAGGCCGCTGTTAGATCTGGGCAGCGAGAGAACAGACTGCGGACACGAAGTGACTTAACAGCTCTTTATTAGTAGTAGTAGTGATCCAGCTTGCTCTGTGGTCGGAGGGTTCCCCTTTTATAGTACTCGGGTACGCCTCTCGACCAATCAGAGTAATACCTGTTTCCTGCTGTAGCAGCGGACCAGAGAGGAGACTTCCTCCTATATATGTTAATATCTAACACCCCTCCCCTCCTAGACGGAACGTTGCAGTTAGTAACATAGTCCTTTAGATACGTTGGTGTTTGTCTTGCTCGGGAGGAGCGTCGTAGTTCGGGTTGGTTAGAAGTGGTTGCAGGATCGGGTGCTTTTCCTGTTTCACGTTCGGAAGGTTTTGTGCCTTCGTTGCTAGGGCGTTCCGGAGTCTGCTCGGTTGCGTTGTCTGGGGTTTGCTCTGCTTCGTGCTCGCTCTCTTGTTCCGACCTGGGTTCGCAGGTGTCGTAGTTCTCTATGACGGGGCTCTTGAGCGGCTGACTTTCCGTTGGCTGGAAACTCTCGTCTTCGGTTCGAAGGTTTGAATGTGCTAGGCGACCCCGAAGTTGATTGATGTGCCTTTTCCATTTCCGCCCATCTTCCAGCTCCAGCAGATACGATCGTGGACCCGTGATGCCAATGACCTTGGCCGGCATCCACAATGTTCCCCCTGCATAGTTGTGGGCGTATACTGAATCCCCTATGCTGAAAGACCGAATTTTGCTTGTGGAGTCTGGGGGAGCTGTGGCAGAGTAATTTGGGTGAAGATGGTCCAGGTGAGACCGTAGACGGCGGCCCATGAGTAGTTCAGCGGGGCTCCTACCCGTCGTTGCGCTTGGGGTAATATGCTGAATTAAGAGGTAATGGTCAATGCGTGTTTGCCAATCACCTGGACCCATCCTAGCGAGGGCCTCTTTTGCGAATCGCACCATTCTCTCCGCCTGTCCGTTTGATGCCGGATGGAATGGCGCGACGAGGGCATGCCGAATTCCCTGACCTGCTAAAAACGTTTCGAAATGCATGGCCGTGAATTGGGGCCCGTTATCGGAGACTAGGAGGTCGGGCAGGCCATGAGTGGCGAAAAGTCGCCGTAGAACCTTAATGACTGCCTCTGCCGTGGTTGAAGTCATTAGGACTACCTCTAGCCATTTGGAATATGCATCCACAACTATAAGGAAAGTCTGACCTTGAACTGGCCCTGCGAAGTCGATGTGTATTCTCGACCAGGGTGCTTTCGGCTTTTCCCATTCCGTGGCGGGTGCTTCCGGAGGTGCTGGTCTCGATTCTTGGCATGGATCGCAAGTGGCCACCCACTCCTCTATCTCTTTGTCCATGTTTGGCCACCAAACGTAACTTCTCGCTAAAGCCTTCATTCTAACGATCCCCGGATGCCTGACATGTAATGCATCTAACACATTTTTTTGTAAAGCATAAGGAATAACAACTCGATCCCCCCACAATAAACAACCTTGTAACACTGAGAGTTCGTCCCGTTTTGACCAGAACACTTTGAATTCTGGGCCCACGTTTCCCTTCAGCCACCCCCTCCAAACCCAAGTTTGAACTTGCTTTATTAAACTGTCTTTAGAGGAGAACCTTGCAACGTCGCAGGAAGAAACCGGTCCTGAGTCCAAACAGTCAATGAGCAACACCGGTACTTCGGGAGTGGGGTCTGGCAAAAGGTCCGGTAGTGGGCAACGGCTGAGTGCGTCTGCGTGTCCTAGAGTGGAGCCCGGTCGATGAATTAACTTGTAGGAGTACGCAGCCAGGAAAACAGTCCACCTGGTCATGCGTGGAGAAAGGGAGACCGGGGTGGGGCGGTTTCCCGCCAAAAGTCCCAACAGCGGTTTGTGATCAGTAATTAGTTCAAAATCGCGGCCATAGAGGTATTCATGGAAACGTTTTACTCCAGCTACCGCAGCTAACGCTTCCCTCTCCATCTGGCTGTAGTTCCTCTCGGCCGATGAAAGAGTTCTAGAGTAGAACGCGATGGGTGCTTCTTTTCCGTCTGGCACCCTGTGGCTAAGGACTGCACCGACTCCAAAAGGTGATGCGTCGCAGGTCAATACTAGCGGTAGTGTCTGGCTGTATTGGACTAACAGCGAGTCAGTGGTGAGCAGGCGCTTTACCCCGGCAAAAGCTGCTGCTTCGGATCGTCCCCATCTCCATGGTGCGTTTCGCTGGAGTAGTCGATGTAGCGGCTCAGCCACGGTCGCCTTCTGTCTCAGAAAAACGCTGTAGAAGTTAAGTAGTCCGAGGAAGGCCTGCAGCTCGGTCTGGTTACGTGGTGTGGGGGCGTCCTGGATCGCCTTAATTTTCTTTGAAGTGGGGTGTATTCCCTGACCATCGATTCTATATCCCAGGAATTCTACGCTAGGCACGTTAATTTGGCATTTTTCCTTTTTAAGGCGGAGACCCTTCTCTCTGATTCTGGCCAAAACAGTTCTGACTCTTTTATTTAATTGCTCCTTGTTTGCAGCGGACACCAAGATGTCGTCGAAATAGGGGACGACTCCCGGTATCCCTTGCAAAAGCCGTTCCATGACGCTCTGGAACAAACCTGGAGCAACACTCACACCGAATTGCAGCCGGTTGCATTTGAATGCCCCTCTATGCGTCACTATAGTTTGGGCCTCCGCTGTGGCGCTATCTACGGGCAGCTGCTGGTAAGCTTGTGCCATGTCTAATTTAGCAAATACCTTTCCTGGCCCCAACGAGTGCAATAAGTGCTGTACTACAGGCACAGGATACGCGCTTTGTTGTAGCGCGACATTAATTGTGCATTTATAGTCCGCGCAGATGCGGACTGATCTGTCTGGTTTGACTGGGGTCACAATGGGAGTTTCCCAACGCGCGTGATCCACCGGCTCAAGGACTCCTTGCTCTACTAATTTATCTATTTCCTTGTCTATTTTTGGGCGGAGTGCAAAAGGCACTCGTCTCGGCTTAAGTCGGATTGGCGCCACTTTGGGGTCTAAATTAAATGATATTGGTTTACCCACATACTTACCAAGACCGGGGCTGAACACATCCTCGAACTCCTTAAAAATCTGTTCAGCGCTGCTGTTTTCCACGGCGTTGATTCCGGTGACTTCTAACCCCAGGGCTTCAAACCAATCAAGCCCCAGAAGGTTCTGTAATGGCGCGCTGGCGATGGTCACGGGCAGCTGGGCTACGATGTCCTTGAAACGGATTTGGAATGTGCCTTGGCCCACGATGGGGACTTGGTTCCCCTGGTAGTCTCGCAGCAGGACGTCTGGAACGCGTAGTTGGCTCTTTCTGAGGCTAGGGATAGCCTGTTTCATGGATGCCCATGAAATGATCGTCAGGGTCGATCCTGTGTCAACTTCTAGCTTGCAAGGTGAGCCCTCCAAGAGGACTGTGACTCTCAGCCTTTTTGGCCGCTTGGGGCGGACCTGACTTATCGTGGTGAGATACGTTCGCAACTCCTCTCTCTGGGTCAACTCTATCTCAGTATCTGTATCCTGAAAATACTCTCGTTGAGCGTCTTGATAGAACGCTCTTTCAGCTCTTTGTGAGTAATCTCTCTGGGGATACGCTCGCTCAGCTCCTTGTGTGTAATCTCTCTGGGGATACGCTCGCTCAGCTCTTTGGGACTTTTCTCTCTGGGTAAACACTTGTGGATTTCTCTCTGGGCACCCTTTTTGGTTTCGCCAAGCCCCTGGGTTGGGCTTCTGTTGGCGGTACATGGGTGGCTGCCGTGAGGCAGGGACTTCGCTCCGGCACACTCGTGCGATGTGCCCAAGTTTGTTGCAGTGCGAACAAACAACGTTCCTGAACCTACAAGTAGACCTGGGGTGATTCCCTCCGCAGCTTGCGCAGGGCGGCAAACGGAATCCGGGTCTCCCCCCAGGCCTCACGTGACTGCTCCGCATCAGGTGACTGTCCTCGAACTCGGGATCCTCGTAGTCGGGGCTTGTGTCCTCGTAGTGAACTTTGGTGTGTCTTGGCGCTGGCTGGCCAGTGTTGAACCCGCGTTGAATTGTCTCCGCTGATCTGTCTGCTGCTTCTGAAGCTCTTGCCTCCTCGAGTACAATCTGTAGGCTTAAATTGGTTTTTGCTAACAGCCGCTTTTGTAGGGAAATGTCTCTCAGCCCGCTAACGAGTCGATCCATAATCTGCTCATCCAGGTCTCTGAATCCACAATGTGTGGCTGCTTTACGTAGGGCTGCAACATATTGGTTGATAGATTCTCCCGCCTTCTGGTTCCTCGTGTTGAACGCTTGGCGGCAAACATGGCGGGAAGGTTTTGGCGCGTAATGAGTCTGTAGAGCCTGTTGCAACGCCGCCCATGATACTGCCTGTATTGGAGTAGGCACGGTGAGGTCTCTGGCCGTGTTGAATACTTCTTTTCTGCAGTAGCCGAGGAAAATGTTTTTCTTCCGGGCGTCGGTGATTCCCGTGTATTCATTTGCTTCGAGAAAACACTTGAAACGAATCATGAAGGCTTCCCATTCGTCATTCGCTGGGTCGAATGGAGCGGGGGGAGCATGCATCGCCATCTTCTCTCGTTTGAATTTGCCGCACTGCGGTGGCTTGAGATGGCTGCCGGAATTTCTGCCGAATTCCTGGGCTGGATCAAAACCGGAGATTCTGGGGGTAGCGTTCTTCGTCCTATCTGTCTCTCAATCCCACCTTCGTCGCCAATGTTAGATCTGGGCAGCGAGAGAACAGACTGCGGACACGAAGTGGCTTAACAGCTCTTTATTAGTAGTAGTAGTGATCCAGCTTGCTCTGTGGTCGGAGGGTTCCCCTTTTATAGTACTCGGGTACGCCTCTCGACCAATCAGAGTAATACCTGTTTCCCGCTGTAGCAGCGGACCAGAGAGGAGACTTCCTCCTATATATGTTAATATCTAACAGCCGCCTTATGTCTATGAGAACTAATTATCCTGCCTGAATCTTTTCCTATAGAAAAATCAATTCATCTAAAAGCATAAAAATACATTTTTTCTAGACAGCTGTAAAAAGAAAGAGATATTGACAAAAAAGAAGGATCATACACATGGAACAAATAATGGCATATGAGCAATTCTTTTGCAAAATTAAGACGGGAAAACACTTGGAAATGTTTGGAGAAATCAGTTTAATACATTTATAGATGTAAACAATATATTAAAGTTTCAAACTCCTTAAACATTTCTAAACATTGCTTCATTCTTTTTAATGGAAAAAAATATCCATTATACCAAGGCTTAAGTATATGGACCACCTGCTATGGATCAAAATGCAGTCTCTTCCAACTCTGCGTCATCTCTCTAATGTAGCATGTGAGATTTCAGATCTTAAAGAGAAAATATTGTGAAGGCTCTTTTGCTTTTTCCATTTTTTTCCACATCTTCCAGTAATGCATCATGATTGTGCAAGTGATATTTTAAGCTTGAAAGAGCGCTGCCTTTTATTTGTAATGAGTGCAGCGAATTAAATGCACTTTTAAAATGTTTTCAAAAGAGTGGGATTAAATAAGCCGATGGTTTGCTCACCGTCAATTACTATCCTGTAGGTTTTTGACAAAGCTTCCATTACAAAGCTGGATTTCAATTTTCTTCTTTAAAACTTCATCTCACTAATGCTAAGTTCTATTTGGCTTAAAATGTCATTTGTATGTTCAATCCAACATTTCATTTATAATAAAAGCATGGAAAATTTAAGTGAATAAAAATGGTACTCTTTTTTTTTTTTGTATGTCGTAGCA
This sequence comes from Natrix helvetica, assembly GCF_964273705.1. Lineage (NCBI taxonomy): Eukaryota > Metazoa > Chordata > Lepidosauria > Squamata > Natricidae > Natrix > Natrix helvetica. Next base: position 52,606,051 of record NC_138550.1, read on the forward strand.
TTTGCCAAGCTAATTTAATTTCTAATCACTTTAAAATACGCTTAATAAAATATCTTATTTGTTAAAAAGTGATAAATCCAAACCCACATGAAATATTCATTCTAGTTTGAATAATATTTTTTTTATTAAAAGAGTTTTGTACAAACAAATTTTCCCCGTTTTCACCCCCCCTCCACACAATATAAATCTCATACAAATGCTATACCCCCCCAACCCCCCCGCAAAAATTCACATTCAAATATTATACCAAACACTTTACCCCCTCCCCTCCCCCCATCTTAAAATAGATTACTCATAACCCCTCTCCTCCCAACAAACACTATATAAATTTCTCTTAAATTAATAATAACACATTGATCATTTTCTAAGCTAATTTAACATCTATAACTCTTAATATAAATTTCTCCTAGCCTAACAATGTTTCATTAATCCCATCTTCTAATTTATTCATATATATATATTGCCCCACCCTCCACCCTAACCCTCCCCCACCTCCCACACAAACCCACCCCCCTGACTTCCGCTGTATACCACTCTAACAATTCCAAACATCCCATATACTATTTACTCTGATCATCTATCGGTCTAAACATTCTTACCTAAAGACTAGATAATAACTCCTAGTCTGATATTTATTCTGTATATAATCAATCCATTTTGCCCACTCCTGTGTATATTCCTCCTGTTTCTGAGCTTTTAAGAAAGCTGAGATTTTTGCCATTTCGGCGAACCCCGCCACCTTCTGAATCCATTGATCAATTGTCGGTAAAAAATCTTTTTTCCAATGTTGCGCAATCAACAACCTAGCTGCTGTAACCATATACAAGGCCAATTTTGTTTCCCCTTTGGTAAAATCCTTAACTATACCCAATAAAAACATTTGCGGAGTGAATTGTATTCTTTTCTTAAATACATTCTGCATAACCCACCATATCTTTATCCAAAAAGCTTTCAACTTGTTACAAGTCCACCATACATGAAAAAAAGTAGCATCTAGACACCCGCATCTCCAGCATTTTGGTTGAACATTTGGGTACATGCATGATAATTTTTTAGGATCTAAATACCATCTGTAAAACATTTTATAAAAATTCTCCCTTAAATTCTGTGACTGTGTAAATTTAACATTCTGAATCCATATTTTTTCCCACGTTTCCAACATAACCACTTCACCAAAATTCTGAGCCCATTTAATCATACAATCCTTAACCAATTCATTTTCTGAGTCTCTTTCTAACAGTACATTATATATTCTTTTAACTTGTTTTGGACCAGTCTCTTTTATCTGCTTAATCAGTTCCACTTCTTTATCCATAAAACCGACCCTGCGATCTTCTTCCCATCTCTTCTGAAGCTGTATATAATGTAACCAATTTAAGGTGATTCCTTCTTCCAACAGCTGTTCCAAAGTTTTTAACTTCCATTCGCCCCCATCAGCAATAAGCACATCTTTATATAAACAACCCCCGAGTGACTTAATATTCATAATCCCCATGGTGTCTGCAAGATCCAACCAAAGCGGTATTTTATAATCCCAATTGGGCCGGTGCTTCTTCCATATTCTCATCAAGGCACTACGGAGAGCATGGTTGTTGAACACTTTATCCACCCTGTCTTCATAAAAAAGATATGCATGCCATCCCAGAGCAAGATCATGGCCTTCTATATTCAGCAATTCCATTTTTGTTTTCCCGAACCAATCTGCTACATGCGTTAATACTGCAGCTTCATAATACAATCGAAGGTTTGGGAGTCTGAGGCCGCCTCTTTCACGTGTATCTTGCATAATCTTCATCTTTACTCTCGGTTTTTTCTCCTTCCAAACAAATTTATTTAATGTTATTTGCCAATTTAACAAGGTTTTATCTGACTTAAGCACCGGAATCATCTGGAATAGAAAGATAAATCTAGGTAGAATGTTCATTTTAATTGCTGAGATCCTTCCAAGCAAAGACAATTGTAACTTTTTCCACGCTTCAAGATCTTTCTGTATCTTTTGCCACAACACTTCATAGTTATTTGAGAAAAGTTTTGTGTTTGATTCTGAAATTTGTATTCCTAAATATTTAACTTTAGAAACTATTTCAAAACCTGCTAAACTTACAAGTCTCTTTCTTTGAGTCTCTGTCATGTTTTTAACCATCATTTTCGTTTTGTTTTGATTTAGTCTAAACCCAGACACCATGCCAAATTCTATTATGATATTTTTCATCTGGATTATCGATTTCAAAGGATGTGAAAGGGTAACAACCAGATCATCGGCGAATGCTCTAGTTCTGTATTCCTTTTGCCTGATAGCTATGCCATCTAAGGATTTTGAGTCCCGAATTGCGTTCAACAAGACTTCCAAAGTTAAAATAAATAACAATGGGGATAATGGGCAACCTTGTCTTGTGCCTTTTTGTATCTCGAAAGTTGTTGACAAATCTCCATTAATAATAAGTTGTGCATTTTGTTGCTGATAAATTGCTCCAATCGCCTGCCGCAATCGTGGTCCCATATCCATCTTTTCCAAAGTCTTGGTTAGAAAGTTCCAATTCACTCGATCGAAGGCCTTCTCTGCATCCAAGAAAACCAGCACTGCAGAGATCTGCTTATTTTTATCAAGATAGTCAATTAAATCTATGAGTTGCCTTACATTCTCCTTCATATGTCTGCCTTCAATAAATCCTGCTTGATCATGATGAATAATCTCTTGAATAACCGGCATCAATCTGTTGGCTAGTACCTTAGCAAATATTTTATAATCTGTGTTCAGAAGAGATATCGGCCTGTAATCCTCTGGTTTCTTAGGGCCCTCTTTGTCTTTAGGTATCAATGAGATAAAAGCCGCTTTCCATGAGGAGGGTATTTTACCTCCTTGTTGTATATTACAAAATAGTTGTGTAAGATATTCAATCATTTCCAGTTATAAAGTTTTATAGTACATTGCAGTCAAACCATCAGTCCCTGGAGCCTTAGCTAATTTAAGTTGATTTATAACTAAAGTGATCTCGTCAGCAGTTATCAGACGTTCCAGATTTGCCTTTTGAAGCACAGAAATTTTAGCAACCCTTTTTCCTTGCAAAAAATCATCTATTGACTTGTTCTGTATATTATCCTGTATATATAGCTTAGTATAATAGTCCACAAATGATTTTTTAATCAGATCTTGTTGATATACCATCTTCCCTCCATACTCAATTTTATCAATAATTCTATCATTCGTATTCCTTCTCAAAGTATAAGCCAACCACCTACCAGGTTTATTAGCGTTAGCAAAGGTGTTATGTTTGGCAAATTGTAAGTTAGTTGCTGTTTGTTCTGCTATAAGCATCTGAAATTGATCTTTCAACAGCTTTAGCGCCATCTGGAGCGCCTGGTCATTCGGGTTTGTTATAAGCAACTGTTCCTTATTTTTTATTTCATCTTCCAATTCCATTCTCCTTTTCTGTCTAGTTTGTTTATGTTTAAAGTTCATATGTATCAGGACCCCACGCATGTAAGCTTTACTTGCATCCCAAACTGTTTCAATGGGAGTACCCTTATTCATATTAAAACTGAAAAATTCCTTCATATGTTTTTTAAGTTCATCAACATTTTTTTCATATCTAAATAAATTCTCATTTACTCTCCAGGACCTTCTTGGCCTCTTCCCTAACTCAATTTGTAACCACACCGGGCTGTGGTCCGTTAGTGTCCTGGAGAATATCTTCGTTTTCTTAGCTTTAGGAAGTAAATCCGGTGTTAGTAAAAAGAAATCAATCCTTGAAAAGGATTTATGTCTATCTGAGTAAAAAGAAAAGTCCTTCTCATTTGGATGTTGTGTCCTCCAAACATCTTTTAATTTCAAGTCGTCTTGTAAGTCAAAAAAGGCCTTTGGTAATTTGGTAGAGAGTTTAGTCTTTGTACTCTTATCTATCCTTGGAGAAATCACTCCATTCCAATCTCCCATTATTAGAATACTCTTAAAATTCCAATCTAAAATTTTTAAATGAAGCATCTTATAAAAGCTTTCTTGTTGTTGGTTGGGAGCATATATTCCTAGCACCAAAATAGGACCAAGGTCTGTATCAAGTTCAATTGCTATATATCTACCAGTGTCAT